>NC_055701.1:26823810-27423810 GCF_017639745.1 Melanotaenia boesemani
CAGGATTTTCTCACTGAATTTATGCCATTTTCAAAAACAACACACAATATATTTATTAATTCTGGTGTCTTCTGGTGTTGGTGGTGGCTCATTGGCTGTGGTCACTGTGTGTCATGGGACACACTGCAGCCCTGACCATGAACGACAGCTAAATGTGTTGCTGTGTGATTCTCCAGAGCACTGCAGCTGAAGAAAGGCTTTACTTTGGACAACAGACAAAGCCGAATGAAATTTGTTTTCACATCATCAACTTGATTGTCTAATACCAAGCAGCAGTTTACTTTTACTCCCAGATTTTAACCACTTGATTAAAGTGGGGGGCCAAAAGACCTAGACTGGGAACAGCTTTATCTGGCCTATGGAGGCATCATACAAAATTTATTTTGTTTTGTCATTATTTAAGTAAAGGAAGTTTAGATAGAGCCAGTGTTAAATGTCCTTTAAGCAGCCATCAATGGAGTTTAAACAGGGCAGAGAATTATGAGTGGCAGATAGATTTGCAGGTCATCTGCGTAAAAGCCAGATTATGATGTTCCTAAAGGCAACATGTATAATGAGAAGAGCACACGCCCCAGAATGGATCCCTGAGGCACACCAGAGGTCAAAGGAGTTGAATAGGAGTACAAGTCAGCTATCATGACAGAAAAAGACCTGTCCAATAAATAAGACTAAAACCACTCAAGCACTGTTCCCTGAACAGCAACCTGCTGAGCCAGATGAGTGATGAAGACTGCCTGGTCTACAGAAGTGGTTTTCAAACTTTTTGAGCCACGAATCCCAAGATAACATACTTTGGTGTTAATAACCCCCACCCCCAAATCATGACTTGGTGATTAATGGTGTAATGTATCAGACAGGTTATCCTGCAACATCCTCTAATTTAAGGCTGGAAAACTATCATAATCTTCATAAATTAGAAGGATAAAGTGGTTCTTGGTGGTTTACCGCTGTGACAAGGTACTTACATGCCCAAAATGAGCTTTTTTCACAGAGATAATGTCAAATTCAGATTATTAATATGGCATGTTTACTAACTGTTGTTCATACATTATTATGTTTAAGAAAATTAATGTGCTAATTTCAAAGATTTATCTCTTTGTTAATGGTTTAATTTTAACAGCCCTGGTAAAAAAAAAAAAAGAAAAAAAAAAAAATCCCAAATTTATCCTATAAATGTAGGCAAAATATTTTTTACCCCTGAAATTATCTCATGAACCCTATGTGGGTCCCAACCCCTAGTATGAAAACCACTGGTCTACAGTGTCAGGAGCTGTTGTAAAGTCCAACAACACCAGGAGAACAGGCTTTTTGCATCAAGGGACAAGAGAATATCATTCTGTACTTTGAGTAGTGCAGATTCAGTGCTGTGACAAGATCTGAAACCAGACTGGAATTTTTCAAATGTTATTTTCTAGAAAAGATTGCAACTGGATAAAAACAATTTTCTTTAAAACTTTGGACAGAAGAAGAGGCCTGCCTACAGCACGTTTGAAAACAGATGTTGCCTAAACTTAACCAGCTATTAATGAAAGTCAGAAGACATAGACCAACGGTGTCAAAGGACTGTTTGAGTATTTTTAAAGGAATAATGTCCAGAGGGCAGCTGGTGGCCTCAGCTGCTGAACCACCGCAGAGAGTTTTAGTAGCAACACTGGCTCAAACTGGTCAAAGACAGTAGACTGGTGTGTTGGAGCACAGAAATCTGGAAAACCTGCCGGATTGGGGCCCTCGAGGACCGACGTTGGCTACCCCTGCTCTAGACTCTTCTCCTCTGTTGTCCCCTGGTGGTGGAACAATCTACCAAACTCCGTCCAATCCACAAAGTCCTTATCCACTTTTAAAAGTAAGCTAAAGACTCAGTTTTTTAAGGAGCATTTCCACACTTAGCTTAACTCTTCTACTCAACAGAATGAGTTAGATGTCATGTCCTGGTGAGCTGAACAATTACAGACCGGTGGCACTTACATCCCAGCTGATGAAGACAATGGAGCGGCTCATCCTCAATCTCCTCAAGCCCCAAGTGCAACAGGCCCAGGACCCCCTACAGTTTGCCTATCGCACAGGTGTGGGTGTGGAGGATGCTATTCTCTACCTCCTACACCGTGTCCAAGTTCATCTGGATAAGGGGAGGGGCACAGTGAGGATCCTCTTCTTGGATTTTTCAAGTGCCTTCAACACAATCCAGCCCCTGACGCTTCTGGACAAACTGAGGGAGATGCAGGTGGACCCCTGCTTGGTGTCCTGGATTGGTAACTACCTCACAGAGAGACCGCAGTACGTCAGGTTAAAGGACATCACATCTGACACTGTTATTAGCAGCACAGGAGCACCCCAGGGGATGGTGCTGGCCCCCCTCCTCTTCACACTCTACACCTCAGACTTCTGTTACAACTCAGAGCTGTGTCACATCCAAAAGTTTGCAGATGACACAGCCATCATAGGATGTGTCAGGGATGATGGTGAGGATGAGTACAGGAATATGGTCAGTGACTTTGTCTCCTGGAGTCAGATGAACCATCTCCAGCTTAACACCTCAAAGACTAAGGAGCTGGTTATTGACTTCAGGAAGTCCAGCTCACAACCACGTCCAGTGACCATCAGGGACAATAAGGTGGAGATTGTAGACAACTACAGGTACCTCGGGTTGTGGCTGGATAACAAGCTGGACTGGACATGCTGTACAGATCACCTGTACAAGAAGGGCCAAAGCCGTCTGTACTTCCTGCGAAGACTGAGATCTTTTAACATCTGCAGGAAACTCCTGTGGATGTTCTATCAGTCTGTGGTAGCTAGTACTCTTTTTTATGCTGTTGTCTGCTGGGGGGGTAACATGACAAAAAGGTGTGCTAACAGGCTGGGAAAACTCATCAGGCGGGAAGGCTCTGTGGTTGGCATGAAGCTGGACTCCCTGGTGACAGTGGCAGAGAGGAGAACACTAAAAAAAACTACTGGCTATTGTGAATGATGCCAGTCACCCTCTGCACACTGTCATCAGTGCACAGAGAAGCCTGACCAGTAACAGGCTGCTCCTCCCCAAGAGTAGGACCAACCCGCTCAGAGACTCCTTTGTTCCCCGAGCCATCAAATTGTACAACTCTGCATTAGGCAGGAGGGGGAGAAGGAGGGGGGAGAGGGAGGTGTGCAGTCCGCCTGATACAACACATGCACAATAACCCATACAAACAGTTGCAATAACTTATACATGCAATAGTGAACTGGGAATCTGTACCACCTCTACTGTGTGCAATGCTTGTTTATATTGTTTATTTAACTTATCTTATTGCTATTATTGTTATATTTATTGCATTCTATTTGCCTCTATTTGCTTTGTACCTGTATATATTGTGTCTTGTGCTTGTCCTGCTTTACTGTTGGTGTTGTATTGCTACTGGTACCCAAATTTCCCTGAGGGCTCTCTGAAAGGATTAATAAAGTATTTCTATTCTATTCTATTCTATTATATTCTATTTCTATTCTATTCTATGTTCTCTGCCTTGCCTGGGCTCATCAGCTGATTTAGATCACCTGGGCTTTAATTGCTACACTGCCTCTGCCTCTCTTCCTGCTCTGACAGGCTACCAGCCTAATTCAGCCCACCTGGTTTTCCCTGATTGCTGCTTGGTTTCTCTGCACTACTTAATCCCTCTTCAGTCTCTCTTCACTTCTCTGCCAGATTATCATCGCCAGCACCTCGCCAAGTTGATATACAGCATTCAGTTGTCTTCAGATTGACTAATTTTGCCCTTGGATTACCCCTCTTGCCTTGCCCTTGTCGGACACCTCTTGCCTGGTTTCTTGGATTTCTGGATTCTGACTCATGCTTTGTTTTTGGACCCTGAGCTTCGCCTGACGTCTTGGATAAGTACCCCATCTGTCTCTGTGTTCTGACCATTGCCTGCCTTCGGACCGTGATTCTGGATTTTGGACTTTTTCAGCATTCCTCCTTCCCCCCTTCAGGACTAGACCGCTTCTTCCAGCCTTGCCAGACTCTTGCCCCTCTGCTGAATAAATCTGTTTTTCTACATTCCAGCTGCTGTGTGTGGTTGAATTTCCGGGTCCTCACAGTCACGCATTACATTAGAAAGATTTGTCCAGCTCTTTAGCTCAACCAAGTACTGAATAATTACACTTATGCCCAAGTTGATATTGTTTGATGAATTTGTGATCTTTTATTTATACAAAATGACTTACAAAAAACTTAAAAAATATATATTTATATATATATATGCACTGCCTCCAGCACTACATGACAGCACCTGGGTCCAACTGGACTCACAGCAGTCTGACTACCACTTCATGATGACGTCCCATCTTATTTGAATTCTTGCTTGTGTTGTTCTTACTCTCAAATGTAAGTCGCTTTGGATAAAAGAGTCTGCTAAATGACTGTATAATAGAAAAGAATAGAATAAATAAGACCCTTGGCCAGTTACAACTGTTGGAAATTATATTGGAAAGATACTGAGACTTGGCCTGATTAACAGCATTTTGATAGTCATGGAGACAGTCTCTCAGTATGACCAGAGACACATGAAGCCTCCTTCTTCCATCTGCATTCTGATTCTGATTTCTGTCCAAAAGGCTTTGAAACACACATGCCAGTTGGCTGTAAGGACAGCAAACATGAACATTAAAGTCTCTCCATAAGAGCACACTCATATTTTGGCAGCAGTTCAGCTATTACCTCTGAAAACTTGTCAATAAAGTTATTATATTTTGGTGGGCGATATATAAAAGCATAGAACAAGGGGGGAACGCACATTGTAAGAGGACAGGTGAGCTTTGAGTTTGACAAGTACTCTTCCTCTCTTTCCGTGTCTCCTATGATGCTTGTTGCTCAGCTATGCACAGGACACCATAGATAGGCAGGCACAGATGCCAGGATGGGTGGCAGTGTCTTAGAATGTCCAATGTTAACATAATCCGTTATGTTCAGCAAATCTTGAATTCTAATGTCAGACGATCATACACTAGCACTCCATGTGAAGGCACACCATGAACTGCAAAGGACCAGAACACAAGTAATATTAACAAATTCAGGAGACAAAGACTGTGTGCCATCCACATTAGCACCAGCTTAGCTTTCCATCATGTGTCCAGTACGCCTTTATACTTCTGAAAACAGCATCTGTTTATTTATGTCATTTATTATACTGTGATAATACAGGCCTCAGCACATTTAGTATTCTGTACAGAGACCATGTTACATAGTGGAAGCTTCCAAAGAACATCCAAAGTTGCATTTAGGGAATTTAATGCATTAGATACAAAGCCTTTAAAGATATAATTAACATGTTATTGTTACTGATATTTAATATCACAATAAAAGGGTGATGAACCCTGGTTGGAAGAACCTCCTGTGAAATGTTCCACAGGGCCCTAAAAGGCTCTAGAACAACCTCTGAAGATAATTACAGATAAGCCATAATATCAGAGGGTAGATTGTGCTTATCGTATTTGTGTGTACACATAGCTTGATCAGATTATAGTAAGACAATTTAAAATAAGTATTTGTCTATGTATTCCTGATAATGGTACACAGAGAATAATGCTTCTGATTGACATAAGCTAAGCTAAACATGTCCTTTTTTATTTATTATTATTATGATCCTTTATTTAATCAGGAAAAAATAAACCCACTGAGATTAAAAACCTCTTTTACAAGGGAGTCCTGGTCCAAGATAGGTATCAGCAAATATAATAGTCACATGAGGTACCATAAGGTACCACATTATGCACTTATAAAAGCAAGTTGTGGAATCAGTCTCAACAAATCTCAGTTTAGATTTAAAAGCACTCCATGCAATTAATCCAGTTACTTTCCAGCCTTTCTGCAACTTGTTCCAAGCAGAAGGTGCAGAGTGAACTAAAGCCGTTTTACCCAATTTAGACTGAGCATGTGGAACAGAAAGAAACCACTGATCGGACAGCATAAGTACCCTGAGTAATTAGGGCACATATTTAGGTAGTGCTTTGTGGACTCGGAGAAGGTGTTCGACCATGTCCCCCAGGGACTCCTGTGGGGGAGTGTGGAGTGCTGGACCCCCTTGTACGAGCTGTCTGGTCCCTGTACAACTGGTGCCAGAGCTTTGCCGGCAGTAATTCAGATTGTTTTCCAGTGAGGGATGGACTCCACCAAGACTGCCCTTTATCACCGATTCTGTTCATAACTTTCATGGACAGAATATCAAGGTGCAGCCGAGGTGTGTCCAATTCGGTGGCCTTGGGATTCAGTCTGCTTCTTTAGATAATGTTATTCTGTTGGCTTCTGTTGAAGCAGTTGGAATGACAATCAGCACTTCCAAACCGCAGCCCTTAACCAGAAAAGGGTGGAGTGTTTCCCCCGGATCGGGAATGAGGTCTTGCCAAAATGGAGTTCAAGTATCTCAGGGTCTTGTTCATGGGTGAAGGAAGGATGGAGCAGGAGATTGACAGGTGCTCGGCGTGAAGAAGGAACTGAGCCAAAAGGCAAAACTCTCAATTTATCAATCGATCTATGTTTATACCTTCACCTATAGTCAAGATCTGTGGGTCGTGACTGAAAGAACGAGATTGTGAAGTGGCCGAAATGATTTTTTTCCGCAGGGTGGCCAAGCTTTCCCTTAAAGATAATGAGGGTTAGAGGCTCAGTGATCCGGGAGGGGATCAGAGTAGAGTCACTGCTCTCTGCATCGAGGGGAGCCAAATGAGGTGGCTCGGGCATCTGGTCAGGATGCCTCCTGGATGTTCTGGGTACATCCCACTGGGAGAAGACCCTGGAGAAGACCTGGGGCATGCTGGAGGGACTGTATCTCTTGGCTGGCCTGGGAATGCCTTAGGATCCTCCTGGACGAGCTGGTGAATGTGACCAGGGAGAGGGAAGTTTGTGCTTCCCCTGCCTGGACAGCTGCCCCCACTCTTCACTTCAAACTTACAGGTTTGAAGTGAAGAGTGCTGAAGACCAACAAAGGCTTTCTGTACGAGTGCTGATCCAAAGCAGTAAATAGCTGTCATCAACATAAAGATACAAATTGGCATCTGACACATTAAGACTTAGATTATTTATATATATATATATATATATATATATAATAAAAGAGGAGTTTCTTGTCTAGTCTGACAGTAATGTCATTTACCACCTTCATCACAGCTGTGATTGTACTGTTTGTTTCTGAAGCCTGACTAGAACTCAGATAAAATATCATTTGAATATAAAAACTTTTTGGTCAAAATTGATAAGTTAGATATAGGTATATAGATAGCTAAAACATTTTGGGTCACCCACATTTACCACATGGTTTTTATAGAATCTAAACCTTTAAGAGCGCTATGAACTTCCTGAAATGAGAAAGGTAGTACAAAATCAAAAGGTTTCTTAGTGTACATTGGGAAATCTGTGCAGGGTTTCACAGAGACAGCCTTTACTGAGTCAAACAGAACCAGAAGATATGAAATGTTCATTAAAACAATTTAAGACATCCATCCTATCATATACAGGACACAAATCCCTTAAAACAGGTAGGTAGGGCCTGAGAGATTTTACTCACAGAAAGAGATTTAATAACTTTCCAAAATTTCTGTGGATTATTCGGTTTTTACTGGTGACAGACAAATAGTAATCTGATTTGGCTTTCTTAATAAAAGAAGAACATTCATTTCTCACTAGTCTGAAAACAGATCAATCAGTGTTAGTCCCTGTTTTCAGGTTACGCTCATAGTAAATATCTACCAACTTTGGGAAGAATCAAGGCCTTCACCCTTATCTCTTTAATTTGGTTTATTTTGCACAAAACTTTCTCTAAAAAATTACCAAGCCACCTCTACATCAGGGATCCTCTCAGCAAAGTAGTAATACTCAGTATAGTTGTCTGTAAAATGATCTACTTTGTATTATGTGAGCTTCTTTGTTTCATTGTCTGCATGAATAAGAAAAAAATTTAATACACCAAATATTATTTTATCTTCTCCCCTACTATCTGCTTTCCGTTGTTGCTGAGGGTGTGGTTTGTTTGTCTTAAATACTGCTGTATTTTATAGTGAGACATGCAAGCCACGCCAAAAATGGCTCTGGATCTGCCACAGGACTGGATCACTATACGTTCAGAGCTGTCACACTGCTGACATTGGGGGTTGGGGTCTGTCTGGACCTGATCTGTGTCCTTCCTCTTAACAAAAAGGTTGCAATTATCTCCCTTTCTCTTCATTCTTTAATCTTCCTGTACAAAAGAAGACTGGTTACGGGACATATTTGTCCATATTTTCATGTCATAGCTTACTTTAAATTACACTGGATCATGTAGCTCTAGCTTAGTCATCGCTATGTAACGTGAATACTAAGATACTTTCTGAGTATCTTTTTCTTCTTTTTTTGTGATCAAATATTTATTAATATATAAACAAAGAAGAAAAAGAAAAATCAGAAAAAGTAAACAAAGCAGTAAAACACAAGGTTCACATCATAAAACCACAAATTATAAAACAGTAATTAAGGATATGCATTACTGTCCTGGGAAAACCCTCAATTCAGTAAAGCTTTGAGATCCTCTAAAGTCTGTACCCTTTCGAGGGACAATTTAATAAAGTGAAGTGAAGTAAAGCTCAAGATAGGCTATATCAATAAACATAAGCATCCATTTCTCTGAGTGAGCAAAGAGTGCTGCTTCCATCTCGTAGCAACTATCTTCTTGGCAGCGGTAAAGCCAACTAAGAATACTCGTTTCAGGATTTATTTATTAGTTTTTCAGCTGCTTTCCAAGTTGTGATTAAGTGGGTCAGAATTGGGCCAAAACGGGTTTTACATTGTTTTAAAGGGGTGTTGGCAAATATCACTTTCTGTAGCTCGAGTGGAAGAACAAGATTCTCTTCTAACTCATGCTATGCTGTCTTTGCTTCATTTTTATGCCAGTAGGTCAAAGTACGTAGTGTAAAAGCCCAGTGATAGAGTTTAAAATAAGGTAGTGATAGTCTGCCATCAGACCTATCCCTGTGCATTTTGGATAACTTTAGCTAGGGGTGTTTACCGTTCCAAATAAACTTAGTCTTAAAAAGCTGTAGTCAATCCCAAAAAAGGGCTGGTGGAGGTAAGCGCAACATAGAACTTACAAAGCTAATACTGGGGAGCACATTGATTTTAATAATAGATATACAAGCTATCAGTAAGATTGGCAGGGTTCGCTGAGCATCTTTAAAGATTATTTTCAGCTCTTGATTAACTGAGTTGATGTGTAGTCCATAAATACACTCACTGAAAACTATTACAAAAATATTACAATATGATAATGTGGTTTCTCCATGTTACCTTAAAATTAATTTAGGGCTAACTAGATCAGCATTGCTATGTAGCTTCATGCTAACATCAGGTTAATAACCTTACATAACATTAGGAGTTGTATTTGTTCAGGAACAAAATCTCCTCTAACAATGTGGAGTCAACATTGTTTACTTAAATTTACTTCAAACTGGTATGGTGATATGGGTGATCCATGCATGTCTGGAAAGACAGTGACCTTTCAATCACGTGAGGTGGCACCTGTGGTGAACAGTCAGATTTCAGAAGTGGCCAGAACCACCATCGCCAGCCTTTAGCTCCGCCCCTGGAATGAACTATGAATGAAATCAATTATCAGCATGTTTTAAACAATGTAAGAAAAATGTTTTAATTTTCATTGCAATTCGCAGTTAGAGAAGATATCAGATGACCATAGTTCTTCACATACAGTACATTCAGTATGTCATCTCACCTGGAAATAAACTGACTACTGAAGTCCAAGGAAAACTTTTAAATAATAATGCATACAATAATTATATTGTATTATAGTTGACTAAATGTAAATGTACAGTAGATTTAGCATTCTTTTTAGTCATGAGACAGACTAACACAAATTAAAATTTGCGGTCAAAATTTTGACTGGTCGTCAGTCTATCACAGGACTTCCACCCCAAGTTGACATCTGCTCTGATGTGGAAACGCTCAAAGAAGTCCGATTTCCCTTAGATGTCATGGCTCTGCATGTCCACTTTTTGAGATGTTGTTGGCAAGAAACTGAACGCCACATTGTTCCCAATATGTTCATCTGTGTGTGTTTGTAGAAGAAAAACTGTAAGAGAAACACTGAAGACATCATCTAAATCTGGAACATTCCTGCACAGAACTCAAAGGATATAAAAAAACAAAGCGTAGCTACGTTCTGCTAACAGATCCAGACATATCCACTGGCATCAGATACAGAAGATGCTTCTTTATTCAACGTATGTCTACTGAAGTAAAGAGAATATTTTATTTTATTTTATTTTTGACTTGTCACTGTATTAAATTACAGAACCAGGAGAATGTTTCAAATCTGACTTAACGGACTTCCTAATCTTCCAGTGGCTTTCTTTTTCAGCCTGTACCAGCTCTTTACAAACTTTCCATAACTTCCACTTTCTCCCTCACACACACACACCCACTCACAAACACACAGTGACATGACACTGGAGAAGCGGACCTTACGTCATGCTATTTGCACGCTGTGAGGTCGAGCCCTGGGGCGTTTGGGTTGAGACAGCGTGATGGACGGACTACTGTGTCATCAGTTGGCCGGAGGTGCAACAATAAGGCTTAATGCATGATTAAGTCCCAAATCAGCTCTCATTACGAGTGAGCATGTCAACTCCGAGCACGGAGTGGCTCCCTTTTAAAAAACTGACCTCTGCGTTCAAATCTGCCCAGACAATCTCCCTCTGAACTCATGCTGTGGCTCAAAACAATTCTGGTCTTTTACTTTCACTGTATCTTTGACTTTGCCATCATTAGCCAGCGTCTGTTTCTGATACTTAAACTAAAGCTATGAGTCAGCAAAAAACAAAAAAGAGGTTGTGCCGCTCCTGCTTCAGTGCTGTCAATCAACTTGATGAATTGCCTAATACACATAGCCTGAGGCACAGGGAACCACCAACATCACTCACACGGGTGGAACGGATGACTGGATTTAGAAGTGGGCTTGTTATCTGTTTTGTCTCGCTCAGATTTCTGATTTTTACTGATTTGATGTTGACATTAAACTTTTTTAAACTTCTCACCATTCTGATTGAGAGCATCTACAATAAATGAAGCTGGGCTTAAGCAACTGAAGGAGTTTATGACAAGATAACAAGAAAACCTTTTAAGATGTTGGATCTGTTAAATATAAATTACTTATTGCTCCAAACACATCTAATCCAGATGAACTGATCACACCTGCAGCTTGATGAATGAAGTTCTGGACAAACCTGTTAAAGACCCAATTTCAGTAAGGTGTGTTAAAGCATGTTTCTTTAACTTAACACAAATGTAAGAAAAATATGTGTTTGGTCAATTATTTCTTTAAATCCTTCAATTCGACATCAAACAAGAGTAAATAGCACAACAAGCTGTGCACCACTGATAGAGAAGACATTTTTTTGTTGGTGCAGTCCACATACTGAACTCTGCTTCTCATCAAAGGAAAATAAACTGGCTTTCCAGCAGGTATAACAAGGGACAGTGTTACAACAAACAAACATTTAATAAATTTTAGTAGTTTATATGCGCTTTAATGTTCTTTTTGAATTATGAGCCCTTGTGTAGTTGTCCTTCAGTTGTTCCCAAAGATACCAGACTAAAACCAGTGAAACCCGATTTCATGACTACACCCCTCGCCTGTGGAACAGACAGCCTGACAGCAGGTTGTATATATACACACAAAATACACATATTACCAGAATTTTGTGTCATTTGGATTGTTGTGTGTGCATGGTTGATGAGCCAAAAATTACTAATATTTTGAATCGTCATTTATTTAGACAAATATTTCATTTCATCTTTAATTTTTGTGTCAAATTCTAAAACAAGAGTTTTTATTTTTCATATTTCACTGAAACCCCAAAGGAAATGAATGTTTTACATACAAATAGCTTCTTAGGATGCTGGTGTCAGCATGCAGCCAGCCAAACTTGTGAAGGATTCAGAGCCTTATTTACAGCACTGATGTGCTTCAAACGCTGATGTCTGTACATGTGGGTGCCCAAATGTACAGACATGTACAGCCCTCAACCCTGGATTAACTTTTGCTTTCACCTTCAGACTGTTTTTGGTTGCATAATAAAACTTTACAACCTTCATCAATAGACATGCATTGTGCAGCACACCTAAATGTGTGTAAAGATAATTTCTTTTACAGCAACACAATAAGATTCACGTTCAGCTTCCTGTGGAAGAGTCTTCTCATTTTACACTGTATACAAGTCATTCAACTCTGAACAGATCCAGTCCATTTGCTGTGGTGAATAGATGGATGTTATCGGGAGTTACAGCTTTCCTTTCTGAGTTGAGGCTTGTCTATAAAATGTGTAGCCTTGGGGGGTGTACATAAGTCAGGCGTGCTGTATCAGACTCTTTAGATTTCAAAAGGCAACGAAATTACTCAAAGTACTCCACTCCACATGCACAACCTTGTTTGTTATAATTTAATAGTCAACTTGTCTTTTATAACTTACTTAAAAAGTCTCTATGTATGTAAACAGTTCTTTAGACATGCAAATTATTAGTGCTCCTTAGGTATAAAGATATGAAGCCAACTTACTGTGTGTAGCAACAACTCTAGGCCATCTATGTGTGGTTAATGTGTACAAACATTTAATAACAGTAACGTTTACTAATACCTTAATTCTTGGAGTGTTAGATTCAAAAAGGAAACTTTCCTCAGAGGTTTTGATTAATATTGACATGGCGGCATCACAAAGTTGCTGCAGATTTGTCGGCTGCATCCATGATGAGAATCTCCTGCTCCACCACATCCCAAAGATGCTCTAACACAGTGGTTCCAAACCTGTTTTCCTTTTCATGCAACTACCCAAAAGCCATGCACAGCAGGCCCATGCCTGGCTTTATCCTTTCATTAGCTAGTATTGATGCATTCTGTCTGAGTCCTTTCCTGTCCTTTGATAAAACCAAAGTTTGGGTAACTATCAGCTTTTTTCTTTCTTTATAGTGATAAATCATCTGCACTGTGGCATTACTCAGAGATGTTTCATTAAAGAAATGATGCAGGAAAAATCAAGGTAACCAGGACAGATCCATTACTTGAGCTCTACTGGCTCACTGACCTCAAAGCCGCACTGTGCATAGGCTAAAACTGACTGGATTCTCAGGGTGTGGCATACTAAATTGCTTTATTTAACTTTTAGGGCTATAGTATGTTTTTAAATACTGTTGTATGGTAGACATTTATTCACTTTAGGACCTGGTTTTAAAAGTTAGTGATTTCAGGCTCCCAAAATACTGGTTCCATGTGAACAAGTGTCCAAATAATGAAAAAAATGCTGCAGAGTCAAAACTTTGCAGACCCCTGTGTGTCTTTAGCAGAAAACTAACTCTGGTCCTGCTGTTTTGAAATATGTTGCTGGCATCATGTAAAAAGTGAATGTTAATATTTCCAAGAGCAATAAAGCTTGGGAATTTGAAGCAAGTCAAAATAAAAAGAAAGAGATATTATGGGACTAAGTGACATGGAAGATATTCATTTATAAAGAAAACAAAGCTTTGTAATCATGTCATGGTAATGCTCAAAACCATACATGCGATATGTGATGAATGAAGTATGAAATGAGGTGTGATGGGTAAGGCAAACAAAGAATTATGCAAGCAGCATCTGTAAAGAGGTCAAAGCCCTTTTAACTTTCCCTCACCTGAGGTTCAGACTGAGCATCAGGATGAGGAAAAAAGAGGATTTCTGACTTTGAATGTGGCATGGTGGTTGGTCTGAGTATTTATCCTTTTTGCCCCACAGGGTCATTGTATATGTTGTTCTACTTTGTCTTACTAATCTTGGCTTCACATACAGTTTTTTTTTTGTCTTGGTTCAAGTTCTCTGTTATCAGGACTTTGCAGCAATTTTAGTTTTTTTTTTTCAAATAAATATTTCCTCTTGTCAGCAAATGAAAGAATTAAATAATGTCAATACTGTTTTTGAAGTGATTTTTAATTGTATCATTATATTTGTTCCAGTAAACATGTACAGGAATAGAAGTTATCCACTGAAGTATGTCAGACACTGGATATTTAAATAAATAAAAAAAAAAAACAGATTCCACTTCTTATCATCATAGTTTGAAGCACAGCTGTATTTACGTGATATTTGTACTTTATGCTTATTTAGATTCTATTTTTTTAGCAAAACATTTAATATAATCTTTTGAAATATTGAGTTATAAAATATTTTTATGCAATCCTAGAAATGCTGTAAACTGATGAAGAGGGACACAAACATATATGTGCCCAATCTTTTTATTCTGCTTCTAAAATCACTGACCCACCTCCGCCCACCCCCGTCTGCACACACATACACAAAAGTTTCAGTTCTCTCTGGAAGTTCTCATTGTTTTGAGTCCTCCTCCACACTTTGATGTGAGGAGGTCAAGCCAAGGATCTCTCCTCGTCTCTAGGGAGAGTCAAGCAGCAGAAAATTCGGTACTGGGAACATCTGGAAGAGTGTGTTAAGCTGAGCTTACTTGGCAGGCGGTTGGTATTGGCACTAGCAAATCATCCTACCAGGGGCCTTTCATCTCAGCTTGAACATGTGGACTTGGCCCTAACCCTGGGAGGAGTCAGAGGACTTACCGCTAGCAGAGAGGCTGAGGTGTGGTCATTCTGTCGAGCATTCCTGCCTCTATCCTTGTGTCCCTACTCTTACGCTTTCCTCACACCAATCTAATTTTTTTTCAAACTGTGCCTATTATTTATGTCAAATACATCTGAGGGGGTTATTAGAATTAAACAGAGGTTATGTGTTTGTCCAGGGACCTGTACTAAAAAGCAGGTTGAACATAACCAGGGTGTCTGGTTTAACTAATGGTCACTAAGCCTGCTGTCAGCTCGGTAACCAGGTTTTCTGACACTGGACTTCACCTGTTTTATGTGTGTAAAGTTGGCATCAGATAAAAAATCTAAATTTCTTGCAAGTGGTAGAAAGATGGAGAAAGATGGACAATTTATAACAAGAATGCCGGCTATATGAATAAACATATTTTATCTGTTCAGTGTAATCTTGTGTGTGTGTATCAGGCTTGTACAAAATTAAAAAATGTCATTTAATTCGTTGAACCTTGAAAAACTTTAAAACATTGAAGTTAGTTGTAAAACCACGGCCACCTTAAAGAGGCTGACCGTTGAGTCCATGAGTAGGTGAAAAATGTTTGGTGTTTCTCCATCAATCCCAGATGCTCCGAGCGAATCTCTGCACAAATGGCCATTTGAACCCTACGGTTTTCGAGGAAGCTGGGAGTGTGTTTTCAGATATGAGACCGCAAATGTCTACCTGTCTCAGCGGGGAGACAAAGAAAAACCAGGATCGCTCAATAGTTTGATCACGCTGACATCCAACGACTGAGATGTGCTGAAACTCGTCTTTCCACAGTTTCCTCCAGATTGGGGATATCCTATGTCTAAAGAAGCTGAAAAAGTCGAGGAGGGCGAGAGATCTTCAACCGAATGTGAGGAACTGGAGTGTTTTCTGACAGAGGCAGAATTCTCACAGAAAGATGATCATCAGCGACCTGGCAGTCAAAATCCACTGCTTCACGTCGCTGGTTCTTTCATCCTAGCCTGTGGAGAGCTGGAGGGGAAAAGAACGCCCTGATCTATTTGTTTTGGAGACTTTCAGTTCAGACTGCGATGACCTTAGGACATTGTTGGCAATGCCCATCAAGGCCTGGGAGGAAAAATGGCAGATAGGGGATCAGATTTTGTCTCTGTTCTGCTGTTGAAACTGGACTGACATAGTACCTGTGAATTAAAAAAACTGAATTTTTTTAGGTTCCAACTGTAACGTTCCACCTCTGCAAACCGACCACGCCTTCACATCATCCTACATCACGGCTACTCAGGTCAGTCCTACAAGCGCTGCAATACCGCAGGTTTTCCAGGTATCTCTGCTTCAACACACCTGACTCAAATTAAGGAGTCATTATGCAGAATTTGATTGGCTGTTAGATCCATTTAATTTGATTATTCATTGTTGTTTTATCTTCATGTACAGTTGCCCTTTATTGTGTCCTATTATTATTATTATTATCATTATTATTGCCAAAATAGCTTAAATACAAGGCTGATATCAGTAATAACAGATGCTGAGCAAATAAGTAATAGAGGTCAAGGTGTACCACACCAGGCAGGACTATGGGCAGGGCCGTAGCCAGAGTTTTAGAAATACCCTGCACATCAGTTACAAAATGAAGACCAAATTTTCTTTCAAATTGAAGCTTTTATTTAAAACAGAAGTGACTTGTATGTGTGTATCATATGTATTGGTGTGCGTGTGTGTGTGTGTGTGTGTGTGTGTGTGTGTGTGTGTGTGATCCTCTTGTGTCCAGAGGCATCCCAGCACTTTCCACCTCAGAACTAGCTCAGGATCAAGTGCTCTGTTATGTGCATCGTTGCTGTGATGTCCTGACAGCCTGTCATTTCCCAGGCTGGACTGCAGCCAGGTTTTCAGCTGTGCAGAAACTGACCTCTCACATTAGCAGGTGGTTACTGGTGGTGCGAGGTAGATGGAGAGGACATAGTGGCTGTTTGGGCAGAATTGTTTATCCATCTGATTTAATGTTGCTGCCAGTCCTGTTAGAGGCTGGTTCTTTACCATCCATCTGTGAATCTCCTGGTTGATTGAGTCTGAGGGAGGTCTTGTCTGTATTATCAGTTCTTGTTTTACTTTTGTGAGTTTGGACAAGTCTGAAGGTACCAGGAATGTAGCGAGCAGTTGGCTCAGGGTTCTGCGCAAACCTGTCGTTTAGTTGGCTTGTCACGTGATCAAAAGAAGGATAAAAGAGACTGAGCCTGTAATGTTTCTCAACTGACTGTGAGGGTGTATTTTCTGGCTGTTTATCACATGCTGCAACAACACCAATGGAGCTGGCAAGTGCTGTTGACTTTTTTAAAGATTTCACTGAAGGCCTTCTTCATTCCTTAGCATAGAAAAGGCCTGAGCCACCAGTCTTGCCTCTTTGTATGCAGTCATAAGGTCAATTGCTAAGATTTTGTTTGTTGTGACAGCAGAGAAGATTGTGTCCTAAGCCTCTATACGGTGTCGCAGGCTTCTTGCTTTGCTGGAGCTTAAAGATGTCCCTGACTCCATTTCAATTAGTGCAGAATTAAATGCATTCTGACATGAGTGGGATACCTCCTGTTTTTTTTTTCTGACTTATCTCTCTTTCTTTGCCTCCTTGTGGTTGTTTTTGTAGTACGTTCGTCCTGACAACAGATGCAGAAAAAGAAAGAAAAAAAAACAACAACATGCAACATCCTCAGAGGTAGACATGGTGTTCCTGATGAGCGGAATGTCAGAACGTCTGTGGACTACTGCAACCACTTTGGCTATGAATAACGCCCGAGCCCTGAAGCTATTTAATGCACTGTTGTACACCACTCACATGCCCACTCATAGTGCTGGCTCCATCATGGCCCTGCCCGCTGACATATTCAGTCTCAAGGCCCCACTTCTACAACTGAGACAGCACAGCTTCTGCAAAAGATGCAACAACAGATGCAAGAACAATATGTGATGAATATCAGCATCAGGTGAACAGGCAGAAAGCAGGATGAGAATCTCACAGCTTCTAGATGGTGAGGAGAGAGAAATATTCACAATATGCACAATAACTTCCATCCATGCACCTTCACTGCTTCATTATCCAGATTTCTGCCTATAATTTCTCTAACTTTTTATTCTTAGCTTGACTGTTTAGCTTCACCTCTGCACCTGCAGCCTCCGCTACCGGGAGTTAAGGGGTTAAGATCTTGTTTCCGGGTGTAACGTCAGGTCTGTAGATGTAAATATAAACATGTGTGGTATCCACAGAAAGTCCAGAATCTCAGCTACCAGCTCAGTAAAACCATTTCTATCACCAACAAACACAGTTAAGACAACAATAATTCAAAGACCAGGTACACAGAGTCCGAAAAATATGTAAGCACAAGTTATGGCTCCACCCAACACACGAACACAAACGGCTCCTCTACTGAAAGTTCACATCTCACAGATTCCACAGCTGGAAGTTTCATCTCGCTATGACCAAGATTCACCCAACCAGAGGCAGAAGAAGACCCGATTTATGCTGCACGTTTGTATTAGTCAGAAAGCATGTTATTTGAGTGACTATTTTAAATTTAGCCTTTTCTTTATTGAAAGGATATGAATAATATAATGTCCCAGAGAGGATTTGTTTTCATGCTACTGTTTACAAGCCAACAATATATTTATTGTATCATCATAACAGAATGAAACTGTAAAGACTGCCCAGATCATACATAACAAGAAAAGCCTCAGACCATCAATTATGCAGTTCAAGACTAATATAAATGATGGTGACTGATGTGTGTGTGTGTGTGTGTGTGTGTGTGTGTGTGTGTGTGTGTGTGTGTGTGTGTGTGTGTGTGTGTGTGTGTGTGTGTGTGTGTGTGTTTACTGTCTATTTTTTAATACAGGTGCTGCCCAGTACAGCTGTGTCATAGGAACTGGAATTGCAGAATTGGAAACCGGTCATAAAACTGCAGAATGAGGGTAAGAAAGAAGAACAGAGCAGGAAAAGTCAGCAGAGGCGCAAGAATAGAGGATAATGGAGAATAAGATGCATTTAATTTATATTTAATATATATATATATATAATCTTCTTATGATCTTTTTCAATCCTAAACCCGCCCCTGGTCAGTAGCGACCCACCTTGACCTGGTGGAACTACTCAGATAACCACGCAGTTTGAAAGCATTGTTTTAATTATTTTTTCATTACATACACAGCAGAAAAACAGGTTGAGACCTCAGTGTCCTCAGTGGTTGCTATGGCCTTAATTGAGGGTGCAGGCTGTGCCTCTTGATCCTGCCTGCAATGAGTGTTCCATAACATCTGGACTGAGCATGACTTGGAAGTCCCAAAGTCAAAGATAAAGGTTCTGTGGGACTTCCAGATCCAAATTGATAAACTAGTGACAGCTGAATAACCAGACATAAGATGGTTGACAAACTACAGAAGGCAGTAGCGATGGTGCAGCGAGTTTACAGCAACATAAAGGGGAAGAGAATATGCAAAGCAAAAATAATAATAATAATAATAATAATAATAATAAAATAAAATACAAATTATTTAAAAATGAAAGGAATATTGGATCTCCATCCAGAAATCCATAATCCTAAGAAGAGCTATCACACTGACACTGCTAATACAGCTGAAAAGATATTTCTTTACTCTTTTATGCTTAAAAAGCACTTATTTATAACTTTTTACTTAAACTGTTTTAATATGAAAGACAATGTGAAATAAATAAATATTGTTATTATTATTATTATTATTATTATTATTGTCTTTTGAGGGTTGTTTATCATAACTGTTAGGGTTACATCTGTGAAGTAATGAATGCATCATACCATTGTAGCTTACACTGAACCATCTGGTTTGGTTTATCTTGTTAAATCTAAATGTGGTGATTGTTACTGAATGCCTGGTGACGGTAGTATTCCAAGCAGCCATCTCGTCGGTAGATTATCTGCCACAGTGAGTTGTCTGGCTTGATGTCTAAGATGAGAGTCCACTCTCAGTTAAACATAAAGCAAAGCTTGTATTGCATCACCAAGGAGATGAGTCTGCATTTGGCATTTCAAGTGATCCAAGAAGACAAGCATCTAATGAGCCACGATATATGACATACCCCCCATTTGTTTGTTGTCCAAGCATAAGACAGAATGGATTGTTTACCCTGCTGTAACAAGGAACTAAATGGACCAAAATGATTAATTGTATGAAGAAGTGCTAAATTATGGCATATTTAGAAAAGCTAGGAATTTTGAATTCTCAGAAAACCATCAAAAAGGCTAGTCACTGGTCCGAATTCATTGTGCACCATGAAAATAACTGGGGTATCCCACTACGTAAAAAGAATTTGCATTCTGTACATCTGCACAATATCAGTAAAAAGCTTGGACACACCCATTTAAATATCTTTGTGTATATAAACTCACCAGCCCCTTTATTAGGTCCACCTGTTCAATTTCCTGTTAATCAGCCAATCACATGGCAGCAAGATCCCTCGGGTGGTGGTGGTGTAATGGTGTGGGGAATATTTTTGGACCACTTTGAGCCACTTAGTACCAACGTGGCATAGTTTACCTATATGGACCAAGGCGTTAGTACAGCCATCCATGCTGGAATCTGAAATCTTGGATCAGTTTACAGGCTGTATTGTGGGACGACATACGATCCCAATGCCAAGACTGGTTCTTCCTCCTCCCTCTACTTTGCCATCACCACTCTTCTCTTCTTCATTGTACTTCTCTCCAAGTAGGTCAGCCAGTGTGGTGCTCTGTGTATGTATGTGACCTGACCGCTGCACCATCCAGAATTCCAGACACATTTCCCATTCTTCCCAAAACAACTGCCGGGTTAATGAACACACAGCGTGGCACATAACGTCCCGCCAAGCATTAAGGATATCCAGCACAGCTGCTGCAGGGCTTTCATGCAGAGCAGCCTAATGTTAATCATTTCCCACACTGTCATTAAAGGGGCAGATAGAGTCACGCAAAAGACTCACTTCATTGGCTTGGCGCTACGTGAAGCGGGAGGGGAAGAAATGACTAATTGGCTGCTGAGAGACCCAATAAAATAAAGCTGGTGAAGGTGTTTTTTATTTACTTTTAAAGCATGCTCAATGAATCTGGGATCCAAATTATTCTTAATGTCAGCAGACTGCTCAACTTACAAAAATGGTAATGGTATTTTCATTGGTTTCACACATTATTTTAAGGTTTTTCTGGTAAGTTTCTTGAAAGGAAAGAGGACAGAAAGAGAGGGAGAGAGAACTCTAACCCAGGTTCCTTTATGTAAAGGAGCCCTGGTAATTGCACACCCAGCTTACTGGTTTCACCTGTCCTCACCCAATACAGCTGTTTCAGTTGTTGACTTTTTCAAAAGGAAACAACTGAAAAAGGGGCGGCATGGCTCAGTGGGTAGAGTGGTTGTCTTGTAGCCTGAGGGTTGCCAGTTCGATCCTCGCCCTGTCAAGGTCATGTCGAGGTGTCCCTGAGCAAGACACCGAACACCAAATTGCTCCTGATGGGTTGTGGTTGAACGCCTTGCATGGGAGCTTCTGCCTTCAGTGTGTGAATGTGTGTGAATGTGTGTGTGTGTGTGTGTGTGTGTGTGTGATGTATATTGTAAAGCACTTTGGGTGTCATTCCAGGTACAGTAAAGCCCTGTATAAATATAGACTATTTACTATTATTTTTAAGACATTAAATTTATTTTATTCATTTTGGTCTTATTTACAATAGAAATGACATCCCAATTTTAATCAAATTATAACCCAGTTTAATTAAACTTGTTTAATTTAAATACCATTAATTACAACCCAATTCAGTCCAAGGCAATCCAGTTCAAATTAATCAATACAGTCCAGTTCAATGTTAATGTGTATATAATGTTTTAATAATGTGATATATGATATACCTCCCATTTGTTTGTTGTCCAAGCTTAAGACAGGATGGATTGTTTAACCTGCTGTAACAGCAACTAAATGGACCAAAATGATTAAGAAGTGCTAAAATATGGTATATTTAGAAGAGTTAGGAATTTTGGCTAGTCACTGGTCTGAATTCATTGTGAACCATGATAACAGAGTTTGTTCCCATCGACGCCCAGTACCCCACCTACATGAAAAGAATTTGCATTCTGTACATCTGCATGGACTGGGAAAGAGGTTAACTATGAAAATCTGAGGTTAAGTGACAACTCAGATAGTATGACAACACCAGAGGCTGATTGATACATAAGTCAGGAATGCATGTGATTAACAGACTTGGCACAAAGTATCACGGACAGCTGGCAGACGGCTAACATTAACAGTTTTGGGAACTTTTCATTTTTTAATTAGTTCAATTTCAGGTTTGGGCTTGCAACATTATGACCAGCCTTTCAGCTCCAGCTCCACAGGGAAGGGGATGAAGGGCAGAAAAATGATCAGCAAATAACACGTTTGTAGAAAAGAACAAGTTTCATATTGATGGCCTCCACAGTTACCTCGTGCATGCTCAGGGTGGGAAGATTGAATCGAACAGACAATCTGTTGCTTTCCTTAGTTAGATACTTATTTTTCATGATTTGTCCTAAATTCACACTTTTATTAATCCATTCATTCATCCATCCATTTTCTATATAGCTTATTCTAATTCAGTCTTGTGGGACAACACAGAGACATAACCACTCATGCTCACTCCTAGGGAGCATTTAGAGAGACCAGTTAACCTAACATGCATGACCTTGGATGGTGGAAGGAAGCCGGAGTACCCAGAGAGAACATACACGGGGAGAACATGCACAGAACTCTGCACAGTAAGGCCACTGTTCCAACCTCCCCAAGCTGAAGTTCGAACCAGCGACATTCTAGCTGTAAGGCCCCGGTGCTAACCACGGTGCAGCCCTTTATCAACACAACTATTATAAACGGGACTAATATGGATTATTTAATGGCTTTGTTTTAATTGTATTATGATTGGATTACAATCTGTTGAATAAAATAAAACTTTCTGTCTTTAAAAGTGTCTTGAGGTGACTTTGTCATGAATCGGTGATAAACAAATGAACTGAAATGAATTTATTTAAATTAAAGTGAAATGAACTGAATATCTGTTGTAGTACCCAAAGCATAGTTACGAAATAAAAACTCTCTCAATAAAAAGACAAAAAATTTTAAAGTTTTAAACATTAAGAAATTACATTTTAAAAACTCAGAAAACTGAAAAAAATTAATACATTACAAGTAAAATTTAAGGCCTAGAATCCAGTATAGAAAATTTATTTATGTTCTTGAATGATAAGTTATTATCTTGAGTAAAATGAGATTTTCCAGTGCGCAGCAACAATAAACTGGACAGCTGATGAAGCCCAGACAAGACGCCCACGTCTCACGTATCCCAGCATCAATGAACACCAAACAATTTCTCATTTGGTATAAAATACTTTAATAAATAATAGGATTGTTCTAAGAACAAGCAAACAAACAAACAAAAAAAAATCCACTAACAAACCAAAACTTTATCCAAATTTTGTACAAAATTATTACAATGATCTGCACATTCAGCTCCTCTTGCAGGGCGAGTACAATGTCCGATTTACTGAAAGGAAACAAATTTAGGTGCTCCTTGATTTGTTTCAGCATTATTAACATACAAATAAAAGATCTGAAAAAAGAAGGTTCATACACAAGTTATGACAATATTTGACATTTTTTTTCCCATCGTCATGTTTCTGTGTTTTCTGTCTCAGAAACAAACAGCATCCACAACAGCTAACAGCTTGTTCCCTTCATTAGACCAGAAAAGACACACAGGGAGAGACGGACTGGGGAAACTGGGGAAATGAAGGTATGCACTTGCTTATTGTATGCAAATTCCATTCACACCCCTTGTCTCAACGGTGATGAGGATCTTCAGCTGGGCGGATTATTACCAAGCACCCTGCTGCCCTGTGTGTCTTCTCTGCTGTCAACAGACTGTAAAATTGTAAATCTGTAACTGAATTACAAAGAGGCTAACGAAGGACTGACAGCAATGCTTTTAAAGTCGTTTGGACCCTGTGACCCATCAGTGTGTATTGAAAATAGAAATCAGATTCATCAGTGCTTGTTAAAAAAGCCCAACTTTATGCCCGAGTGCAAAGAATATTTCTGTTGTGCTGTTTGATTCCAGTAAACTGACAGGCAACATAGAGCAGAACTCTGCAGAACCTTAGAAACATTGTTAACCCCAGCAGTTACTAAATAAACCATAAAAAGGAGAGGACAATTGCCCCCAAACAGTCAGAAATCTCACTATGTGGTGTTTGTTAAGAATAGAGTATCATGAGTAACTAACTGAATTATTACCATCCATTGGCATTACTTCAAATGATGAAAAAAGTGCAACATGGATTAAAGAGCAGCTATCAGCAGTCATGACTTGTTTGGGCTTTACTCAGGTTGCTCGGTGCCAACAGGGTGACTTTTTTCTTTCTTTTAACAGTAAATACAACTTGCGTAATGCAAGGCACCTGCATGAAATATGAAAATGGCAGAAAAGTCTAAAATAATATCAATGAACAATGAACTAACTGAGCTAAAACATCATTATGAACAAAAACTATGATGATGTTTTGGTATGGTTGGTTTACATTAGTTGGATTCATGGACATGGAAGAAAAGACTTCTAAAACATGACTCACACAGAAGGATACTAGAACCACAGACCAAACCAAATTCTGAATGAGGCCTCCATTAGAACAAAGGGTGGGAAGGGAACAAAAATATTTATATAGCTATAATTTCAATAGCTCCAACACAGCAAATTTTCTCTGATGTAATAAAAATAACCTTTCAATAAGACAACTAAGAAAACGTTCTTCCAATGCTGCATTTGTGTTTTTAACAGGTGTAACAAATTATACGTTCATGATTCAGTGGGACCAGAAACAAAGTCAAATCTGTATAAAAACTAGTCATGGTGTCTAATAAACGGAATGACATAAAATAAAATCACAAAACAATCTTATTCTTTAGAATAACTATGATACAAAGCATCACTTAACTTACTAAACTCAAATATACACAGCCATTTGATCATATTTACATATGTACATCACAATAAAAACCATCTTTACTGCGATATGAAGAGTTTGTTATTAGAACTTCTTTCCCTTTATATGTATTAAGAATCTGCATAAAGTGAACGGGAGAAAAAAAGAGGACAAAAGGGCTGAAGGCACTTTTTTTTTTTTTTTTTACAAAAGCAAATACTGAAGAATGACCATGTAGACTTGCAAACTGCGGCGATAATTATATTGAAAGCAAAGAAGTAAGAACCTTGAAGCCTTAACACAAAATGGAAAAGGTATTTATAAATGTAAACAAAAAAATTCTCATGCCAGGCATCACACAGTGGATTCTCCGCGCCAACATAAAAAAAGACCAAACTAAATGTATAGAAAACTTTTTTTTTCTTTTTTCATTTTTCTTTTTTTAAACAAAAAATAAGATTTCGAGACAGTGTAGAAAAGGCCCGCAGGTTTGGGCTAAGGCAGACAGTAGAAATAATGTTAACAGCTGCCAGCCAGTGATTGATTAAATCTCAAAGATCCAAAGAAAACAGCAAAGTGTTCAATCATGAAGTAACACGACAGTGTTTGTAAACAGAAAAAAGAGATAAACGAAAAACTCAACAGTGTGGTGGTTAAACTGAAATCCTGTGGATGGAGTGATTCTTTTTTTCCATGCCATCGTTGTTGTTTTTCTGCGTTATCTTTCCATGCTTTTTTTCAGTTTTTTTTTTTTTTTTTTTGGGTGGGGGGTAACATAAGCCTACCCATATATAAGCCTCTGTGCAGCAGACAAAGAATTTAAATAAGGTGTGACAAACAAACAACAATTATAAAATTAAAGCATCTGTAATCTTCAATTTTGGTGCTTTCAACTGTTGCAAAAAATTCGGTGACATTGAATTTGCCTCTGTCTGTCCTCCCGGTGTTCACACATACTGGTCTTTAACGTCCTCGCTGAGCTTGGTGGCGTTGAGGTTTTTACACCGATTGTCTTTGGGGCTGTACGTTGTCCGGTGTGGCCCCTTAACTGGACCGCTGCGCGTTGTGCAGATCACCACTCCTTTAACCATCAGCCCCCTGTCCTGCACCCCCACGATAGAGCACTTTTGAGCTGGACACTTATCTCCCATGCCAAGTGCCCGCTCCTCATCCTCCTCATGATCCCCCTCACGTTCTCCTTCTTCCTCACCCTCAGCCCCATCACACGTCCTGTCGGAGGGGCCCATCAGTTTCTTGCATTCGTAATGAATGTCTTTGTCGCGGTTGTCCTTGATGGCATTGCTCCGCAGAGGCTCCAGCTGGTTGTTGACCGTGGTCTCCTCAGATTGGGCTGCTCTCTCACGCTCTTTCTTCCTCTTACGGGTCCACCAAATGCAAACGACAATGCAGAAGATCCAGAGAAGGCTGAAGACAACACACAGCACAGGAACCAGGTAACCTGAAGGAGAGAGTTTAAAGAGATGTTAGGAGGTCTAAGCAAGATATTAGAAGTTGAACTTTTAAAGGACAGCTTATTTGATTCTTGCAAGCCACAAATTCAGCTGATTAAAAGGTATATTTAACTAGCTTACTTACAAATAGTTTTGGTTTTTTGGTTTTCTTTTTTATTTCTCTTTTTTTTATTAGCAAGCTAATTTATATCTAATTTGCCAACAAAAAATTACTCATTGGTTAAAAAGCTTATCTATAACTAGCTCACTAGCAAGAAGCTAGCTTGCTAACAAGCTGTTTCGAGTCAATTTTTTGTTTCTTTTGTAAGTTTTTTTGTTTTTGTTTAGCAGACTAGTTTATATCTGACTTGCTAATTAAACAAATATAGATAGTTTAAATATGAATCTGTAATTAATTGCTTCCTAGCAAGAAGCTTACTTGCTAACAAACTGTTTTGCATCTTTTTTTTTTTTTTGTTTGGTTTTTGGTTAGCAAACTAATTTATGTCTGCCTTGCTAACCAAACAAAGGTAGCTAGTTAAAATCTAATTTATAACTAGCTATCTAGCTAGAAAATTGCTAACAAGTGTTTTGTTTGTTCATTTATTCCTTTTTTTTATTTGCAAGCTAGTTTATCTCTAGTTTGCTAACAAAAAAACAGGACTGGTTAAAAAAAAAGCTAATTTACTAACTATTTTGTTTGTTTTCTATGTGGCAAACATCTACCTTGCTCACCAAAATGAACAACTAATTTTATAAAAAGTAAAAAAAATGATCCAGATAGCTAGTTACAAGAGCATTTTAAAAGACAGCTGCTGTCAATGAACAGATAAACGCAAGATATATGTCTGTCTTTGCATTGTCAATATTAGTTTTAGCTCTTTGAGTGGGGTTTGGTGATGAGCTTCCAACTGCTCACTAACTTTAATACATGCCAAATGCATTAAAACAGCATGTGTGCTATGTAAAAAGTCCAATAATTCAACAAAAACTGAGAAAGGCTTAAAATAATCAAACCACTGAGAGCTTCTGAGTTGCCGTCATGTGCGACTTACCAACAGGAGTGCACTCCACCTGCATCTCCACCTTGACTTCCACCACGGCCAGAATGACGCTGCTGTTGTGGCGTTTGGACAGCGCACCAGTGATGGCACTAGCCGCATTCTGGATCTGTCCACAGTCACTGTCCTTCGACCGTCCGTCCTGTTCATAAGACTGTAGAGATGAAGATGTTGGGGACAGAAATTACATTTTTTAATTTTCTATTTACACCTCATTTACACTTTCTTACACTTACTTTTCAGTTCATTTAATTTTTGTCAACTTATTCAGTTCCTTTATAAAAACAGCTGAGCCAAGCTGTGATGTTAACCCCGGATATTTAGGTGCTTGTCCCAGTATACATGCACAGGAGAGAAATCAACTTGAGGCTGAAGTTTATCTATTGATGAAACCAGTTGACCTATTCCATGATGGAATAAAACAACTTGGTTTTTTTATTGGCTCAAGAGGTTTAAGAGGTTTTTGTTCCATCATGACATCCTTCTCCAGTGACTCGCAAAAGGTTGTCCTTAAAGTTTTATGCATTTAAAAGTTGAATTTCATGACACGGGACACATATTCCTGAAACTTCTGGGTAAACGTTGATTTTAGGTTAATAAGTAAAAAAACATCAGGTGTAGTGACAAAATGGGTTTAGTGGGATTCGGTCAATACAGCAGAAAAAGTAAAGAAGCACCATTTGGTAAATGGTCAAAGTCTTGCCTAAGGCTTTGCAGGACAACAAAAAAAAGAGAAGAAAACACATTCATCTGTCAGAATAAAAGAGATTCTCAACCTAACATCTGGCAAGCTGTGGACAGACCCCCCCCCCCCCCCCCCTGCTGAGACCACAGAGGGTGGAGTTAATTGCCTAATAGGGTGCTGAGGTTGAGAGCCGAGGGTGGTGGGGGGACAGAGAGGGATTAGCTGTGTGCTGTGTAGTTCAATTAGGACAAACAATAGAGAGGAGGCCAGCTGTGCTCCCTGCTCGCCTGGGGACAAACACTCCTCTTTCTTCTCCTGAAGAAATCAGCAGCTCATTCACACACCTTTAACCCCGCCTTCCAGACCGACACGTCATGTCACAAGGCTCAGTTTAAAACATGTAAAAACTCACATACCACTGACCACCATCTCGAATGAACAGATGAGAAAGCGAAGTTTCTATTGACTGACTTGCATTTAAGATCCCTGTAAATTTCTTTGTTAGCTTGCACAGACTTGGTAAGTTATGTCAGGCATGTACAGGTGAAAGCATTTCATAATCATCACACCCTGTTAATCTGTGTGACCAGAGGTTTTTCCCATGAACTTTAGTTTTTTTTATGTAGACACATACAATCAAACATGAATATATATATCCCCTCAAGAAAACTAATATCCATCTATGCATTTGTTTTTTCTAGTTCCATTAATGCCATTTTAATACACATTTTGGAAAGATTTGAAATGTTCTCAAATACAGTGGCAACTTAAATTTGTAATTTATTTGTTATATTATAAGTTTGTTTGAAACTTCAATTAACAGTCACAATTCCAATACAATTATTTTTAGCGGTTATATTGATGATGAAGCTATGATGGTTTTCAATGTAGTGCTATCAAAATATTATGTGGTTGGATGAAGTTTTTTGAAATTTTGGATGGAAATATAAATATTTTTTTTTAAGATAACTGAATTGGCCGAAGCCATGGCACTATCCTTAACTGGAAAAACAAAGGCATTGGTGGCTGCTACATTTATACCCAATCCTGACACCCTTACCCATCACCAGTTAATCTGCTGACTTTATATAGTTGTTAATTAATAATACAAACTTAATCTGATAACTTTTTAAAAAAAGTTATAGGCATCAGACTTTGGTAGAGTTTTGTGTAGTACATATGAGTAGTCAGTATCTTATAGAGTTCTTTTGCTTCCTTCATTTACACACAGGTCGATACACATATCCGCCATTTTGTGGGTCACACGAAGGAAAGTTATTCATCTGTCAACATGACCTTGTTTTCCTAGGTAAAGTGAAAAAGTACAGTGCCAGTTTGGATGTCGCATCTAAGGAAAGATATGATAAAAAACTTGGACTTACCAGTGGCAGAGACCCGTACAATGACTTTGCAACAAGTAAGTCTGAGACCGAGACAGTTTCACCTTAAGCTGCGTACTCTGACATCTTCAACTACTTGGTGACCAACAAAAGTTTATACATGCTAGAGGAACTGAAATCCTACAAATCCACAAGGAGTTGTGACCATTACTTCCTAATTTTATTCTAGATCTAGGGTGTCTTATCAAACAACATAACTAGGAAAAGTAGGGTAGACTTGTACTTATAAAAGACTTGTACTTACAAAGCATACAATGAAACAAATAAATCAGTATGCGCACATTCGAGATGACTGTTTAAAAGTTGGTTGGTGAACGATTCCCACATCTGTTCACAACTATAAACCATTGCTAACATTAACATTTATATTAATTATAAACTGAATTTGCTGTTAGCAGCTGATCACTATAAGCTATCATTCTCTTTGACCACTTGACCCACAAAATGGCAGCACGCACTGCGATGACGTCATGCAAAACATACTCTATATGAGTGTTTCCTGACGGTTAACAGCTACTCTGAAGGGAAACACCTAAAAATTCATCATCTGAAGCCACTTAAACCTAAATATTTAATGGAAGTCACTTCTTCCTCGCGGTTATACTGACTGAGTCTAAAAAAACCTTGTTAATTTTATCTCAGGGTGTTAAGAAGCTCATTCTTTTTTTTATCCCATCACAGCACCTTGTTGCTAAAGGGCATTCTGCAGATGGGAAAATGTCAAATATCCCTAATACAGCTGTCATCTACACCCCTTTGACATTTTTTTAACTTGAGAGAAATTGACAACATCTCTCATCTGGTGGCTCTGTTCTGAGCAGCTTAGCTTTAGCTCGTCCATACAAGCTGAGAGTGTCCTGACGGTTTACTGCAGGAAGACGGCAGCTATCCACTTTGATGTTGGTGCTCCAGTGAATGAATCTCCATGACAGTGGATTGTGAACTGAATGACAGTAAACTATAGCTTCAAACAGTTACTTGCTAATAGTTTATGGATGGAGGTCTATGGGACAGTTTCCACAGCTTGTGGAAACATGCAGAAAGCTATAACTCAGTATTATCAAATATTTAGGTTCAGTTCATTGTTGCAATACATTCAACTTAACCTTAGTATGTCAACTTGTTGTGCTGTTGTGCTGAATCCTTCCCACAACAACTCAACAAACATACAGAAGCACTTCTCATTTGCTCCAGTTCATAACATTTGCTAATTATATGTAAATGTTGGCAATGGTTTGAGATGAGTGTTGACATTTTCCTGAAACATGAGTCCACTGTGAGTGGGAATATTTTCTGTTTCTTTTGAAATGAAAGCCTTATTGTGGGGTTTTGGGTGGATGTTGGGCTTACCACTCCTTTTCCTGTATCTATCACTTAGAACAGACTCGCAAACATCAGAGGAACAAGAACTAATCCCCTCTATTATGAGCTTAGAACTCTAAAGTGACTGATTTCCATCAAGTCTGGGTGGCCGAGAGAGACAGGCTGACAATAGGAGGGAAAGGGAGGAAATACAGGACAAGAAAGCAAGTCAAAGCAACTACAGACAGAGTAGTAGAGCAGAAGAGAGATAAAACAAGTACAGGAAGAAGAGACGCATTAGCAAGGTGTTCCACCAGAAAAACCTAATATATTCCAGATGTTAAAATCTTCAAATGCCTCCCCTCCTCTTTCTTTCCTTGTCCTCTTTGTCTTTCTTGGAATAAAGAGAGAAAACACCAAAAATAGAAAAAGATTTAGATATTACTGGACTTCTCTGGAAGTGATTTGATCTGATTTGCTGTTTTGAAAAAACAAAAAAACAAAAGAAAGAAAAAACAGCTTGATGGAGAACGTCTGTGTCAACATACATCTGAGTTCAGTAGGAACAAGCTTTTTAAATGTTTTTATATCCATGTATCGTAATTTATAAAACAAATGTAGCATCAGATTTCTGTGCATACAAATGCTTTCAAAGGTGTTTGGTGTTGTGTTTGGGGCAAAACTATATATAAGTGTGCAAATGTGTGTAGTAATTACCATGGCAACCTCCACAGCATCACTAGAGGAGTAGGAGAGGTCACAGAGAATAAGCAGTGCTCGCTCCTCGGCCAATGTCCGAGTCACAGGGAGGTACCGTAGCTCCGAGCAGATGTTCTCTACAGTGGTGCCCTGTTCACACACACACACACACACAAACACAAGGCAGATTAGCGCCTGCACTGCTGGTGAGGAACAATCACATCATCTAAATCCTCCTAAGACTGTTGAAGATACAGCTTCAGAAACTCCCGACTCGGCAAGGGGGATCCTATTTGGTGACAGTAGCTGATTCATTTACACACACATATATATATATATATGTGTGTGTGTGTGTGTGTGTGTGTATAGGTTCAAGCTCTGCGTCAATCATTCACCTGTGGCACTTTGTCCTTTTTGAAGATGAGTGTGATGTGAGCACAGTTGTTGTCTAGGTAACCACTGTTAGGCTCACACTGGGTCTGCAGAGGCGTGGGGGGGTCTGGTGTTGAACACACACCCCACTGATGACAGGGCGGTGAGAAGCAGGTTAGGAACTGATGCTCAACACACTCGTGACCTCCAGGACAGGACTGAGGGTTTGTGTCCGCCGGTGGAAGAGCCTTCTGGAGGATGCAGGGCCGACGACCACATCTCACCTGGGAAAATACAGCGAGGTTTGAAATGGAGCTTCCTAATCACTGAGTGTTTTTGTAAATAACTAAATAATGAAAACTGGAAAAATAAGATGATCTGTGAAACCTTGGAACAGTGAACATTCCCGTTGACACACTGGCAGGTGTTACACTCCTCATCCCACCGACTGCCATGAGGATACTGAAGGTCAGCATGACGACACGACTTCCCAAGACCGATGACTGGACAGAAGGAAAGACCAGTTCAGTATATATGTGCTGTTTCTTTTCTTTTGTTTTATTTTTTTAGAGGGAAACCTTATTTTTCCAGTCATGTAGAGATAATGTACTGTGTACTATGCAGTTCTTTAGAGCTTGAAAGTCAATATTTGCTTTGACCTTAGACAAGCTTTCTGGTCCTTTCTTTGAGTAGTCTTCAGGAACTGTTCAGTTCTCTGTCCAGATAATCCAACACTGCTTCTATAATGTTGAGGTCCAGGAGGATTCATCCCTCTATCAGACCTGTTGCCACTGATTTTCACTCCATATCTCAGCCTTTTCGCCGTATGTTGACAACCACCCTTCCATGGAGACCATTTCTGATGAGGCTTCAACAAAGAGTTGATGGATCATCCAGATGCATCTCTCAGAAACATCTGGTTTCTTCTTGTTCCACAGACTATTAAAACTTCTTCACTTCTGAAAACTGTACTGTTCTTGTGCTGCAGATGCTTTTAATGTCAAACGTTTAGCTTCCTATTTCTTAGATACATACAAGGAAAAGATGTGCTACAGCTAATACTGTAGAAAGATAACACCTGAAGATACATTCTAAAACTGCCTCTTACGAGCATGTTTTCATCTGGATTTCTTAGGTTTAAACAGCTTGGTTCAAAGCCATACTGTATATAAGGTGTATGGTAGGCCCATAAACGAAGGATTTCAGACATCCAATCCCTACTTGTCTTGACTTTTGAGGATTTTCCCTCAAACAATGCAGGATACACTAGGTGGACATCATGCACACATATTCTCATTAGTAAAATCAAATGTATTCCCGTCTGTCTGACTTCTTTTATCAGAATTCAATTCCTCATGTTCAAACAAAGAATTAAAATAAAAATGTATTAATTTAAGGTTTGTCTGTACATCATTAAACACCACTGGGACTCATACTTACACTCCTGACAGCGAGGTCCAGCTTGTCCTGGGGGACAAACACAGCGATAGCCATTGATCTCGTCAATGCAGGATGAACCTTCAGCACACGGAGACGACTGACACTCATCTATGTCTGAAGAGAAAGTGGAGAATCGTCAGTTCAACACACTCGAAAATATACAAGTTGAGGTTTAGATGTGAGAGTCCAGATCATTTAATGTTCTTTAAATTTAGGATATTCATGTAGAGTGAAAACAAACTAAACAGGAATGAAAAAAGAAGATGCACAGCTTTATAAAAGTTTTCTTTGGTGTATTGTTGAATGTTTATCCGAAAATCTCCAATGAGTAATGGAATTCAGAGAATCGCTGTCTGCACAATGACCTGATAGCAGTTTGGTTTGAAACGGTTAAAATGGATAACACTCTGGTTCTGAAAAGGCCTTTCTGAAGAGATTTCTCCCCCCGCAGACCGCGGGAGAGCGCACTGACCCGTCTGACGAACCTCAGCTCTGACCTCGGCTCAGTGCAGAGGTGAGAGGTTAAGACCGTCTTCCTAAAAGGCTTCCTAATCTGTCGCCCTGAAACAATCGGCTCATGCTCCCCCACCACGGCCTTTCACCTCTGACCCCCCGCCCACCTGACCCCGGTTCCCAGGGACTCACTGATGCGGCAGTCCGGTCCGGCGAATCCTGGGGCGCATTCACAGCGAAACCAGTTGACGCCATCCACGCAGATGCCGCCGTTGTAGCTGCAGAGGAGACAGAATCAAACACCTGGTTTCTTCTTGTTCCACAGACCATCAAAACTTCTTCTCTTCTTCCAGTGAAAACCATCTATATTGCATTAAACGTGCAACTTTTAGGGAATTTTTTTCCTTTTCAGTGGATAAAATAAGAGATAGCTGTGCAAGAACAATAAATGAGACTTAATTACTACATTATTTTTATGGATTATTTTATCTAGAAACATCGGTTAAATCAGTGGAAGTAAAATCTGAGCAGTATCTGAATAATCTAAAATTCAACTGGAAGTTCCTCTAGAAGTCTCACTTTAAGTCCAGTGACACAAATTCACCAATAAAGCATCTTTTTCTGAGTATCTGAGAATTTATTTTGTTATTCATTCCCATTGTGGAAAATCAGAAATGTTTCCAGGTTATTTGAGCTTCTAAAGTGGCAGAAATAAAGTTAAAAGTGGTTGTGAGGAATGATGGATGAACCCACTGAGGTCGGTGTGTGTGGCGGTAAAGCGTCCCACGCTCGGCCTGCTCAGCTAGAAGAGAGCGGCAGTAGGCTGAAGCTCAGGCTGATCCCAGATCAATGTCTGGACTTCATATGTAAATCCATGCAGACCACATGCTGAGCCCCCCCCTCCACCCCCTCCACCCCCCACGCCTAAACACCTCTGCTCCTCACAACCAGCCCCAGGTCGGGGTTGCTGAATGGCGAGAGGGGCGTCTCTTCACACTGTCTTGCCCCCCCCCACTAACTCCTCATCCTCAAACCAAAACCACCACTAATCCACCTGTCAGTCATTGAATGGGTGGGTGGGTGGGGGGTTCTTATCCAAGGCAGCGTCTCTGATGCTTCTGTATCTGTCAGATGTTTTTGTACTTTCTGTGTAATGAAGACTTGCAATGTTTTGGATATGCGAACCATTAACACAGCACCACAAGCAACTTGTGATAACCTGCTGGTTCTGGATGCACCTTGCATCACCGGGAGAGGGGACATTTTAAGTAGTGTAAGGCAGGATTTACACCTCAGTTTGAACCCAGTTGAATCTTCTTGTGTGATTCTGTGATGTAGCCAGCTTTGTTTTCAGTGGAAAGTTAAGAAAAGAACATTTCATCAGCAGCACCAACTAATAATCTGAGCAAGAAATCACAACATCTAGCTCATCAATAAAAAAAAAGAAATAAGATGAATGAAGAACTGAGGAAAAGACAAGTGAATACTAACAACCCCCCAAAAGTATAAATAAATGGATTTCTGAGCGCTGATAGTAGCTAAAAAGCGGGGCTTACCAGGGATGTGGATTGCAGTCATCAACATCTGCAAGAAACAGAATGAGAACAAAAAACTTATCAGATAACTTTAAACTTTCTGGTGAAATTTTATAAACTTTCAATAATTTCTTCAAACTATATTGAGATTATGTGCAAGATCTTTTCAACTGTACATATATTCATATCAAGGTAATGTGAAGGTGACATACTTTGTGCACAAGTGGATCCTTCCCAGCCGTCTATGCAGATGCAAGTAAAGGTATCTCCCGCACCAACACATGTTCCTCCATTCTCACATGGACCCGAGTCACAGGTACTGTTCTTAGCTGGAAACAAAAAAAAACTTTATTCTGCTTGGCTGCAGTAAGGTGTAACACTGCATTGTTAGTGTGAATACAGCAGGTGTCTGACCTGTGTTACAGGTGCTGCCCCCCCACCCCGAGGGGCAGCTGCACAGGAAGGTGTTGCCATGGTCGTAACATGTGCCTCCATTACTGCAGGTATTGGAGTCGCACTGGCTCTCACCTGGACAGAGGCAGCACAAAAAGCAGATTACAAACATCACTTGGTACCAGCTGAGATAAGCATTTACTTCTGCACTTTAGGTTTGATTTTAACAGAGATACAAGCATTTGAAAAACCAGGGGTTCTAGTGTTAAAGTATAAAAACGTCTATGCATTAATGCATTTTGCCATTTACACAGGTTTGAACTTACGTGAGTGGCAGGTTTTTCCCTTCCAGTTGTCTACGCATTTGCAGTAGAAGTCGTTCAGCAAGTCGACACACTGGCCTCCGTTCTGACAGGGGTTTCTGCCGCACTCATTCACATCTTGGTCACAAACACACAAATCAAAAGCTTCTTAGGTAAAAATAGACCAATTTCCTTTTCTGTATTAATTTTTCCAATGCAGAGTTAGCTGTTATCAGATGAGAAGCAAAGTACACCCTAAACAGGTCACCAGTCCATCAAAGGTAAAGTTTCATATACTTTTTTATTTTTTCTGAATTACACATTTTATTAGTAAAACAATATGTTTCAAGTCTTTGAGTTAATAATAATTTAGCAATTTTTTTTTTCAAACAAATTTTGCTACATAAAAATCAAAATAATCTAAATACCTATAAATATACACAGGTGACATTTCTAGCTAGAAAAAAGGGTAATAATCTTAGTCTGCAGATATAAAAAAAATACAGCACTCTATTATAAAAAAAGTTATATTATTGGGAAGCAGTGTTACCATTATGCAAAAATCTACTTGGGACACTTAAAGTTTTCATTAAATCATAATTAAAATTAAATAACATTGATTTGTTAAGCTAACAGAAATGCTGAATTAAGCTCAGTATTTTCTCTTTACATAAATACATTATAAATAACAGTATCATCGACAAATGTGAGCATTCTTCCTTTGATGTAATTTAGATGCACTAAGCTCGCAGTTTATTTGATTTCCATTCAATTCAGTTCAGTTTATTCATAAAATGTAGATTTTACAAGAAAAGTCATTCTTAACACCTTGAGGTGCTACAAAGAAAGGTAAACAAATAAATACAGCTTATTAAAATATATTCCACGTAGATTCAGGACACTGCAATCCAATTCAGTCCAGTTCCATGTAATCCTATCATAATCCAATGCATTTATTATAACTTCATTTGTATTATGCCAATTTATGAAAGTTATTTTATTAATGTTATGTTACTTACTTAACTACTTAACTGCTTAGATTGACCTAAAGCCAGTTCTTTGCTACCAAGCGGCAACCTCCGCCAGTAAAATTTGAGGCCTATGCGAAGTGTAAAAAATTGCAATTTACCCCTCATCTGCTAGGGCTCCAGAACAGAGTCAGTCCCTATAGACTCCTATGTTAAAAAGACCAACTTCACAGCAGACATAAACGTGTTTAAAGCCTGGTACAAAAATCCATTTTAGGATTAATAAGTCAAATTTACCTTCATGACAACAGGTCAACAAACTCATCCGTTTGGATGTTATTTGATCTTGTAATCTGGCATAATTAGGGGTGTGTCCTATTGATTGACAGGCATCAAATAAAAGAATGGAGTGCAGAACAACTGCGGGTTTTAGCCGGCTAACAGTGCGCCTTTGCTTTAGTCCGCTGACCTTCGTTAGCTGGGTAGCTACTGTTAGCCCCAGGTTAGCATGGTTAGCTCTTAGCTACAGGCAGCTCGGAGTTTGATGGGTGTCAATCGTCCACCCACACCTTCACAGTTCCCCTCTCAGCTCCACCTCTTTGCCCATTTATGGATTTTCTGAGAATGACGCCACATGTGACCCTGCCAAGATGGCGACGGTGAAAACCGCCCAATGAGCTTCAATGCAGTTCTTCAGAAACCTACAGGTGACGTCACAGAGGCTCTGTCCATCTTTTATATACAGTCTATGTTTGCTACACACCCACACAGACTCACCAACATCACAGAGGCTGCCCTCCCAGCCATCTGGGCAGAAACACTGGAAGGAGTTGATCCCATCAATGCAAGTGCCTCCATTTTTACAGGGGGATGAGGCACAGTCATTAATGTCTGCAAGGACAGAGTGGAGATTTGGGACACAGTGATTTAATTAAAAAATATATATATAAATTCTCCTTCAAAATCCAACATTTATCTAAAAATAAGTTTGAAAACTTTAAATTCAGCCTACATTTTACACTTTTCTTTATCTCAACATGGACTGACAACTTCTGTATTTTAGGATTCTGAATTGTTTAACACTTCTACATTTATCAACTTTTCCTGTTATAAAATGTGATTTTGAGTTGAAAAACAAGCAACACAAAACAATCTGTGAATGAACAACAACAACAAAAAAAGCTGTTGTTGTTTTAATCTGGATCTTAAATCTGATTCTTTCCTTCTGGTGTTTCTTCCCTCTTCCATAAACCATACTTAAACAGTGGTTATAAGTGAAATAGAAATCTGATTCACAATAAGACTTGTGGTTCCCAGTGACGGTAACTGATGATAAATATAGTGCGTGTGTGTATGAGTGTATCTGTGTGTGAAGCTAAAATTACTCACTCTCATGGCAATAGGTGCCTGTGAATCCCGGATCACAGGAGCAGCTGAAGTTCCCGGCAGGTTGGCTGATGCAGCGGCCGTGTGGTCCACACACATTGGACGAGATGTGCCACATCCGCTGTTGGGTGTCGTTGGTTGCAACAGCTACAGTGCAACTGTCAATCACTTGGGGTAATGGTAGGATGGAAATGAGACGATCAGCAGGGCAGGGATTTGGAAGCATTTGTCTTTAGCTTCCAAATAAATCTGTACTAAACTTCAGGTTCCCCGTTACCTTGACACTTGTTGGTCTTGCAGTGGTCTTTGAGCTCTGAACAGGTTTTCCCCTCGTAGTCATCTGGGCAGCTGCAGTAGAAGTCACCCATCAGGTTGCGGCACTGGGCCTTGTTCTGACAGGGGTTTGGGTTGCAAGGATCATTCTGTAACTTCAGAGAAAAACAAGATTGGAGCCATTTTAACAATCTGCAGAATATAAGTGATGAAGATTCATTGCAGTGTTTTGAAGAGGTGCTGGATGTAGACCTCACCTCACACGTTGCACCAGTGAAGCCTTTTGAACATACACACATGAAGTTGTCCAGCAAGGCATGGCAGCGGCCGCCGTTCTTACATGGACTGCTGGAGCAGCGGTTCCTCTGAACCTCACAGTGCCGACCCACGAAACCTGGCTGGCAAACACACTGGTAGCCCCTGGCCATGTCCTGATATAAAGTAGTTACACAAATGACCCAAACACTTCAACTTAAAGTTTCGTTTCTTTGGATTTTAGACAAAACTTCACATCCGTTTTACATTTAGCTGTTGTATGTTTGAGGCATATTTCTAGGTCTGTACACAATGGCTGAATAGCTTTCTTTTGTTCCCAGTGTGCAATAGACATGATTTCACCGTTGCGTCTAGTCATAATCCTCGTTTAGCCACAGATATCTTTAACTAAATCTAAACCAAGCAATTTATTCCGTATCATGTAATTTTATCATCTCACAAAGAACTTTAAATATGAATTATGCAAAACTGAAGTCTGAAGCTAACCAACCAGGATTGCTTTATTCAGGATTTTTGTTTCCACTATAAATGCAGTTGTAGCATTGGCATGTCAAAAACACAGAATCATCAGTGATGAGTTAGAAAAAAAAAGAATACATTGGTTCCCTCACTTAAAAAATGAAGAAAAAAAACCAAAACCTGCCAGAGTCTCACCTTGCAGGTCCCCCCGTTCTGACACTGTCCGTGGCAGCTGTTCATATCTGCAGAGAAATTAAAAGGTTTCAGTCATTTTAGCTAAATTAGAAAACTTAGCGTACATTTGTAACATGCTGCCGCTACGTGAAAGTGGTAGATGCAATCAAAGCAAAGTGATCCATGCCTGAAAGTGATGCAGATTCAGAGGTGAAGATAAACTTTAAAGAACTAAACGGCCAAGAATTTACTCCCAAAGAATTTAGAAAGTTTAACAGCTTGGAAAGAAGTTGTAGCTTTAGTCAGAGTCTACAGCAGTTACCCAGCTTGTGGCAGGTAGAAACAGCCATCAGAGAGGTGTGGAAGAAACTAAATAGTAGAGGTAAAGACCAGCACTTTACGGACTCGCTACTCTTCCACTTGCATCTGTATGTCATCTGTAACTCCTGTATGGAGTTTCTTTCATTGACAAGCTACATAGTTTTTTTGTTGCTATTCAGCAGAGGTTAAACCACAACCAAAGCCTCAAGAAAGTTGTGCTTGCTCAATGCAAACCTGTTGCACATGAAACTATAAAGTTACAAATTTGTAGGAACTAACCCTAATCCAGATGCTAGTGGAACAGGTGCTAGCAAACTAGCGTGCTAGGCTCCAGCTCTAAGTGATGCAGGCAGGTGGAAAGTGACTGAAGATTACAAATGATTTTCTGAACTTATACTAACTGATGTCACAGTTCTGGCCCACCCATCCACGAAAGCAGGCACAGTGATATCCACCAATCAAGTTTTTGCAAGAGTAAGCATTGAGGCAAGGCTTCCCCGCACACTCATTAACGTCTGCAAAGTAGAGACGAGAAACACAAAGACAATGAATGAGAGCCAAGAACCTGACCAGAAGCCCCATCACCAAGCGCAGCCTCTTATCAAACATCGCACCGAGCGATCTGATGTCTTCCCAGACCTCGGACTTGTTCATTTTGTTTCCATGTTTTCAAACTAGTAGTTATGTAAACTCATGTAGCTCATTTTTTCTAGGTCTTGATTTGTGACCAACAGAAGCACTGAACAGAAGTTTATACTTTTTTCCTCTTTGTTGCGAATCCACAAATTAATTTCAGAATAAGTTCCAAGAAAAGCTGTAAGTTTTCTTCCAGTTTTTCTTGTCTGACATTCTTTGTTTTATATAAATTCACATTTTTACAATCGGCTCCACATCTCTACAAATGAAAATGGGCTCATTAATACTGGTTTAATTTCTTTATGAATCAAATATCTTCAAATGTTGCTGATATGGGACAGTTGCAGGCATCACACATCTAGATACTCGCTAGTTTTAAAGACTCAAGACAACTCAGGGTCTTTTTCAAATGTGAAATTGTTGAAATATTAACTGCATGAAGTTCATGACTGAAGGGGATTTATTTCATACAGCCCTTTCCCCGACACCCCCCTCCTCCTCTCTATCTTCACCTCCTCCCTCAGGGTTAATGTCTCTCTATTGCATTCCCTGAAGGCCAACCTGCAGCATTCCAAGTGGTCAGTTTCAGAGGCAGCACTCGCCGCGCCGCCTCGCCTCGCCCACTATAACCAACACAGTGCATTAATACTACTCCCAGGAGGTAAGCGGCACCTGTTGGCCTGCTGAAATTAAACACCCTGAACCCTTTCCCAAAACCCCATACTCCCTCCCTTACACTGTCCCGTCTCCTCTTGCTCTCCCACAGGTACCACCCACTGCCCACTAGAAGGGGACACACCGACTACAGGAGCCGCTGCTTTTCCTTTTTCTTCCTGTACATGTTTACAGGTTAAAAAGTGGTTCCTGGAAGAAGTTGAAGGGAGGGGTTGAGGATTGTGCTGAGGTGTTGCCTCACCGTAGTGTACTTACTCTTCTGTTATGCCCTGTCTGGAGCCAAAGATAACCCCCCAATGGAGTATATTTGGTACCAAGGCTAGCAGTTGCCAGGCGGGAGGTTATTTTTAGCTTTACTCAAGTCACCTGGCTCGAGTTGCAGATGATACCCAGCCAGTGTCTCCGCTGGGCGTGCTTGCACCCAAACACACACATGTGAACATAATGGCTGTCTTGAATAATACAACAGCTAACCCAAACATCCAGATGTGCTGCACCCAGCAAGCAAATGGGATTGCTGGAATGAGCTTAAACACATGGCAACACACCAACTTCCAGCTTTGTCACAGCAAATCATCCACCATGCAGCAGGTTTTAAAAAAAAAGATGACATATTTCCAGACAACTTCCAAAAACTTCTTATTTGGCTTGGACAAACAAACTGTTACAAATTTTCAGCAGCAAATAAATCAACTGATGCTTAGATGTCTGGATTACCGTCTCTCCTTACATGACATGAGTTATCAGACAGGAACACACAGGGAGACGTACCAATCTGGCAGGTCTTGCCTGTCCACTGTGGTAAGCAGAGGCATTCGAAGCCATTCTCCATGTCGATGCAGGTCCCGCCCTGAGCGCAGGGGCTGGAGGCGCATTCATCTGTGTCTAAAATCACATCACACATCTGGATTTAAAACTCTGGTAAGGCATTGGCACTGTCTTAAATCCTTCCTTAAATTCAATAGTGTTTAATCTGGACATTAAGCTGACAAGTCTCTTCAAACATCCCAGTATATGTAAAGATCGCTTAAACTGATTAATCGTTTTCTTCTCTCACCTTTAGCACAGGTTGGCCCAGACCAGCCAGCAGGACAGTGACACTCAAACCCCGAAGGGACTTCATGGCACGTCCCTCCGTTGGCGCAGGGGTTAGACACACAGGCATGCTCCGCTGGACAGGAAGTCATAAATCTTACACCTAATATATTCTTTTGCTTTGACACATCATTTTCTGGTGCATTTGGGGCACAAACTTACCAATCTCACAGTTCTTGCCAGAATAGCTGTCCGGACAAGCGCAGTTGTATTCATCTGGTTCTGTGTTCATACATGTTCCTCCATTCTTACAGGGCCGATTGGTCCCACAGTAGTTCAGATCTGCACAGCAGATATTAACAATGTTGACTCCATGATCAAACTGCATACGTTTTTGTTACACCTAATACATTTTCTGCATGAATTCAACTCGTTTGTTCTTCTGAATGAGTTATGTGATGACCCAAGCTTAGAAAAAGATGAGCAGGAGAAGAATTCTTTGTTTTATTTATGCAGGAAAAACAAAATGAAACACCTTTATCACAAAGAAGGCCTCCCCAGTTCTTCTCACAGCTGCACTGCCACGGCTCATTGCAGGTACCGTGGACGCAGCCGGGATATGGCAAGCACTCATCACACAGCAGGCCCTGCCAGCCATAGTTACACCTGCAACACAAAGATGGTTCTTTAATTATTAGTTATCAGTGATACGAACTCACACAAGCTCTGACTGGGTCTCAGAAACAACCAACATTAGTCAAACTTACAAGCAGACACACTAATGGCAGCTATTATTTTAAGCAGTGTGGGGACAAAAGCAGGTTTCTGCTGGTTGTTCAATAGTTTTTAACTATAAAAATGCAATAGAATAAGAAGAAAACGTCCTCTTTCTATAACAACCCCTCAGATGGATGACTTTACAACTGTCATGGGAATTCAGACTCCCACCTGTGGCAGCTCAGCTTCCTAATTCAAACCCAGGGCTGTTTTCTCTTTACCCCAGATTTCATTCCCCTCTTTCTTCTTTTCTTTTATTTCCTCTAACTTTGTTGTCATTGTTCTCTGTTCGTTTCTGCCCTTCTCCATTTACATCCTTTCACCTTCTCTTGCTTTCTTCTTTGTTTTCTTGAACATATCTACAAAAGTCAGACAACTTCTTACAATATTTCACATGTATTTGTTGGTTCCACTATATTCACTTGAGTTCAATCCTTCACTTGTTTTTGGAAAAATCAACAATCAAAAATTGGTAAACAGTGCCTTAGTCATGAGAATAAGAGGCAATAAAAAATAGCTTTAATGCCTTAACAATGTGGAGTAACACAGGGGAGTGCTTGGTGTCAGGTGTGGTGCCAGTTAAACAGGCTGCTTTAAAGGATTTAAATTGAGTTTCTATCCTTCAGAAAACCTAAATCTGGATATGCAGGATGACTGGTGAGCAGAAAGAGTCAGACAACACATGTGAACATCACACTAATAATCTGCTGCATGAGCATCTTCATCCAGATGAATGACATGTTTTCAGTAGCTTCTAATTTTAGCACACCACACTGGAAATGCATGGGTGTTTATGGTTTGTGTGTCCTGCTTTCATAAATTCAAATACTGTTATTTCATCTTTTTGTTTGCCTTTTTTTGCCTACTTTTTTGCCTAATGGAAAATGTTGACTTTTATTTATTTATTTATTTACTTAACCTTTATTTAACCAGGAGATCCCATTGAGATACAAAATCTCTTTTTCAAGAGAGACCTGGCCAAGGTAGCAGCCAGACCACAAAGTAAATGCAGGATACATATTATAACAATTTACATTTTCATAATAAGACAACAAGTACATAGTCATAAAAACATCTAAAAAAAAAAACAAAAAACAAGCACATGTCTCCATTACCACATTCTTTATGGAAGTTTTAAATAATTTATGGACATAAGTGTTTCTAGTTTAAGATCTTTCTGTAGATTATTCCATCCTCAAGGTGCTGAACAGGAGAATGCAGTTTTTCCCAATTCTGTTGCAACTCTTGGAACATTAAAAAGTAACCACTTTGAGGAGCATAACTGATAGGTATTAGAGCAAACAGAGTGGAGGTTACAGAGGTATAGTGGAAGTTTGCTTTGTAAATGAAAATATACCAATGCTGTTGTCTACGAATTTTGAGAGATGTCCAACCAACTAAATCATAAAGAATTCAGTGATGAGTGAGGGACTTGGAGTTTGTAATGAATCGTAGTGAGGCATGGTACACTGAATCAACATGACGTAAGATTGAGAATGCAGCATGCATGTACAATATCTCATCATTATCAATCACAGACAGAAAAGTAGCTTCCACAAGTTTCTTTTTAGCACTAAAAGTAAAGCAAGATTTGTTTCTAAAATAAAAGCCCTGTTTTACTTTAAGCTTTTTGACTAAAGTTGTAATATGTACATTGAAGGAGAGGTTATCATCAATCCATATCCCCAAGTACTTGTATGAAGATACTCTCTCTATGGATTGCCCATCTAAGGACGAGATATAACAATTGTCAAGTAGCTGTGATCAAGTTTTTTTGAAGACCATAAACTTTGTTTTCTGTGTATGTAAAACCAATTTTAGACTCAACAATATATTTTGCAATGCTGAAATGCAGCCTGAAGTTCATGTACTGCTCCTGCAATGGTGGAAGCTTGGGTGTAAATCACTGTATCATCAGCATATAGATGTAGTTTTACTTGAATGTCTTTATCTAAGTCAGTTATAAAGACAGAAAACAAAATGGGACCCAAGATTGATCCTTTAGGGACACCTTTGGTTATCTCTAGAGATTCAGATGTATAACCTTCAGCATAAACACACTGAGAACTTTTAATTCCTTAAATGAAATGATTGCACATAGTTGCTGCTTAAACAATTAATAATATCTGTTATTTATTCATTTTAATAGTCATTGTGTAGGACTGTTGCTGTTAGTTCATATTTTTAACACAATTAACGCATGTGCGGCATGACAAGCCCCATACAGCCGTTGCTTTTCTGTTATGATGGCAGGACGTGAAGAGCAGTGATGTGCGGTAAGGTTCATGGCTGATGAGGAACTGTCTCCTCTGAAAACAGATTTACAATTGAAAGAACTAAAAAGAGAATCTTATTTCAATAATTATCCAACAGCTTGAAGCTACTGCTAATGCTTCATATCCCATCAGCATTCCTCTTTCAGTTACACTCACACACCCACTGTTGCTAACTCTTCAGTAAGAAAAGTGGCTGAATGATGACATCATCTAATGTGCATAATAGCCTGGTAAATATAGTTGTTATGGAGGCTGCCGTGGAGAGGAAAGTCGTGGAAAAGGCAAAAATTGACAAAAAGACAACCTAAAGATGTTTAAAAAGGCAAAAAATATAAAAAAAATAAAAAATAATTCTTTGGTTAATATTTTCTTTTTTTTGTAGTTTAATTTTGTTAAGTGTAGGTTGTTTTCTAATTAGGAGTCTGCAACATTTCAAAACAGTTTTAACTTTCTAAATGATTTCCTCCACACTCATCAATAATAGACATTAATATCTGACGGTAAGCCAGTGCAGGATCATCCAGCTGAAGATTTGTATGTTTCATTTTCAGTCTGGTCATGAAACAGAGGTGAGCATCATCTCCTGCTCTGAATGCAGCTGCTGCTGCGTGAAGCCTCTTCTGAGTGCTTTTGGACAGGGGAGGGGCCTGCGCAGCTCCCATTCCTCATTGAGAAGAATAAACTACGTTCACTCATGTCAGTCTCCAAAAGTCTCCAATAATACCAGAAACAGTTGCTAGATTTGTTGCTAGTTGCTTTTTTTAAACAAAAAGTCCCTAGATGGGTCTGAAAACTCGCTAAATATGACGACAAAGTTGCATAGTTGGCAAAACTGCACACAACGTGTTTGTGTGTATGTGTGTGCTCTTTTGAGGTGAGGCAGAGTACTGCCTGCATCACCTGCGGACTTTTTTCTGCACTTTATTGTACGATAAACAGAAATAATTCTCTCACAAATACAGCAAAGACATTACACAGATTGTGGAGAGTCGTATAACAAACATTTCTGTAAAGTTCATATTGGCGATATGCTGAGGAACAGAAACGGCACGCGTCATGCAACCCAGTTTGTACTGGATGAAGCACAGCTCCCCACTGCCCAACCCGGGATTTTTGTCCTGTATTTGATCAGAAAATACTCAAATTCTGCGATTTTTACTTAGAAAAATGTCAAAAACGTGTAGAGTCATACTAAAAATGCATTTAAAACAAAGATCAGTGGAAAATATTGATATTTCTTATATGTACTTTTTTCTTTTTTATCATGACAGGTAAGGCACTGCCTCACCTGCCTCTCCTGACCGCACATCACTGGTGGAGAGGCATGGTGGAAGAGATGGACCACACTCGCACTTTCCCTGCATTTTTTTTTAAACTTATCCTGCACCAATGTTTGCACAAACATGGCTGCTCTAGAGGATCTCTGGTCATCTCTGTTTGTGCAGCAGTTGCTTCCTCCTCCTCCCCCTCTCATGTTGTTCCGTGAATCATGTCGGTGATCTGTCGGTGATCAGCTGATCGGCTTTCCTCTCTTGCTGCGTGTGTTTATGGATCAGCTGAGACGGAGGAAACTAGCGGTTCATGGTTCAGACCGTCACATATTTACCCCAAAGTGTTGTTTTTTGGCAGGACCTTCTCTAACACAGTAGCTGGCTGGTGGTAGACAGGGTTTATACTTCAGCTATGCAGGGGCGGATCTAGAAAAGTTCTGATGGGGGGGCCAGGCAGGAGCACTGACCAGGAAAAGGGGGGCACAGATGAGATCTTTTTTTAGGTCTAGATTTTATGAAATATTGAACTGATTATTACTACTAAAGTGATCATCTAATGTAAAAAAAGTGAAGAAAAAGTAGTAAAACAAATAGCCAATGATTTATTTTATCAGCAGGTGTTTACTTTGGGTGATGCTGCTGTAGGACTTTTATCACTGCTGCACAAACACTCACACTTCAATGATAAAAGGAAAACATGTTTTTATCCAGATCATCAGTTTTATCAGAGTTTTTTCATCAGTGTCGGCTGTTTAACTTCAGTCGTCACATCTGCTGGTTTTATGACAGAAATTATCACCATGGAGACGGTTGGTGAGATGATATGTGAAATCTGAATTATGATCTAGAACATGGTAGAGATGATGTAGAACAACATATGATAGTACATTACATGCTGCATTTACTGACCATTGGACATCTGACGTTGACCCAAGGGAAGGTCAGTTAACACTAAATATTTGTATGGATTGGGTCGTTCTGTTGATACAATACAGTAAAAGTGGGCAGATTTCAGGCATGGTTGCAAATGGTGATTAATCGTGATTCATTTGAAAGCTGTGATTAATCTGATTAAAATTTGTAATCTTTTGACAGCCCTAATTTTTTTCTTTTACAAAGAAAGTTCCGCTCTTAAGAAAGCGTTTTTAATTAAATCCTTAAAGTTTGTTTAAGTAAGTTAAGTTTAAAAAAGTTTACACATAAATGTTGAACCCCAAAATATTACATTTAACTTTTGGCATCTAACTCTTAAAATTGATTATAAGCAATACTTTAGTGAAGTAATCGAGTCAGAACTTGTAATAAGTTAGTAAAGCACAGAAAAGTGACCTAAACCTTTTTGTTTGTTTTTTGCAGTTGCATCCCTTCAGCCCTGTCATGTGTTGCATGTCTTCCTTAAGCTCTGTTTCTGAGTTGTGAGCTGAGTTGAGGTCAAACTTGGAATGAGTGGCTGGTTTGTGGAACGAGGCTTAGTCGTCTTGAAGGGGAGGCCTGTGAAGGGGTTAGCTAATCTGTTGGTTTATGGCAGCACACTGTTATTCCAAGGCCAGCGGTAACCTTGCCCCACCTGTCCTGTCATTTCTCTGTCAGGCCTATTTTAGGAAGCAACCCATCTCCGTCTCCTAGCCCCCACCTCCTCCTGCCTCCGACTCTCACAAACACTTCAAAATAGATGCCGATCAAGGGGCGGGCGCATACTAGTCTGTAGTGAGCTGTAATGTGCTGTAGTATGCCGGGAAGCTGTAGACGGTGACAGACTGGAGGCACCACGCTGATGAGACCTGGTAGTGAACTACAGTCCATGGAGGTCCCAAAACTGTCAAATTCCAAAAGCATTAAGTGTCCAAAGCACAATTTAGTTCAATTCTACTCTTTTTAAATGAAAATGTCAGGTTTTCAACAGTTTTTTTCAAAGTTCTGTTAATGCATGTTTGAATTTAAATTATTTTAACATTTAAGAGTAAAAAAGATAAAAAATGTGATATGAAAAACTGAAAAAATGCATTTTTAAAACAATTTTTTCTTGGTTTTGTTTAAGTTTAAGGCTGGAAAGGATAAACTTAATATCAGATCAATGATTTTAACTGCATGTGTGACCACATAACTTTAGTCAGATCTTGAAGCATTATGGCTTGTGTGTGTGTGTGTGTGTGTGTGTGTGTGTGTGTGTGTGTGTGTGTGTGTGTGTGTGTGTGTGTGTGTGTGTGTGTGTGTGACCGGGTTCTGCATTGTTTACTGCTTTATGTGCAGTAGTCCGGCTCTGCGGTCGGCGGCAGTGTCCTGCACACTGTCAGCCGTGCAGCGGCGGTGGCAGTGTGGACAGTCTGTCTGGCTGCAGTGTGGGAGAGCATGGAAATGGTTTCGGGCAGGAACAAGCCAAGGGTGGCATAACCCACAAGCCCCGTCGTCGGGCTGCTGCCATCCCATCAGCCGAGACGGGGGCTGTGGGGGCTAGCCAGAGCCTAAAATATCTCCGCCTGCCCACAACTCTCCGCCCCGATGCTGCCCCTCAGACACACCACACCCAGAGGACAGGATGGTGGGCAGGAGCAGAGGTAGAGGGGGCTGCTCCAGAGTCTCTGTGTGCGTGAGACCACTGAAATATTTACAGACAAAGTTGCACCCAAATCCAGCAGACGGACTTAGCCTGCTGTTGCCTAGCTACATGTTTAGTAGTGTCACATGAGGGAGAGTAGGTTGTGAATGTGCTGTGTGTAAGAAACAAGATACCAAAGACACATTTTTAGTTTCCCTTTGCCAGGCTGAGAGGTTTTTTTCCTCATTTCTCTCTCTTTCTTCTTCTCTCTGCTTCTTTCACTCTTTAACTCCTAGCTTGATTCTCTATAATAATTTTAAACTTTTCCTAAAGTAAATTAACCTTCCTTTGCCTCATTAATCAGGTTTATTAAAGCTTTTCTATTCCATTTTCTGTAGCTTCAGCTTTCTAACTTCAGCTCATATTTATGTTTCAGAAACTTGTTCTTGTTTTTTCTGACGCTTTGAATCAGATGACATATGAAGCCACAGACTGAAACTAATAGTAACAGTCTTGGCTTCATTTAACAAAAATGTATATTCTAATCTTGACACCACGTTCATCACAAAGACTTCTGAGCAAACAATGTAAAAATGGCTAATAAACAGTTTGTGTTGCTAATAATGACATCAGTTTATTAATGAAACCACTGAAAAATTTCCATTTAGTCTGTATACTATTTAACTAACTTCTGTGCATGAAAATACAAGTTAAGCTCAATTCTTTATAATACACAGCTATCCAATAACTTACTGTATGAGTCAACGTTAGTTGTTGGTGGTGTTTTTCCCTGTAAATAACAAAAAATGCTTCTTTTAATCCCCTAAGGAATCATCATAAATTTGGGCTCTACCAGATAGATCAGTAACAAAAAAAGACGTTATTCTCCTTCGTTCTCAGCAGTGTGTGAGTGTTTGTGTGAGTGTTTGTGTGTGTATTGCTGATAGCGATGAAACTCCACATCACATGTTTAAACACATTCCTGGGAGTTTCTCTTTGCGGATCCTCTGGCCATTTTCTCTTAGAAACGTCAGTGTTGTTGGTTTTATGAGTTCTTTACTAAATCAAACCTGAATCCTTAACAAACCTGAACATCCCTCTTACCTTTGGCATTATCAAGCATTTGGCATTGTGTGCTGAGTGTGTGTGTGTGTGTGTGTGTGTGTGTGTGCTGAGTGTGTGTGTGTGTGTGTGTTTGTGCAGATTGAGTTTTTTAATGCTCATGCTCCACCATGTCTGCTTGTGCAGTTCCACATTAAAAATCTAAATTTCACTCTGTTCCCACCACTCCTGCTAACATAGCTACTACACCAAATACCTCCACACTTTCAAACATGTAAAATATTACATGTGACTGTCGGTATTTTCACACTAGTTCAGCTAAAATGACCTGACTAATATCATTCTAACTCATACAGACTTAAGTAGACGCCACAAAGACTGCATTTAAAAATGACTGATGAGCCTGTGAGATACAGACAGTGGGGATGCCTGCTTTTTTTCACCCTCCTGCCTACACAGTGGATCAGTGGATCCCAATTACTATGCTTGTATGATAATAACTAATGTTTAACGAACTGTGCATCATGGACTGGAGCTGAAATGAGGCATTTTGGGGAAGCATTGACCTGCTCATTTTTTGTTAGTGGGCTTTTAGAGTGAGCTTTCAGAGATTTTTATTTGCATTAATAAATTCAAACAAGAATATAAAGTGTTAAAATCAAGTTGTGTTATGCAAGAGCCCAACTTCTTCCATAGTTTACCTTTGGAGAGTGACTTAAATGGCTTCCACACACTTGACTTCCAGTAAACAGCACTATATTACTTCAAGAGTACATATATACAGTAGTTTATATATTATGTACAACATAATATATATTTTGCAGAAAAAGTAAGGATATGTGTGTTTGGATGATTATTTCTTCCCTTTAATAAAACCATTTGCTGTTGTGCTGTACATTACTAGAAAGCCTGATTCCTGATGAAAATAAGATCTGATGAGCTTTACAAAAGATTGTGCTTCTGCATAATGAGCCACAAAGCTAAACATGAGCCACATGAGAATCTGGGAAGCAACTCTGTCCCGCAGGATGAGAACGGTCCCCCCCACAGAGCCAGGATCATCATAGAGAACCTCCAGAATTTAGGAGTAGAGAGGGAGGAATGACCTGATGTGAGTCAAAACCTAAGCACATTTGGAACAAGGTTCAGGATAGGCACCTGTTGGATCAGTTTCGTCATGCTGTACATCCCAGAGAGACCAACACAACCAGGCTGGTTGACCTTCAGCAGCTCCTGGTTGAGGAATGGGATGCCATCAAACAGCTAAATGTGACCAGTATGAGGAGGAGGTGACAGGATGTTGTGGCTGTGTATGGGTCTTCTACATGATACTGAGGTCTATGAGAATATAAAATGAATAAAGTGTAAAAATGGCCAATATGTGTTGTCTTTTTTTCTACTTACTGTGGGAGAGTTCAATTATCCAACCCACTAAGAAACTCAGAACATGAGCGAATGCCAGCAGTAGAATACTGCAGGGGATTCTGGCTCATTTTGGGGACACTGCCTACACATTTTGATGTTTCTTATTCCACAGAAGCAACTTCCTTACAAGTTCTGCCTCATTAAGGTGATTAATCAGGCTTTTCCAACCATATATGATACAACACCAGCTGTTATCATTAAAGAGGAGAAATAATCAACCAGACATACATTTCCTAACACTGTGCTAAGTTTAGTGTAATGTATGATCTAGTATCCATAATCAGTTATTTCTGTATGAGCATGGTGTTGGCGATACTACAGAAGATGTGTTTTATTACAAGAACCACATTACATTACTGGCTGTCAGTCACCAGAATAACCTTGGTCCTGGCTTGGACCCAATGAATGAGTTTCCTGTATTACAGAGAGTCAACCTTTGTGTCCACAGACCTGAAAGTGTCTTTAAGTTGAGTGTTTAATGTGTTTTGTACTTCTTTATGTTTTAAATAAGTAAAATAAACTTAACTGCCTCATCAAATACAACATAATTTATTGATTGTAAGTGTGCTAACTTTTCTACTATGTATTCATCAGTTCATTAAAATTCAGAGGGATCAATACCCTCTCACATAAACTCACACACAAACTCAATGCCCCTTTCCCTACATCTGATTGTCTGCAGCTCATTGGGCGGAATCTACACTTCCTAACAGCAGAGTGCCAGCCATAACAAGGTCCAGGATAGGAAGAGGTGATGTGGGCTGCAGACATGGGAAGGGGATGGTGGGGGTAGTAAAGTACTTCTCTGCTACAGAAGGAGGGCGAGGGCGGAAGTATGGAGCAGAAAAAAACAGGCCTGCCTGTGTGTGCTATGTGTGTGTACGGGCCAGCTGTAGCACAGGAAGCAGAACAATAGCTCCTGCATCAGTGTGAAGCTGAGGGATGGAGGTGGAGGGATGGGGTTGGGAGGCGGGTGGGGGGGTGGGGAGGTTGCATGGTATGTTATCAACAACCAACATGCTCCCCCATCAATTTGTGCTGTCACAGTGTCAACTGTTATCAGGTTTCCATCCACAAATGTTCATATTTTAACTGGACAACAACGCTCTGAGGTGCATACAGGTTCATACAAATAGGAATAAAGGTAGAATTAACTTACTTGCATTCCCCTGGCTTGTCGCAAGTCCCATGGCTGCATCCTTGTTTGCAGATAGCTTTTGTGGTGGAGGGAGGAAAAAGAACAAATGACATGTTAATGTCAAATCTTTCACCAAAACCATTGCCAAGCACCTCTGTTTCTGTTTATTAAAGCCTTATTTCCTGTCTCTTTATGCTTACGAAAAGGCACAGAGTCTTTGATGTGCTAACAATGGCTGGCGAAGTAACTGTCAGAGAGGTGGGGGTGCATTCAACAGTGACAGGAGTTTCCAAACATTCTTGAAATTCTTGCGAAGTGACACTTAACATGAACTTCCATGTTTCTTCTGAAATTGGCAGTAAGGAAGTTAAAATTTAGGTCACAGTTTTTGTGTGTATTTTCCAGAAAGAAAGCTGTACTGATCCATATAGTCATGGTTTTATCATCTATTCATCTTTCATATCATATTGTCACTGTACTAAAACAAATCTAATAGTTTAAAAATTGTTAGATCTTTAATACAAGTAGACAATACACGTGTAGTTCTTATCAATGCTATTTCATAGTGGATTGTGTATCTCTGCATATTTATGAAATGACTGATGTATTGCCTCACCTGTTATGCAGTTCGCTCCCGCCCATCCTTCCATACATTCTCTGTTTCCAAACTGGTCACAGACATAATGGCCAAAGTAATCATCGCGGGGGCGGCACACTTTGTTGCATTTGCTGCCGTAGTAGTGTTCGTCACAGCGTACACGGATAGTGTACTCAAAGCTAGCAATCATACTTTTATACTCAAGCATTTGCTTCTCCTCTCCAGGGTTGATCATTCCTTTGTAGATGCAACGCTCAATCAGCAGCTCATCATCTGGACAAAAGAAGAACAAAATACAGGAGAAATTTAAGAACAAAATACAAGAGAAATTGTTTAAAACTGAGAGAAACTAAACATGACTGTATTTTTCATAAGTCAATAGAAGCATCATTTATCTGATGAAGTTTTATCTGGTTTGATAAAGATAGCAGGGTGTCATCTGCATAGCAATGTAACTATGAAGTGCTTCTAGGTAATATTGACTAATTGCAAAAAGAAGAAAGTTGAAGAGTAGTGGCCCTGATACAAAACCCTGTGGAACACCAAGACTATGTTTTGTGAATGGGGCCATTACTGACATGTGCAAACTGTTATTTATAAGAGAAATACCTGGCCTAGTATAATTAATTAATGCCAATGACATTTTCAGGCCTCTGCATTAAAATATTGGGCTCAGGGGTGTCAAATACAACATTAAATTTAAATTACTAGTCAGTATAGAAACAATAGACTGAAACTGACAAAAGATTTATTTAATCACAACCTACTATTGCTCTTTAAACAAACTTTTCTCATGTAAAAGTCCCTCACTGGTCTGAATACAAGTACATGTAAGCTTCTTGATCATGTCAACCATTTTGGAAAGTTTTAATCAGGGTTGTGCAGGCCAACATTAACACTCCTTGGAAGAAGAGTTCATTAGCCAGTTAAGTGACCCTAAATTACTACTCTACTTCTACTACTTTATAGGAAATCCTGCTATAAATCAAAAAGACCATCTATACAAACCAAACATTTTAAACTTCCAAAAGCGATTCCAGAGAACAAGACTGATTACAGTTATGGGATTTGACCCCCCTTTACTGATCCTGGACAATCCATGAAGTTATGAAGAATGCCAGTTGTTAACACAGCTCAGAAAGGAGGTGTAACCTCCGGTCAAACATAACTCTGTTCCACAAGGATGTAGAAAAAGAAAAAAGTGGAGAGAAAAAAACAGAAAAGAATAGGAAAATTAAGCAAACAAAAACAGAGGGTGTAGGAGTGAGGTCTGTGGGGCCTTGATAACTGAAATGCCTTTTCAGTTTTCCTGCTTTGTGAAATGTTTTTGTATCTCCCTCATCCCCCGCCACCCTCCTTTACAGGATATCCAGCCCCGACTCCATCGGAGCCAAGGCGGAAATAATAAGAGGCGAGGAACAGGCAAGGAAGGGCGACATAGGAAAGGCCCTTTAGCATGTTCTCAAAGAACAGAAGCACCGTGACTCAGTTGGTGCTGCTGCTGTTGCTTTCAGAGCCGAGGGGGACAAGAGTTGGGACTCATCTTTGCTGATGTATCACTGGCTGAGCACCAGCATGCTAACAGGTTACATTCTCAACATCTACATGGTGGATTCAAACAAATGGGTCTCACTGTAGATGCATCAAATTTCCCATCCTGATTTATTTTCTCTCGTGATCCATCTCACATATTTCTACTGTCTTGTGAAAACCATGTTACTCTAAAACAGCCAGCTTATTACATAATCCTTGTGACAAAGCAGCTTTTATAAACCAAAGGAGTTTTAAAAGGTCTGTACAGTTCAGCCCATAAATACTCAATCCTTCAGAATCCTTATCAGGAAAATAACAATCACTAATTCTGGAAAGACAATGTTATAGTGGAGATCATCGGTGCATGAAAATTAGCCATCTGATCCACAATGTTGGGCTTTTCTACTATTTTGTATTTCCAATTTCCCCAAATTTCTATATTTTAGATACTTTTACATTTTTTTTCTTTAATAAGATGACTTTTGTCTTTTAAACTTTTATGTATTATTTGAAATAAATCAAATATAAAATAATAAACGTAGTCTGAGGACCAAAACACCAAGAAATAGCTCGCTAAACTGGAATACAGAATACTCACAGCTAATCATATCTTCACTACATGATTAAAGCATTGTTGCCTACAGTTATTACTGAATTTAATTACATTTACATTTATGTGTGAAGCATTAATCAGAAAATATATAAAACTTTTTATTACATAAATACTAAAAATAAAACACACATGGAGTTAAATGTCAGTTAAAAGAAAACAAACCTCTTTTTGTCTCATTGCCTCACTTGGAATCTACAGTAGCAAAACCCTCTATTTAATTGCTGACAACACACTTTTGGAAAGTGCCAAATGAAACCCTAATCAGTTTATGAGGTGATTTATCAAGAACTGCAAACTTTTAAAGAGCTTTCTGTGAAATCTGGGATGCATTCCTTTTTGCATTTTATCTGATCAGCATAACAACTGAAGTTTCAGCCTGTAGATAAAACTGAAAAACCCACAATGCTAATCATTTTTCACACTGTCCTGATTAGTCTCACACTGCCACATATTTCAGTCCCACACCCACCACCTGAAACACCCAGGCACTCACTCACACTGCTGTTCATCTCCAGCAATTAGATATAAAAATATAGACCAATCATGAGCTCCCTCTGTAGTGAAGGAGACTTGCTAAGAGAGGCCGTTGTTACTAGGGAGAGCAGGAGAGAGGGGGCCACTTAGAACCAGCTTATATAAACAGCGAGGGGCTTCCAATCGGAGCAGCTGATCGTGTCGAGAGCAGAGTTATGGTATAGGGTTTTTGAAAGACTGCATTTTAAAAGCTGAAGGTGACGAGTTTATCCCAAAGCTTCCAGTTTTCAGGCAACGAGCAACCATGCAAACATGGCTCTCTGACCCCGCACCTCTTTACAGATTGATGTTTGAAACAGCACTGACCTTTGACCTTTTTGACCTGAAGACAGGGCCTTTTCCCTCACCCTGCATCAGATATTTTTATTAACAGAATAGGTTGCAGAATATTTTTGTTATATAAAAAAAAAGAGAGAGAGTGAAAGAAACCTCTTGACTCAGTCTGCAAGCAAAATGTGTATGTGTGACCATAGTCAAAACTAAAACTGTTGTTGGGGATTAGTTTACAACCCAGTTCCAAAACAAATGGGATGCTTTGTTAAATGTAAATGAAAAACAATGCAATGATTTGCCAATCTCAAAGTACCCATATTTTATTCCCAATAGGAAATAAACTAAATATCAGATGTTAAAACTGAGGGGCAACAAAAGGCTGGAAATGTAATTTACATAAAAACAAACGAAAAAGACAAAACAAAACTGGAGGAGCATTTAACAACTAACTTTGGTTAGTTGGCAACAGGTCAGTCACATGAATGGGTATAAAAAGGAGTGTTTCAGAGGTAGAACCTCTCAGATATACAGATGGGCAGACGTTGTATATCAAACCATGGTGCCCATCCAACGCCATTGACAGTAAATATATTAATCTGTGGTCATGAACTACCAAATTCTGGCCACGGATTGCTAATAAATGGGAAAGAGATAATGAACTTGTGGCCATTGGTGGTCTGTGGTGCTATAAGGAAACAACATAATAGGCAAGCTCCTTTATGATTATTCTAACATGGCTTATTTTTATTTAATTATATTTTATTTCAACCCCAATTTGGCCCAAAAATATTTTAAATCTTTTATAAGGCTGTCAAAAATAACACGTTAAAATTTTTAAAGCATTTAACACATGCGCAGCATCCGTCATTTATGACAGTGAGACATGGTGGTGTCTACAGACCAGCTAGTTGGCTCTGTGGATGGATTTGAGTGCGTCACACCCGTAGGGATGAGGATGCATTAACATCCACACTTTTCCTGGCGAGAAGGTTCAACACCAGCTCAACACTGTTGTGAATCATGACGGCTGATCATCTTTTCTGTACGATCTGTCTTGTTGTGTTCATTTATTGTTCAGCTGAGAAAGAGGAAACTAGCAGGTCGTGGTTCAAACTGGCACATATTTACCCCAAAAGTATTGTTTTTGGAGGCGCTAACAACAGAAAGCTACATTTATCAGTCTCACTGGTGTCAAAACTGGTGTGTTGGGGTAGGAAAAGGGGGATGTGAATGAAATATATATTTTTAAGGTCTTCATTTTATTTTAATATTGAACTGAGGAAAACCCAAGTGAGAGTGTCTTGCTCTTACTGTTGATACAATTCAGTAAAAACTGGCATATTTTAGGCATAGTCGCAGATGGTGATTAATCATGATTAATTAATATCTAAGCTGTGATTAATGAGTAAAAACTTTAATCACATGACAGCCCTAATTTTTTCCCTCATATACGCCATAAAAAATGTTTAACATACCCATGTTTGGCAAATTTTGTTCAGGGAAGGTTCACCCAATAATTATTTTTTTCACTTTAACCTACTTTATTAACATATCGGGCACAAAAATACATTATTATAATCAAATGGCGTAATCATAGACCCCTGAAGATTAATGTTAGGACATAGTATAGTGATATCTCTTTTGATTAAGCAGAGTCATAATTAGGAAAACACTTTATTCAGATGCTTAAGGCTCACTGATTGAAACTTGAACAATGCTGGTTTTAGGCAAGTCGCCAACTAAATTAGTAATCCATGGTCAAATATATTTTTCTTTTTAAGTCACTAGATGGACTCTGTAATAAACAGATAAAAAAAAAAAACATTAAACTTTGACTTAGTGGATTTTCCAAATGATTTTTATACTACCCTTTAAAATACAACACAAGCTACTTGTGATGAACCACGAGAGATTATAACTCTTAAAGTATCGGTGAGCTACAGTATGAGCAGTTAAAACAAAGTGCTCTATTACCCTGCAGGCTGTTTATACAAAGTTTACGGGGCATGAGGAGGTGGAAGAATGTTTCACTCATCAAAAACACCTTTCAAACTGCATGACACTAATAGCATCTTGCGTAACCTTTCACATCATGGCATTTGTGATAATCCAGGTGGTACTGGTGGGTAAAATAATTCACAGGGAACACCTGGAATAAGAAGCAGTGACGCCATCCTTGTGCTGCAGTGATTCAGTGATGAGAAGCTGGTTGTCGAGGTGATTCTTTGTTTTGTGGAACATCCTCCTCCAGGTGGTTCATTGCTGTACCTTCAAACTTTTACAGTCACGTTTTGTTTTTTACTTCACATCTATCCATAAATTTCTAAAAGAGGGCTGAAAAAGCAGGAATTCTAGCGACAGAGCAAGAGCTTGGCAAGAATGCCATATATGGTAAATTTTGCATCACACAGTAAACTTTTCCACTCTTTTCTCAACTGAAGAATATCCCTTTCATTGTATATCACTGCATGCATGGAGGCTGCACAACGTATCCCACCACAGGTCATCTGTGATGCAAAATTTTACCCGATAAACTCAATCCATGTTTTTTTGGCACTATTTGCAGTGAGTGGTGCACCAGTGTGGCTTGCTGATGTGTTTTTAATAGTTTTAACTGCATCTACACAAACCACTGCTGCTTTTGGAACTATTAGAAATAATATTGTATGTCACCAGACTTTCCTGCAACTCGAGGGATCTGCTGAATCTCTTATCTATCTCCTGTGGTAAGCTTGACATGAGGAATCCACACAGTATCTTTACAACGCTCCTCTTTCTTTCCTGCTGCCTGGACCTGTTCACATGTTGCTCCACCCTGTATTTTAATCTAATATTATGTTTTGGTCAAATGTTAAGCTAGGCACCTATTAAGAGATTCCAGTGAAGTATTCCAACTGTATTCCAATGAAGCTGTAATTACACAGAGGATAAAACATTATCAGTTTTAGTGCTCTTGGTACTTTTGAACATCTAGCTGTAGATATAATCCCCACCCACCTTCCTGCTAATCTAGCAAATAGCTAATGCTAATGAAATGCAAAAAACTACAACTAATACACAAAAATGGAAGCTTCTCATTGTTGTGATTTTCCAAGTTAGCGTCGTTGCCAAAGAGATTTTGACAATCCCACTGAAATGTCACCAAAATGCTTTTCCTCCTCCACCTCATTCCGCCAAACAGAAATTATGTGTGTGTAAACTATCATTTCAGTCATTTTTATAGGGAAGTACAACAGAAATCCAAACAACAATGAGGTAGAGAAAGAGATCTTACCAGATGAAGTTGCATTTTTAATTATCAATGATATTTAAATCAGCATTTTGTGACTCATGATGTCTGGTGGGAAAAAAAACAAAAGATAAATAAGTAAATTGTATTAAAAATTATAGTGTTAAAATAAGAAATGACATTAGATAGGACACAAATACTACAACCTTTCCATTATGATTATTATAATAGTTATTGTTAATAGAAATGATTTATATTTACCACATATTACAATTCTGACTGAAATGATCAGGGTCGTATCACTCAGCCAAATGTACCTGTGCAGGATAATTTCATATTGTTTAGGGATAGTTTGCTATAAGTAGTCATTTTTTTTTGTTATTGTTTGTTTTTTAATTATTATTATTTATTTTACCAGTCAGTAGGTTTGCATTGCAAAGTTTATCATATACTCAACTTGTTTTTGGTTTATCTAACAAACTGTGTAAAATTTCCTAATATCTTATATAATATAAAGCAGAGAATTATAATTGGGTAAAAGAAAACCCAAATGGGATGTGTCTCAGTAACTTTTCCTGTGCAGACCTCAGGCCTGGACTGGCCCACGGAAGGAATGGGACAATTCCTGGTGGCCTGGGCCAAAAGTGGCCTGACTGAGTAGCATCACTTCAGTGCAGCTGATCGGTCTGCCTGTTTGTGCTCGTCGGCTGTCATGAAATTTCTCGACTGGTCAGAATGATGGTGATATATTATTTTTAATGATCAACACGATCAAAGAATGTGGAGGTGGAACAGCTGAGATGTGGAGGAACGGGAATAAATGATGAAAGGGGTAGCAGAGAGGTACCTAATAAAAAAACAGAAAGTAGAAGAGGAGGCTGGCAGGTTTCAGAAAAGATTTTCAAATCAGCGACATCACCATTTAATAAATTAGTGATAGAGAATAGATGTCTGGTGTGTTTACAAGCTGTAAACTTTTAGCTGAAGATAACGTGATGATCACTCCATGAGCCTTTTTATGTGGAAATCATAACAACCCTGGTTCTACCTGCTGAAAAAACGTGTACATGCTGGTTTGTTGCTGTACTGTTTTATCTCCCACCAGCCCAAACATAAAAGCTACTGGTTATTCCAACCTTGGGTAAACAGGAAAGCCTTGGATTTCCTGGTATCACAGATAAAATAGGCTATTAGTTCATTTTATGTGCTGCATTAAACATTAAACAGACAGATGGATATTTTGATACTATGACTGCTTGTGATATGTTAATTTTTTAAAAGATGCTAATGTTTGAAATTATTTTAAAATAATGTTAAAACTGATGTTTTTAAAACAAATAGCTTCAGACATTGATCCAAAGCTCTATTCGGTTGCCTATTATTATATAACACTGGACTTTTTCATGGTGTCTCAACTTAAAATAGTTTGTAACCTCACTACCTTAAAATTTAGATTAAGGCTGGCTAATCGTGTCATGTACTTTTATATAAATCAGGCTAACAAATTATTTCAATTAAATTCAATTAGTTTTGAGTGGAAGTTACCTTAAATAATTTGGTAGGATGAATCAAAGGTTAGTAGAAATCACTTAAGTTCAATTGTTGATAGAACGAAAATATCAGTTTGTCTGACTAAAAAAGGAAGAACAAAACAATAAGCTGTGAAAACTTGACATTATAAGTTGAAGAAACTTAGTTGTGTGTTGACATTACTTTAAATAATTTGTTGACTTAAATAAAAAAATTAAGGTTACAAATTATTTTAAGTTAAGTCAACTTGGGATTTTTTACAGTGTGTGTTCCAGATTCTGTCCACATCTGTCCACATCTGTCCTTGTCCAACTCAGAAACAGCTGCAAACTGCACCAATGAGGAACATTTTATTATCAGGTTAAATGCAGATGAGGGAACCTCTTGACTCGATCGGTGTGTATCTGGTTGTAAATTATGTGATTGTTTTTTTTCTCTTCTGTTTGTTCTTGTTTTGTTTTTTGTCGTTTTTTTTAGTAGTTGGTTAAATGTTGAGATTTTGGTTAACAACTGCATATGAAGTGTGTTTTTGTGGATGTGCTTTTGTTTACGTGCAGCAAAGCCACAGTTATTCTTTCTGGGGTCCAACAGAATTATGCTTCCAATAAGAAAGAAAAAGAAAAAAAAAAACAGGTAATGACATCATTTATTTTATTTCATGAAATATTTGTTGGGTCCTGCTGAGCCAGTCATACCTCCACAGGTATGTTTCTGCATGGAAAAGTTTGGGAACCCCTCTTAAGGTATAACAGACTCTTATCTGTCTAAGTTAAGTTGACATTTCCATTTTCACGTTATTTGAATTGCATCAGGTGACGTTGCTGTTGACCACTTTAACTGTTCCAGGGAATATTGCTGTTAACATATTATATTTATGGCAAATTGGCATCTAAATTATTTGCTGATGAAATGACACAGTCATGTTGTTAAGCTTAACATAATATAATATGAATATAGGAGTCCTGTTGTGACTGTATTGAGTGTTCTGATGAGAGATGTATGGTGGCCTTGAAGTGTCACAGCAAAACAGAACTTTTCTGCCTAAAGCAGCTGAAAACAAAAATGAATTGAGAAGAGGATGTTTTCAGGTTGGAACACTTTCTAAATTCATCTGCAGACTGACTGATTTGTTTGTTCCACCCATGTGTTTAGAAGGGGCATCATCCGGGTGACAGATCGCCCGGTTAAAATGGAGTAAAAACTGCCAACAATAACTCTTTATTTACACATTACAATTAACAACATCTCTAATACCTCATATAAAAAAATAAATATTATTTACCATTTATATTACGTCTCAAGCTTATTCCAAAAATATTGTTTTTTTCATTTATAACGTGCAGCATAAATTCTGAGAAAACAACTTTGTTTTTGTATTCGTGTTGTTTTTGTTTTCATGTTTTTGTATTTGTGTTACTTTTGTATTTGTGTTGCTTTTGTATTTTAGTTACTTTCGTATTTCTATTGTTTTTGTATTCGTGTTGTTGCTTTTGTATTCGTGCTGTGGGTTAATTGTCTACTGGTGTGGCTTTTGTATTGCTGTGACACTTCAGGGCCACCGTAGATGAACAGATGAAGGAACTGGAGTGGTGCCGTGTGAATGTTGGTTTATATACTGTAGAATAATGAACTTTGGTGGTCACTTAGCCTGTTTTTGTGCATATGCATGCAGTGTATGACTTGGAGTGGTCTGGGTGAGCGTATGGCTCCCGGTCTGCCTTTTTGTCCCAGTCCAGCCCTGACACACCTGGACTGATGGAAACTTTCTCTGTCTATAATTATGACACACTTTCATTAATGTTTATTCCACTTGCATAATGTACCACTCACTGCTGGATGCTGCAGGTTCATACCTGCTCTCTGACATGTCAAATGCTATTCTAGAAAATACAGGAATTCCCAGACTGAGGTAGTAAAAGGACAAGTGAGAGTAGTTTCATGCAACAAAAAGATGAATCTCTTAACTTGTGTACATTAACATTGCTCAGTGTGACTTAAAATGAAGCAAACAGGTAAGGTTTTCTCCCAGACAGACTAAGCTATCAAACTTTCAGTTAGAAGGGGCATTTTGATCCATTGCCACTGAGCTTTTTTTTTTTTTTTTTGCCACTGATAAGCAGTCATTCATCTATTACAACATCAGATATACAGGTAGGTGATTAAGCAACGACTAAAACAGCCCTTCCCCACCCGAGGCCGAGGCTTGGCAGTCCGGATGCCAGCATGTCACCATGTCCAGTGAAGTGGCGTGCATTAGCCGGACAGCAGCTGGGATGCTAATTAGGAGACTAACATCAGAGGTAAGAGGGGGGAGCAAATAAGGGGGCTGTGGTCTGTAATTAATGGCTTAACGAGGTAATGCTCCCTAAGCTTAATATAGAGGAGAGCTGAAAATAACCTTGTGACCCTGAAGAGGATGAGGAAAGAGAAGAAGACGGCAAAGTAGTTATACATGAAAGATCATATTTGACTTTTTGGCATGGATGTTCATTTTCCTAATATATTAGGGGAAGGACATGTTCAGACACAGTGAGTATTACATAGCTCTGATTCATTTCATTTTAGGAACACAATTCATATCAGGAGGAGTTGGGCTATTCTCTCTGCTGGCTTTCAAGCTTGCACATGTTCTCCAAGTCTGCTACTAAATCCTTTAAACAGACTTTTCTCAATGTAAGATCAACCATCCACTCAGTCACTGGTACTTTGTCAGCATAGAAATATCCATCAGGGAACGTAATAGTCACTGTAAGAAATAATTTGTCTAAATCACAATATTCTTTGTAATCAAGATAACAGCAGAAGTCACTAAATCCCCCCGAGGCTCAATCAGCTGGCCTTGAATGTGAGCAAACACCTAATGAAGTTTAGTCTTATCCCATAAATGACATCATTAACCCGTTTTCCTCCCAGCTGTGCTGGAAAAAAAGCCAAATTAACTGAGATCAGAGGAGCATGTGTAAACAGGACATGCCCAAGACCTACAGACAAACTAGATCCAGTCTCAGAGGCCTTTCAAGAAAGTCACCCCCCATTCACATGGTTTATGCTGAAAATTCTCAGCATGTTCACTTGCTCAGAATTCTAACATAGATTTTCATATAAAACACATCCAGGAGAGAACCAGCGCTGCAACATGCACCTTCTCTGTCTCATACACTGACTACGCAGACTGATGACATGAGTAAATGCACAGCCCATCACTCATCTGTGTGGTTTGATTTAATTCCAGGCTAAGTTCACAAACTGGAAGACAAAATGGAAATTAAATGGCATATTTCTGTTGTTCATAACTAAAACACCAGTCAGCGATACTCTTAATTTTTCAATTGCTTCTGCCCAACTAAGTGTCTAAAATCCTGAATTCTATACAGTACCATACACAAGTATTAAGTTCGAATCATGTCTTTATATATGGCCAGGAAATACTGTATACAAGGTAAAACAAAAAGAAAGGGTTTTTACAATTTTAACTTGCACTATGTAACTTTCCTTAAAACTCTCCAGTTCTGACTTGTTTGATGGCACAGTGACATTTACTCCAGAGGCTGAGAAACTTTTTCTTCTGGGACGCTGCATGATGGTGCAGCCAAGTTTCCCTTCATGCACCGCATCACGCGCTAGCAAGTGCATATCAATGCTCACCGTGGCTGATTCAGCAAAAAGACAAGAAGACATTATTATCATCATCATCATCATTATCAGAGAGGAAAAGACAGAGAGAGAAGGACAAGACAAGAGTCAAAATAAAACTGTCATTTACTGGATGGAGAGAGCTCACAGGACGATGAAAGATGGATGCTGGATTAGGCGTCGATAGGGGCACGTCGCTGAGAAAATAGGCTAAAGTTCTGTAGGAGGCTTAAAGTTATGTGATCTGAACAGCTTTATTCTTTAACACAGTCAGAACCCTCTTAGACAAGTGTTCTTCGGGAAAAGACCTTCAGACTTCTATCATGTGGCAAACTTCAGCCTTTTCTCCCCATTTCACAGTCTTAAGAATGGCTTTTTGAGTGTAATTTAAACATAAAACCCTGGTTCATACCTGGAGTTAGGAACCTTTCTGCTGTTTGAATGATTCATGGGTCTTTTATTGGTTTAACACAGTGGTTCTCAAACTGGGGGTCGCGAGATAATTTCAGTGGGTTGTCAGATAAATGTTAAAAATATATATCCAACATTTATCAAATAAATTTGGAACACCAAAACACCAAAGTATGGTATCTTGGGGGTCATGGCTCAAAAAGTTTGAGAACCACTGGTTTAACAAACAGTCCTTTGAAAATGGTCAGACAGAAAGATTCGGCTGAAAATGAGTGAAAAGCAGCCAATGTCCACAATAATCTGTGAAAGACCCTCAGTGTAGTCCTGACCTGAGAGGTGTCTCCAGACGTTTGAGTCATGGTTTGGTTTGTTAAAGTGAGTTGTCTGGGATCTTTGCTGTATTTTTTCTGTACATTTAAAGGACATAACTTTAGATTGTGTTAATCCGCTGTTGATATTTTCCTCTTTTAATCTCCACTTGTCCAGTTTCTTCTACTCTTTAAGCAAACACTACACACCATGCTGAGATACAGCAAGCTTTCAGCTAATGGCTTTTTGGAAATCACCTTTTTGTTGCAAATATTAGTCTTTACCTGTTAAGCTGCAAAATCTTTGTAAATTCTAGATGCAACTAACATGTGATGTGCTGGTCAGAAACACTGGCCAGAAAGTTATCTGGTGTTGCTTTAAACAACACAACACTGGTAATCTCTTGACTTATTACCCATTTTATACATTAATGATCCTCATTTGGATCACTGGACCCTGAATTGAATCAAATTTAAATTATTTTGTGGCAGAATTTGTGATGGCAGCAAAGAACAAATCGTTATCCATTAAATTAAACCTTCAATAAACTGGGAGCCAATGTCTAAATAAAAAACTTTGAAAGATTTTCCAAAAGCCTGAAGAGCTGTTGTTCAAGACCACTTTAAACCAGCACTGAAACAGATTTTCTCAACATCCATCTTGCATCCTTTCATCTCTCTGAGCTCTCTCCTGTCAGTAACAGTTGGTTGTCTTTTCTCTTGCTATGTCACTTTTGACTTTTTCTTTCCTTCTCTTCCTCTGACAATGTCCTCTTACATTTCTTTGCTGAACCAGCTATGGTGCTACTGTCTTGATATCCAGTTGCTGCCATGTGTGACACGTTGCCACAAATCAAAACCAAAACCAAAACCAAAAAAAAAAAAAAAGAGCTTTGAAATGCGGGTTTCTCTGCCAGCTCCAGGAATTTGCCTACTGAATGTCAGTGTGCCATCAAAGCGAGTCAGAAGCAGAGTTTTAAGGTCAGAAAGTCATCTGGTGTTGCTTTAAAAGATCACAAGAAAGTCCAGCTGCTTGGAAGTAATGAAGGATGACTAAAAACTTTTGTACAATTTATGAAAGTACATATTGGCACTTGTTTGGACACCAGCATCTTTTATCTTTGACTTGGTGCATCACAGAGTTGAACAGAGCTCAGAGTTGAACCTTACCATTGCTGTGTGTACCATTGTCCCTGTCCCACGCCTCCACTATCACAGTGAACGCTCGCTGAAACAGAGAGAGGATGGAGCACAGGTTATCACATTGCACACTAATACAAACATATGGTGCAAATACACACACACACACACACACACACACACACGCACAAACAGTCCTGCTGCAGCTCAGACATGCCCACTTCAAGATGCAGACATGCACATGATGTGGACTTCACACAGACGCTGATATGAGCTGCCGTCACTCATAAACAGGCAAACATGAGAACTTTCACACACACACACACACACACACACTGTGATGGTGAATAACGGTGGGAAAATAAGCCTTGTTCCCACACTGCTGTCATTGATTAGCTTCCATGTGCCCGGGGCTAGTTAACAAGTGCAGCCACTGTTCTGTCAAAGAGCAAAACATTCACCTGGAAACCAACCATACATACATTTTTTCATAATTCGCTCAACCTTAATATTAATTCAGTTCCATTTAGTTGCATTTTTATGATGCCAGACATTCACAACATATTTCATCTCTGATGACACTTCAGTATTATAATCTGGTGTCAGAGCCACAAAACCTAATCCAGTTTCCCCTTTTCTCATTTCTGGTTTATTGTTGCTCGGATCGCTGGAGCTGGGACTGGTCCATGGTCCACGTCTACTTTGCTGTCACTCAGCCATGGTTAGTGTGGAGACTATGATTTATCACCACATGTTTTAAGCTGCTGCCTGATGGGAGATCCAAGATCTATAAAACCAGATACTGGTTGCGTGGTGATGTTCACAGCTTTTCTAATCGTGTCTATGATGAAACTGAAACAAATATTGCAATAAGCAATGTAGTAGCCATGTTTGTCACAGCTGAATGCATCTTTAACAAGTTATTACGGATACAGAGTCTTAGAATGGCTGGTTCCTTTATGCATGGGCCGTCACTTCCCAGCTGATCCCCTGCAAGGTATTTGGCTGAAACTGGCTGGTGATTGGCTGGAGTTTCACTGTAAAACCGGCTGCATCTGTGTGAGTTTTGGTGTGAATGCCTTACAGTTTAACTGTCACACAACAACTTGGTGTGTAGTGAAGTTTAGAATATCAAGAAGCAAAGGAAAACAAAAAACTGTTGTAAATCCAAAGTATACATATTATATTATCAAGAATCCTCTGAAGTACATTTTTGTTGTTGTTAAAGAGGAACTGATGATTACACAATGTTGTTTCAATAAAATCACAGTTACAATAATTCGAGTAACATTTAGTTCAGTGTTGAGATGCGGTGTTTTGTGTAAAAGCCCAGCACGCCTGCACACTATGCCCTACTTTCCAGAGGAGATGGACTCCACCGTCCCACAAAAACAAACTCCAACTCCAGATTGTTTCAGGTGCAGGGCTATTTTTTTCCTTTCTTTTTTCTCTCTTTTTTTTTTTTAACGGGCATCAGCAAACAAAACGAGATGGACCTCGCTGTATGTCAGCTGCATGTGGTCGGAGAGGCAGCTGTGAGTTCCCATGACCCAAGTCTGACTCGGAGTGACTGAAGGCTGCAGGGAACATTACAAAGTGAAGCTGGGAGAGATTAGAGACAGAGCAGAGGAAAAGACAGACCAACAACTCAATTAAAGGTCATTTCGTGGTCCTAATATTTTTTTATTCTTGTGTTTTAGATGGAGACGGTTTAAAGAACAAGCTGCATCCACAACAGGAAGGTTAAGAACTAGTAACTAAACTAACACAGCAGTGCATGATCAATTAGATAATCAAGCATCGATTATTCCAACAATTACAACAACTTTCTAAAGAACATTTTCTTTTCAAGGCAAAAACCTATGTAAAAAAAATAAAAGATGACCTTGAAAGGATGGAAGATCATTCCTTAAGAGGTTTAAAGTCATCTGATAAAAGCGAGGATCTCTCCAAGGACTGGATGTGCCAACTGGCGGCTTTCTGCTTCAATGCTGTAAACACTGATGCTGAGCTGTAAGCTAATGCAGTTTAACAATGGACACCACCACATTTTCACTTTTATTTTGTTTGAAATGATACCAATCTTTAAGCAATGTTGGTCTTTTTCTCTGATTTTGCTCTGATATTGCGGCATCAAACGAGCCTGATTCAAACATAACGCAGCACGTAAACATGCTGTGTGACACAGTGACCGCTAGGAAAAGAATATTTGGATGGATAAAACAAAGAGTAACTGAGTCCCGAGCCAAGAGAAGCTAGTCGTTAGCCTTTTTTAATCCTGGCGCACATCTCAGACAATATCGTAACTGTGTTTTTCATCTGATGAATTACAACAATTCACTAAAAAATAGATGAAAAACCGTTTTATTGATCTCTATTTTGGCCTGAGAAAATCATTGATCAATGACAATTTTCTTATTATCTGTATTTTAACCATTTTTAGTCTTATTATTTACTTACTCCGGTAACTAGCAGTTAGTAAGAACATCTGCAGTCTCAGAAATGTGGAGAATCTATTAAAATTTAAGATTTTAGACTGTTTACAGGGTAGTAATTTATCATGAATAATTGTTTTTGTCAACTCTTAATAATTAACATCGATTAAAAATACATTTCTTTTAAGAAAAATCCTTACTTCTGAACTCATTTTAAGTAAAAACTTACATCCGTAGTGTGACTTTACACTGACTTCAAACAAACTGCCAAACCCTCAAATTAATTTAACAACAAACCAAATCCATCATTGCAACGACATGACTCATATTAGAGGAACTGCAGCAACTTCAGAGGTTTGAAAAGTATATAAAGAAGACATAACAGATATGTTGCTATAAACACCTCGAACTCCCGCTGATCGCTCAGCCTCATTTTCTTTATCTCGCTTCATTCTCAAACTGATGGATGCCCAGACAATTTTTTTTGTATATTTTATGAGAGAAAAAGAAATTTATACTAATAAATGTACAGATCTTCTACTTTTCTCTAAGGTTTAAATGTCTAGACACAATAAACCCCTTTAAACAGACACCTTGTTGTTATGCTATGATAATAAACGGAGATGAAATGTCATATTTAGTTATTAATAACACCAAACAACGAGCTCAGCTAACAACAAAGTTCCCGATCAGACCAGCCAGTGTTTTAAGATTCCAGCAAAAAGAATTAGACATGATCATAATCATCATCATCAATCTCCCCTTCGTAATAAGTCTTAAATATCACAGAGACCAGCTCACACACACCTTTCCCTCAGCTCTAGAGCAGGCTGATGTGTGTGACTGTACTCAAGTGTGTATTTATGTGCACCATGACTAATACGAACTTGAGGATCAAACTGTCAAGTCCCTTGTTTAAGATTTTACGAGTCAACTGTGCATACATGTGTCAGCACATGCACACGCATGTGCACCGTTTTTCTGGATATGAGGGGAGGGAGGGGGAGGGCGGGTTGGGACACCTGACACCTCCGAACCAATTTACAGGAGTCAGAGGGATTTGAGTTTTCATTAGGGAAGGAGAAACAAGCCCACTCCTCACCGCCTTCACCTGTTCAATGAATAAATTACTGCTTTACACTCAGCAGGAACAGCCGCAAGCGACAATGTACCGACAGTCTGGAGCTGCTCCACACGCTATGAATTCTGTTTATCACGCATGTTAATTAGCTTTCTTCCACAGAAGTGCTGGTCACTGGGAGTTCCTCGGAAGGGTTCGTGTCCCTTTCGCATGTACGAAGCCTCAAACAGCCTGTGTCATGTGCTAAACCCCAGCAAAGAAATTAAACTGCAACAAAAGCAAACAGAGACACTGTTATGCTAAAAACATGGTGTCAGTGTAGTTTAAATATTATCATCAGATCTTTAAGTTTTGACAATATAAGTAAGATTTATAAAATAAAAAAAATAGCAGGGAAATGATAGGCATGTGCTTCAGGTTGCGGTTCAGTGGATGTCGATAAACGACATGTAGAGACACCACACTTGACCCACATGATCATAAATTTTGGGATCAACACATCATCTATAAAAATGTCCCTGTGGACTTTAACAGACATGAACAGGTGACAAAATACATGTAGAGCTTTATGTCTGCATGTAAGTGCTGTCTGAGGATCATGGAGGAACAATCTAAGATATCTTTAAGGGATTTTTCTTCGGTTGCATGTATACTGAGCTAGAGATGCTCAAGTAACATAACCACCTGTTGGTGGGTAGTAAAGGTGTTAATATCACGTCATAATTCTTCATATCGGCTCAATAAACCAAGGGCTTCACTGGTGACCCATGTCTTTGTATTTTGATTGGATTTCTGAAGGCTAGGGTTCAGGTTTGTACCACTGTTCATACATTTTTGTGCCATTTTTTGTTTACTTATGTTTAACCAATCGCTGAACATCAGTCAATCAATCAATCCTCATCACAGATTGTCCCCATCATGCTTGCAAAACTGTTATTCCGACGCGGGAGCCGATAAAAAGTTTTAGAAACTACCACAGGCTCCTTGTTCTGAGGGGCGAAAGTAGAGAGATGGGGCATTTCCTCTAACCTTTTAAAACCTGAGTCTCCTGATTGGGTGATTTTAAGAACAGAATATTATGTTAAACTACAAAAAAAGACATTTTAGAGACCTCCGGAACGATCTGGACTAAAACCTCTCATAAATAAAGTCACATACTCAACTATAATCTGATATAAGTTTAGCTCATAATTACAGAAGGACGTTCATGTTCATTCTGACAGTTTTGTTTTGTTTTTTCATTTGTGCCATCTTCCTTTTTTCTTCATCAGTAACAAATATACTGATATTCACTCAACTTAACGAATCTCCCAAGTGTCCCCTTTACTGTCTCCAATGACTCCTTATGGGTATACAATTTTAGTAGACGAGGTCTAAAAAATAGGCACAAGGGTAAAGAGTATGAAAAAAAGGTAAAGGTCTGATTTAAAATGTGTGGTTTGTGGTTATATGAACGTAGCACAACGTAGGATTTACACTCGCGCTGCGTCACCGCCGCAGCTCCGCTAGACACCAGTGTTGGTTAAAACAGAAGATACCTACTGAACTGAAGTGAACCATTAAAAGAACGTCGACCTGGTGAGTTTACCGGCTGATACCACCCCTGCTGCCACCTTCAGATTAGGAGGAGAAACTGCAACACGACACCAACACGATGCGTAACCCCTACGCTCGAGTGCAAGAGCAAACTCAGCAGTGTCAGCTACGCCGTAGCCGACTGCACGCAGGCACCACGCGAGTATACATCCACCTTTACACAGGACGTCTTTTGGGTCTAACAGAGCGCTAATGGTAATTCAAATTGGTCTCCTTTTTCAATTTTGAGTATCCGACTTAGTGATAAATAAAACTTCAACCACAGGTTGACTGGTAGATTTCTTCTGTTCAAACAACTTTGAGCTAGCAGAGAAATGCTAAATACAGAGAAAATAAGAAATTTAGCAGCTATCACGAGTAACCACCTTCATGTTAGAACAAAGAAATATCGGTCACCTGCAGATACTTAACAGAAAGTATTTCCCTCAGTATCAAAGCTAATAAATGATTAGGAGAGAAACACAAATTTCTGGCACATCTATAGTCTACAAGAGATGGAAGCAGCCATGAAGCCATTGAGAAAGTACAATGGTAAATGGACCACATTTAAACAGTTTTGATATCAATTGTTTCAATGATCCAATATCTTCCACTAAAACAAAAATATAAATTTAGAAAATAATCAATTGCATAAAAATGGGACCTTTTGACCATCTCTGGTCCCATCCCTTCTGAAGCGCCGGATGGAGTTTGCCATCTAGTCTTTTTGAAACCAGGAGTTTAGGAACCATCAAGTGGACACATCACGTCATCACTTTGAAATATGGTGTAAAAAAAGATGGAGTAAAAATCAGGAAGAAAGTCTCTTTAACTAAAAACTCAGATGAAGTGTCATGATCTGTGTTTTTGGTTGAGTTTTCCGTCCCTGTGGGTTCATTGTTTGTTTTTAGTTCGTTCCTCTTGTGTGTTTTCTGGTCTGCTTCCTGTTCATTAGTACACCTGGTTTGTTTGCTCACTCACTTCACCTGCTCCTCCTTAGTCCGTATTTTAGCTCATTGGTTTCTATTCATCCTTGCCAGGTTCACTGTAGTCTTCATGTCATGTTTCCGTCGTGTGTTCACTGTTTTATTTGTTCAGTTCATGTAAATAAAACCTTAATTCCTGCTACAAGTTCTGCCTTCTGCCTCAGCAGCCTGCATCTGGGTCCTCTCACAACCTCCACACCCTGACAGCAAGACCCAATTAGCAACTTTTCCAGAGATGTGATCAGAGGAAGGAGAAAAAAAGCAGCTGCAACACCTGTCAAGTTACACCTGTTAGACTGTTGACATGAATAAAACATGTTGCTCCTGGCAGAGAGGAGCTCGGATGGTTAATTTAGCGCGTCATTAACAGAACAAGCCCACCGCTCCTCCATCCACTGCCACCTCTTCTCTCCGAGGAGATCTCACAGCACCAATCCTCCCCAAGGAGGCCTCGTTCAGCCGGCAAATCTAATCAAAGCTAATCTAATCAGGTCTTTATACTGAGCTGCAGAATGTGAAATGACCCAATTCACTTTTCCCACACCAAACGCGTGAAAAGCTATTTCTGCCGCTCCAGGTCATGCCGGCTCCTTCAGCTGCAAAGAGGAATCCTGTGAACCGGTCTTTCATAGAGATTCCATGCCGTGTATGTGTGAGGGAGAAAAACACTGTTAGTGCCCCTGACTCAGTCATATAACTGAAAAGAAATGAGATCTTTACAGTCTAATGTAGGTTTCTTTACTTCAGCAGAGACCATTTTCAATCTCATAATAAACCCAGCAATACTAAGCTAAAGGGCATGAGCACTGACAGAGATAAAATCTGATTACAATAACTTTTTATTACCTCTTCATCTCATCATCAGTAATCGCGTTACCACTGACAGTATGTCTGCGCTAAATTTAACAACAAATACATAAAGTATGTGACTCTATCATGCCCACCAATCAGGAACTCCTGATTTACGATTTATCTTTGTAGCATAACCACACTCACTTTCAAAACTGATTTCAGCTTTTCTTTAGGAGGTGTGTACAGGTACAGGCATGTGATCTTCCCATTTCTACCATATGCAAGAGTTAACAAAGGAGAATGAGGTGTGCTAGAAGTAAAAAGGTTTTCAGAGACAGAAGGAACATCTGCAGAAATACTGCACAGAAACTGAAAATGTAATAAAAAAATCTAAGAGACTCAAATGTATCTTAACTGGGGCATCATCATCATCATCATTAGCATCATCATCATCATTAGCATCATCATCATTAGCATCATGAGCATTTTAAAACTTGTGTGTGTGGGATCATCTCGGTATTTAGTTGAAAGTACCCATTCGATAAGAGACCAATCCACAACGATTTTACACACAAAGGGCTTGAACTGGTATAAATGCATGACAATTAAACATGTTTAAATGTTTAAATTTAGTTCTGAACGCAAAATTCCAATTTAATTATTAGTAAAAACAGGATTATTTTACCTGTGTTTATATCCTGACTAGAGGAGGAAGCATCACCTGAGCCGGAGAAAAACTGCATGGATTGATGATACTGTACCTCCTTTCTGTAGCAGTTCTGAAGGAAAACTTTCTGACATTAAGCTGTGAAAACCCATTTTTACATTTTGATTTAGTTATTTAGTAGACTCTTTTATCCAAAGCAACTTAAAACAAAAGGAATTAAATGGACATGGGACCAGAAATGAGAACAATCTGGACTGAGACAGCCTTCGGGACAGCAGCGCCATCTTCTCATTTAACTAACGAGCAAACTCAAGGGGTAAGTAAACAAACACATCAAACCTTCTTTTTGAACATGAAATTTTTCCAGATTGCTCCTGATGAGTTTAATGCCCACCAGTAACAAAGACTAAATAAATAATTGAATAATTATTCTATTTATTTGTTGCCACATTCTGCAGAGCCCTGCCAGCTGAAAGTCCAGTATGTTAATGGGGATTTGTTCTTCTTCGGTGGATTTTTATTTCCTTTCATGTGTAACGTGTACTTTTGATCAGAAATCTTATCGGTAACATCAACTTTCACTCTTCTTCCTTCATGAAACCCTCCAGAAATGAGCCCATTTGGAAGATGGGAGACTCTGAGTCAGAAGATAGAGGAAAACAAACTCCTTAAGATGGACCTCAGAGATTCAAAACATTTTTTTCCTTTCAGTTTTCCTCCTCCAGGCACAACATGATGCAGCTATAAACTCACAGCTTTGTAGAGTAAGAAGCCAACACCTAAAGCAGGCATGAATACCAGATTCAACATGTTGCACTCTACAGAGCAGCCAGAGAGAAGCCTTATGAATGATGTACAGCTGCTGACATTTTGCTCATCATAGCTGCTGCTTCAGTCTCCATTTCGCTCTGTTTCCATTTATATGAGTGAATTCTGTGCCCTTCCCCGACTTGCCTTGATAACTTAATATCTGGGTACAAAAGCTGAGGTATAAAGTCATTGTTCATGCTGAAAGGTGCAGTGACAAAAGGTTTAAGGCAGCCTCGTTTCCACAGAGCCGTGGGGAAAGTGATATTCATGCCGTGAGAAAACCCGGACCGGCTGAGGACAGATGTGACAAATAAATGGCCCGGCTGCAATACACAGGCACTAACTTTGTTTTAAGGCCAGAGTGGTACAGCAGGCAGCACAAGGAGATTAGTGGATTAAAAAAAAAATCCACCAGCCAAGTATACTTCGTGTTTTTATCTTGAATGCAAACTTCCAGAACAGCAGCAGCAGGACATCTGGGATTTTTTTTATTAGCATATTTTCACTCAATCAGAAATCGGATGGATTTGTTATCTAATTTTCCATCTTTGTTTCCTGCATCTGGACAAACATATAGCTACAGAATACACCCCAAAGGTGTCAAATAGGGCGGACGATCTAAACTAGCAGTCAAATATTTTAACACACTTTCCCATAAATCTAATGGGTAAGTATATCCAAACTTTTGATGGTGCTGTATGTCTGCACAAGAGGGCAGAATGGAGACAGAACAGAGACGAACGGAGACGGAACAAACACTGCACAGCTGTTTCAGCTAAGTTAGGCCTAAAATCACTACACTCAGTCAAAGCGATCCATCTTGCTGACAGAACTGATGCTGAACAGGTTGAATTCCTGAAAAAACATCAAGATCATGTTTTACTTGACTTTATCAAAATAGTCATGATGAAGCATGAAGTTTTCTAAACTGTTATTCATAAGCGACTGCACATGCAGCGTCATTCCAGGTGGATTTATGATCAATGCTATGGATACGTGGCATAGAATTTCACATATCGCCAAACACTGATACTGCCTCTACAACAATGGACATGTTGTGTTCAAGCTACTAAAATAAGAAACGTAAAAGAAAACAGCAATTTGTCAGTCACAGCTCTCAGTCTGTTTTTGTTAGGTTGAAGCAGCTAAGGTTGATGAATCTAGCAATTGTCTCAATTTGACTCCAATGGTCCCAAAATGAGATGTGACAAAAGATATAAGTATTAGCAAACCTGACGTATCCTTAAAGATCAATCTACTGAAATATAATCTTTCACTTTCCTCTGATACTGACAAAAAAAGAAAGAAACAGGGAAGATTTGGTTCTGTGCTGCATCATTATGGGTTCAGAAGTGTGAGAAAGTGTAGCAGGGGTTCCTCCATGAGGAGGAGGTTGAGTAACAGAGATTACTGTCAGAGATTTTAGTCCCACATGGGTTGAGAAACCCTGCTGAACCTTCACCCAATCCCTGTGGAGCGAATGCTTACAACAGGCTGCATGACGTCCATGCTGCAGCAGCATGCACCAGAACACTGCAGCAATACTTCAGCAATACTCCATTTCCATGAGGTTTTTTTCCCCGTTTGATTTCTTAAATATACTTTGGAGAAAGCAAACGATGAGTCAGGGTGTATTTGTGCCGAGTGTGGTTACATGAACTCTGAAGAATTTACTCCTTCGGTTTAGTTTATTTCACCACAAAAAGAATGACATGTATGTTAGGAAATCCAGCTCCTCCTTCTTAAAAAAAAAAGTGGGGGGTAGAGAAGGACATTTATCTGACAGGCTAAAAGTAAACTGCAAATTCTAAAACAAACAAACAAAAAAAAAAAAGAAATAGAGAGAGCGAGAGAGAGAGAGAGAGAGAGAGTGCAGACCTCCACCAAGACATTTTAGGTTTTGTTTTCCAGATAAATGTTTTTGAGTTAGAAGCTCTAATGGCAAAATTTTATCTCCCTATAATAAAGAATCCTTCAAAAAAATTCCTCAATCCAGACGGTGATCCGGATCACCTCTAAGATCTAATCACTTTCTTATTCCATTTCTGAGAAAACCTGAACATTTAATCAAAATCCACCAACAACTTTTTCCAATCCAGTCCAACTTTATTTATAAAGCACTTTAAAACAGTTGTCCAAAGTGCTTTACAAAAAATAAAAGCACAGAAAATATCAATCAAAACAATAAAATCAAACTAAATAAAACAAGCTAAAATATAAAACATAGTGTGTCAAAAAATGTCAACATCCAAGAGTATCAAAAAGCCATGGAGAACAGTTTTAAGAAGAGACTTAAAATCAGGCAAAGAGGAGGCCTGTCCGATATGCAGAGGCAGGTCGTTCCAGCAAGAGCAAAGACTCGATCTCCTCAGAGCTTACGCTTTGTTCTCGGCACCATCAAGAGCGTGAAGGTGTGTAAGGGTTCAGCGAGGTAGGGTGGTGGAGAGATTTAAAAGCAAATAAATTCATTTGACTGGATTCTAAAATGAACAGGCAGCCAATGGAGTGCCGTTAAAACCGGAGAAATGTGTTCTTTTTTACGTGTGCTGGTTTAAAGATGTGCAGCAGCATTCTGTACCATGTGGAGGCGAGCAATGGAAGACTCACTAACCCTAAATACATCGCATTACCGTAGTCCAGTCGAGTGGTGATGGAGGCATGGATTAATTCTGAATGATTGGCTTTGCTTTGGCTAGCTGCCTTAAGTGAAAAAAGCCTGACTTTAGGAGCAGACATACAGACCAACGCTACTGAATTCGTGGCCTATGCCTTGGTGGAGGTAATAAAAACTCCCAAAAGAATAAGTATTAAGAATTAATTAGATTTCTAAAATCTAAAGAAAATTAGCTTTCACACCCTCTTTGTGAATTAAGAAAGAACTAGATAGAAAACTACAACCTTTCCATGCCTTACAAGACTCCACTGGAGTAAAATAAAAAGTGAAAATGTGAACACACTCTCCATTCAAGCAGAACAAACTAACTTCAGCAAAATGTTTCCTAACACGCTAATTCTGTTCTGTTTAGGCAGATCATTTGGTAGGCAGGGGTACAAATGTAAGACTGAGCTGATAAACATGGTCATCAACGACTTCTTTTCATTTCCAATCCTGACTTACAGCCCGCGATTCTTTCAAAAGGCTCACTGCGTGTTCAGGTTTGATTGAGCTCTAGCTCTGTAGAAGAAGACTCGAGAAGGAAATTAAACCCAACACATGCCTTTTATTAGCTGTGCTTCACCAACACTCGCATTATAAACTGAGAAAAGACAAAACACATCCTCAGGTTTACGTCACACTTCATTTATAAACCTTTCAGCATCATTTTCAACACTGCTTCAAAACTATGCATATGACAACTTTATTACGACTAGTTAAAGAAACTTCATCATAACCTAAACATAACATAATTATATATACTAATACCCTCATGGTGTAATAACTGCAAGCAGAAAAGCTGCACCTGTGGACACATCAGCTACACATAAAACTAAAATCATCTGAAGCACTGGCCACAGCTAAACACACATTTACGTGCCCTGGACCAGAACCAGGTCATCTGACATGGAACTGGCATGGGAAAGATGAGCGCACACTTTCTGGCCGCCAGGTAAACCAAGATTACACCACGTAACAGGACCTAGATGTGGTCATACTGGAGGCTTTTGGCTTGGACAGACAGAGGAGACACATCAGATCAATCTGCCTAATCAGAAAAAAGGGTTCATGTATGTATACAGGGTTTCACAAAGTTATTTTAATTTATTAAGATGCTTTTTTATGTTTGTAATTCAACATCTGACTGTGGAGGCCGTTGGAGTCCAGTGAGCTCATCGTCATGTTCTAGAAAGCAGGTGGAGATGATCTGAGCTTTGTGACATGGTGCATTATCCTGCTGGAAGTAGCATCAGAAGATGCTCCACTGTGGTCATAAAGGGATGGACATGGTCAGCAACAATACTCAGGTAGGCTGTGCTGGTTAAACCAGGCCACGTTGGTACTAAGGGGGTCAAAGTGGGCCAAGAAAATATCCCCCCACCATTACACCGGCAGCAGCCTGAAGTGTTGATCCAAGGCAGGATGGATCCATGTTTTCAGTTTCCACCCAGTTCTGAGCCGAGCATCTGAATGTGGAGCTGAAATGGAGACTCATCAGACCAGCAACGTTTCTCCATCTTCTATTGTCCAGTGTTGGTGAGTGTGTGTGAATTGTAGCCTCAGTTTCCTGTTCTTAGCTGACAGGAGGAACCCGGTGTGTCTTCTGCTGCTGTAGCCCATCTGCTTCAAGGCTGGACATGTTGTGTGTTCAGAGATGTTGTGCTGCAGACCTTGGTTGGAATCAGTGCTTATTTGACTTCCTGTTGCCTTTCTATCATCTCCAACCAATCTGGCCATTCTCCTCCGACCTCTGACACCAACCAGACGTTCTGGTCCAGACAACTTTCTTCCTCATTCTGATGCTCAGTCCAAACTTCAGCAAGTCGTCTTCATCATGTCTTTAATGACTAAATGTAGTTGAACAGGTGGATGTGATAAAGTGGCCAGTGAGTGTTCATCAATACATCAACCTTGATAGATATCAAGAAATAAACATCAATATGTTTTATCGCAAATTCATCTCTGGCTCATGAATCAAATCAAAATCATACCAAGGCAGAACCTGTTACCCAGTCAATATAATATTTATTCTTTTTAAAAGGGATCATGAACATTAATCAGCATTTCAATCTGAATTTAAAATATAAATGTGCCAGAGTTAGCATATGAGCTCATTTTAATCTGTAGTCCCTTCATTTCATAACGTACCAACTATACAGCTTCATCCAGGTGGGATTCCCATACTCATCACATCACCATCACCAAAGTGCAAAGAGCTCCTGATGGCAGAGCTGGACACGGTGCCAAGGATGCACTCTGCAAATGAGCCAAACAAGCCAGCAGCCAGTGGCGACGGCATCACAGGACAACCAAGGCGTACAGTGACTCGCTGTCATCCAACATTGCACTTTGTGATTGCTCACTGATACTCCTTTCAGATACACGATCTCATGCTGGGCGTGCTGTAATTGTGGCCTGTTTTCCTAATGCATTTCACAAAAACATTTATTCTACAAGGAGAAGCAGGAGGTTTCCAAACAGCAGCTGTTCCACCTCTGTCCCTGCAGCTCTGCCAGGCTGAGGAGGAAATTCTGGCAAGAGACAGGGCAGACAAGGAAAAAAGTGGGCTATGAAACTAAAGGAGTACGCCCTCTTGATCCTTGATTTACTACAGAGGGGTGAGGGGAGGACAGCAGCTCTAAAAATACCCCATAAGGAGAGAGTGAGAAGGAGATGGAGGGTTGGGGTAAGGTTTGGCTAAGAGAGGGAGCTGCGAAGGAAGAAGAGAAGAAGTAAATGCTTGTTTTTGTTCCTGTTGCAAATGGTTAAAAAAATTAAAAAAAAAAAATAAAGAAAAAAAAAAGCATCTAACAAGTCTCCATCCTAGAAATACGCCTCCCTCATAACTGAAAACTCACAAAAGGGGGGGGTGCTTCTTCACTCTTCTTCTCTCTGACCCATCAGCCACCCTTTCCTCCTATCATTCAATCCCTCTCTCCTCCTTGATTTTAATAAAAAAAAACATGCCACTACAGACCCAAACAGCCAGAGGGGTTAACATGAAGGGGAAATGATCGGTGAGGAAGATGAGGAGAGAGCAGAACAATGCTCTTCTTTTGCAACTAATTCATGTCAGGACCACTGGCCCAGATACCGAGGCCAGCCGAAGGGCTCAACGATAGAAGCACCAGAGGCTACAGACCAAAACACACTGTTAAAAACTGCTTGTTAAAAAGCAGCACACTGAAGTCAGACATTGTGGTTAAGCTTTATCACCCTAATAATTAAAGAAAAAGACATTCTCATTGTGGCTTTTAATATAAACAATCTCTAGTATACAAAGACCAAACCTGAGCTGTGTTTCAAATTTGGTGCATATAAGGCCAATCTAAAGTACGAGCACTCAGAAGAAAAAATAATCGTGAGAGAAATCCATGAAAACATTGTGCAGAGTCAGCAGTCCTTAGTGCTGCATCTACAGTGAATTTAAAAACATGAACAACAGTGATCCTGAACAAGCAGATGTCAACACAAGACCTTTATCGGCACAAAGAATGATGTCCCAGTTCAGCTGTCCCCCAGTGATAATTCACACAGACCAAACAGAAGCAGCTCAGCACCTCATCAGTGTGTGCTTGTAGACAGCAGACTGGCATCATGAAACCAGCTGACCGACAGCCTATTGTTGGTTTAAAAAAAAACAAAAAACATAAGATATGGACACCAATGTGATTCTGTGACTACCTCTGATGCAGTGGTGGCTCAACTTTGACCAATTTCTTCTCAGAATTGACACACAAGACACCAGTATGGAATGACAGGACATCATTCCCCAAACAGGGCTAAAGATTGTGTAGCTTGATTTTGCTTATAATGAGTAGAAATGTGAAGCTCCTCTCTAATGCTTTCATACCTGGGTCAGATGACGAGTAGGTCGCAAATGCCGAACAACGAGATGGGAGACAGGAACGTAACCATTTTATTTTAAAACAGAATGTGCTTCTCAAGCAGGATGTACAAAGAACTAAATGAAAGCCAACAAAACTCAATCATAACATGCATGACGACCAATGTCAGGATAGCCATGAACTGGCAAAAAACAAAGAAACCAGGCAAAAGATATACCAGGGGAAATCATAAACAGATGAAGAGCAGGTGTGGTAATCAGCAGCAGAGGACCAGGTGGGCCCGTAGATCAGGAAATAAATCTGGAACATTGAAGAGCCAGACCCAAAACATAAACCAAGACTACAAACCAAGCAAGAACCAAAAACAGAACTAAAACCCACAGATCATGACATCCTAGTTGTCCAGTGTTGTCATTATTCAAACTAAACTGGAAATACTTGACATAGTGTCAGATGGCCATCTTTTCATGTCCGGAGTCTCCAGTCATGGACCAGCAGTTAAAGGCAGTAACAGGCATTAGGAGTGGTTTTGAACAATAGTTCTCTAGATGTCTGAAGGGCTTACGCAGGCTGCTGTTCTTATTTTTTCATACGCAAGTCTTTGGATCTAACCATGTTTAATATTTTTGTTTTTATCAAGGAACTAAAAACCGACCTATGAATCAGTCGAACATAAAATGCACCTAACTCAAAGGATGAGCCAGCAGTGTATCTATGAATAACAATCTAGCAAATAAAATAATCAGGTGATCAATCTACTGTTCGTTAAAACCTCATCAGGAATGGTCTTTATGGAAACATGTCTGTCAAGAAGCCATTCCTAAGGAAGGGAAACAGGGAGAAAAGGCTGAGGTATGTCATATGACACAAGAACTGGACTGAAGATCAGTAGCAATAAGTGTGATGGAGGGATGGATCCTCCCCAGGACCTAGACCTCAACATTACTGACTGTACAGTAGCTCTACATAGACACAGAAAACATTTTTGAATGTATGCATCGCTGCAAGATATCATGGTGACAAAGATTCATCAGCTTCATCTGTGGCTTTAGCTTTTCTTTAACTTCAAACCAACATGTGCATGCTAGTTTTTATAAAATCTACAACCTTTAACTCTTTAGGGCTTCAAAATCTCATCAGAAGAGGCTGCTGAGTGCTGATACCCTCCTTCATTTATGTCCCTCATCTTAACACACAATCATACACACACTCCTCTACCCCTCCCGCCCAGATAGTGGAAAATATTGACCTCACACACACCAAACAAGACAATGACCCAATATCGAACAGAGCGTGAACCTGAGAAGCTGTGAGGTAAAGGCATCCCCAGCCCAGATTGACCGAGGATCTTCACTTGTTTGAGTAGTTAGTGACACTGATATCCACCGCCTGTGTCACATACAACTTAGTGGTAACCATATCTGCCCACAGGGCCCCAACTTACTACTTCCATCTTCCGTCTGCTGACAGCTGACCATGGGGAGTGATGAATGGAGAGGTCATGTAGCCAGCCGAGCACACAATGCACTCGATATGTAGATTCTGACATCAACACATGGACGGCGTTTCCATGCTTTCAAGTATTTATATAGCTGCTATTCTACCAGATTCTTTAAAAAATATATACGTCTGCAAATTATTTAATAATTTGCTAAACATTTTTGATGGCGATATGTTACATTTTTAGTGCATCATCTGTTCCCAAAGTTAAGTCATATGTTTGCATTGTTTTTTTTATATGCAAAAAATGAAAAACATTAAATAAAACAAAATAAAAATATCTGAAATACAATAAATCTGCAAAAACTTCAACACATTTTTCAAAATATCTCACTCGTACCTGCATCAGAGGGCTAACACTTTAGAAGTTATTATTAATATTATATGTTATTAATGGCTGTGTTTGTGGCTCTTCTCGTCTACTCTGTTAGTCCAATTCAGTTTGGCTCATAGTGACACAGTGATGATTTTACCAGCTAAGCAGTTCGCTGTTTTGGGAATCAAACTTGTGACGCCTCTTCCACAATACGTCACTCTGACCACAAAATCTTCCCGATAAGAATCTATTGATGTAAACAACAGTTTCATACAGCTCTGATTGCCAGCACCGATCCACTTTCCCACGCTCCCTCTCCAAGGAAGGAAAGGGAGCAGGTTTTGGTTGGCTCCCAGTTTTGTTTGGTTAAGATAATAAGTTACCTGCTACGTCTTAATCAGCATTACTTGAAAATCCTTCTTTCCTTCAGCCAAACATCATCACCCCACCCCCTTCCTCTTTCATCAAACACTGAAGCAACACAAGCAACGGATTGTTTAGTAACTCATCAAACTGAGACACAACTGCACAAATGTCGTGCGTAAAAGTCGCGCGTCAAGCGGGGTCAGGACTTTTCCTTCATCAGAATGTTTCTCAAAAGCTCCCAGAGCGGCATGTGGTGTACCTAAAGAGCGAATGATGATACTGAGATACCAAAAGTAGGCACAATGGCACGCGCAGGAGAGAAATAACACTAATAAGGGGCTTCTTACAGGTAACTGTGCCAAAGAGTCAGATTACACCTTGAAGGACCTTTTGTAAAGCTGCATCCAGCTCCCATTTGTAATTTTGACACCAAATCACAAACATAAAACAATTTTTAAAAAATCGTAACACTCCTTAACACACACACAAAAAAAACTCTGCTAAAGAGCAGAATTGGTCCTGATTTCTGATCACGGATAAATTTAAATTATTACTGCTCTTGTGCATATACCATCCAACATTTACAAACAAGAGAGCAAAAAAGATGTGCACAATGAGTAAAATATGGATAGTCAGTGCCATGATCCACCTACCGGCCACGCAAACTGGAAGGGGATGATGATCTTCCCTACATCGCTGTTCCGATTCTGTCCGGATTTCTGGCCGCCTCTGAACTGAAAAGTATTCCCACCGATAACCTTAGTAGTTTCCGAGCCGTAGGTGCACGCTCCGCTGGTCGTCACCTCCGTTTGATATTCCTTTAAGCACACTCTGAAGTAGGTGTCGCACTCATCCGCGCCGCATTGACCGTCAGCCGCACTCTTCTCCGCGTCGCAGCAGTCGCCGCTTAGTAGCTGACCTCTGGGGTTCTCCAGCGAAATCAGCTGCAGCTCAAAGTAACCCGTGGACTGAGACACCTGAAGGGGCACAGTGGGGGACAGTCAGGTGGCTATACTGTAAAAACAAAATGCGTTTCATGTCTGCAACCTTGAGTGCGCACCTTTTTTTACGCCACAGTGTTTTGAAGACAAATTTCACACAAGTCTCCAAAACGCCCAGTGCACCACATTTATTTATTTATTTATTTATTTATTTATTTATTTATTTATTTGTGTGTTTATTTATTTATTTATTTATTTATTTGTGTGTTTATTTATTTATTTATTTATTTGTGTGTTTATTTATTTATTTATTTATTTATTTGTGTGTTTATTTATTTATTTATTTATTTATTTATTTATTTATTTATTTATTTATTTATGTGTTTTATGCAGCGTAAAGTCATTCTGCAGCTCCTCACTACGGTACAGTGGAACAGCTGAATTTCAGGGCTAGGTAACTAGACTTGGTTCCAATTCAGCTCACTTTGCAGTTCAGGTTGCAGCTGTACACTACACAGATACCAATCTTATAATCCTGGTGTCTAATTTTAAACTAGAATAAACTTTTCATTATTTTTATTTACGTCAGTGGAAAACATACAAACACGAAATTTTCATATATATATATATATGTAAACATCTTGGACAATTTTTTTGTTATGAGCGGGGGACATTTACTGTCGCAGATGCTGCAGCTGCAAATATGTGAAGCATATCAACGTTTTGGTATTAATATTTTAAAGAGGAAAAAGAACAATTTTGTATACCTAAAACACAAGTGACTTATTATACATAAAACTAGCAGCTGTCAACTATTTTAAAATGTGGGAAAACTGCCAAACTAATTTATCTCCTGAAGGAAGCGCAGATTTAGAAATTTCAGATCACATGATTCAATTGTCGGCAAGCAATTCAATTAAGGCTGGAATTTAACCCCTTTTTGATTCATCTATGAGTTAAACCACCAACAAAAGAATCATCTAACTTCCGGAGTGGAATCAAATAAAGTTCTCACCTCGACCCACAATGTGAGAAGAAAACACACTAGCGAGAAGCGATTCACTTTCCCCGGATTAGTCCACATGTCTCCGGCCACTCAGTGTCGGTTCTCATCAGGAAAAAAGCACCAAATATGCGTCTCAGTCCGTCAAAAGGAGAATAAAGAGGGAGAGAAAACGCTGTATCCTCCTCCTCCGAGGCATGCAATGCTGCTCCCGGGATGCCTGCGGGTCTGGAGGAGGAAAAGACGCACCGCCGCTGCTGCTACTGTTTGGTCCACGGACGCACAACAAGACGCGCAAAGTCCTCTTCCCTTCGCCTCTCGACGCACTAAGCAGCAGGAGTAGAGGAGCAGCGGCGCGTCTCTGCTGCTCGAAGCAGCGGCCGTGGCGCTCATAATGACGGACAGCTCAACGGACCAATCACAGGCCGGCTAGGTGAACCTATTACACCCAAGAGCCAATAACAGATCGGGGCAGGAGCAGCAATAAAAGGAGGACGACTGATTCATTTTATATTCAAATCTTCTCACACATAAGTGTGTACATGTTTTTTTTCCACTCTTATGTCTCCGATTTGTATCTTTGTAAGGATATGTTTATCTTTTTGTTTTTTATGATCACTGAATCCAAATATAAATAAAAAACGGCTTTCTCTTCTAAGTTTCATCCATAAATTCAGCTCAAGTGATTAGAAAAACAAACAAAAAAACAAGTGTTTATGCGAGAAATGACAGCCATAAATAATCACTAAGCACATGGAAGGTAGAGCTGATGCTAGAGAGGGACACCTGGGCTGCAGGCGGTGGAAACAGGACTGTTAGTGCCCTCTACTGGCAGCTTAAATGCTTTTAGACCAGGGGTGTCCAAAGTCAGTCCTCGAGGGCTGCTGTCCTGCAGATTTTTAATGTTTCCTGCTTCAACACACCTGACTCAAATGAAATGGATCCAACAGCATATTAAGCTTTGCACAATTACTCATTAATTTGAGTCAGGTGGTTTTGGAGCAGGGACACATCGAAAACCTGCAGGATTTGTCCTAGAGGACCGGAGCTGGACACCCCTGCTTTAGACGGAACACATAGATCAGTGGAACCTGAGGCGGATGTGACAAAACAAAATTCACTCCAAAACCATCAGTTCCACCTAGTGGACGCCCTCCTCCCTTCAGGACTGTCTTAATTCTTGGTGTCATTGATTCAACAAGGTGTCGGAAACATTCCTTAGACATTTTATGTCTCCATATTGACATAAAAGCATCACACAGCATTCAGATCTGGTGACTGTGTAGGCCACTGGAGTCCAGTAAACTCATTGTCATGGTCAAGAAAGCAGGTGGAGATGATTTGAGCTTTGTGACATGGTGCATTATCCTGCTGTGGTCATAAAGTGTTGCAAGAAAACATCCCCCACACATTACAACATGCAGCAGCCTGATCAGTCCAGCCTTGATCCATGCTTTCATGTTGTTTCCACCAAATTCTGACCCTACTATTTAAATGTGGAGCTGAAATGGAGACTCATCAGACCAGGCAATGCTTTTCCATCTTCTATTGCCCACACTGTAACAGATTTTTAAATCTGGGTCGTATTTTACTGTAATGTGGAGACTAAGGTATTTTAAGTTTTGTATACAGTATATTGCTGTAAATTGAAATGGACTGCAGGAAAATACATGCTCACTACTGTAATTTTTCTGCCCTGTAATTTAGATTATAGTAGTATTATTGCCCACAAAGAACTGATCAATAACAAGAGAATTCTTTTTTAACTAGAAGAGACAGTAAAGAGACGTTTGAGGACAAAGAGACTACAATAAGGTTAGCATCATATTTCTAATATTTATGTCACCTTACAGAGATTTTGAAATATTTCCCTAAGTTACATGTTTCTTGTACTGTAACTGTATGCACTGTGTAACACTAGCTGGAAGTTAAAAATTTTGATTGTGAAATGAATGTGTCTGAGGTGCTGAGAGTCCACTATTGTAGGAGCCTAAATGCAAGTTTTGGTTAAGTAATGGTTTAGGTTATTAAGGTAAAAAGTTTATGCATATTATGAGATTATTTAATACATAGATGTTGTTTAATTTGAGCTAAAAATAAGAAGAAAACTTTTAAATGCTTTATTTAATTACATGCAAGGACATCTTCCTAACGTCGAAGAGGATATTGTGGCTCTAAAATGACTTGCAAATTAGATTAGTTTGGCATGTAAGGAGGGACGGGGCTGTTACCTGATCAGGCAAGCATTAAGTAGAGCCGCACAGCTTTTTATTACCTCTCATTCTCTCATTTGATTTCTTGGAATTATGTTTTATTTACTATTATTATTTGTGAAGTTTTAAACTGTTCGACTGAATCCGAAGGATCTTGTGGAGTTTTTTTTTTACAAGTGACAGGTGGGAGCGTCAAACTAAGGCTTTATGAGGAAGGAAGATACAACTATATTCAGAAGACATTCTTCTTTTTGTATTTGTGCCTGTAGTCAGTGACTGACTCCTAACTAGTTAAACATATATATTCTTTTTTTCTCTCTCTCTCAAACAACACTTTTGAGCTGCATTACCTTCTTGTATCAGTATCTTGTGTTTTATAGCTGCTGTGGGGACTGTTGTCTGTGACGTGACTTTTCCTTTTCATTTCCATTGGGTGCCATCTCTGGCTGTTAGCCGGTGAGTTAGCTAATGACTTTTTAAATTTAACAATAAGAAAACCATTATTAGTCCCTCGGTGGGGAAATTGCTTTTGCTTCGCTTGTCTGTAACGGTACTTTAATAGTCAAAAGTAGTTGTGACAGTTACTATCTGCAATGTCAGATGTTTCCTTTTCCACTTCTGTTGGGTCCCGTCTAATGGAGAAGCATATGTCTGCAGACCCAGAGCCCCACAGGTTCAAACCCCAAATTCAGACCTTTTCTGGACCCCTTGTCTTTTTCCGACAGCACCTTCTAGTCGATTGCAGATCAACATGGATGACAAGCCATAGCATTGGAACTAATGAAGTACTGAACGCGAATCAATATTTTGTCGACTTGAAAATGACAAAGAAATTGAAGTTTTACTGTGATAAGTTTAAAATAAGGTGACCCTTTTCACCACCATTCTAGTTTGAAAGGTAGTACAAATATCAATCTAGTCTAAGCTAGAAGCTAGTTGACTTTGTTGGAAATGAAAGATTTGACCTGCACATTCAGTCTAACGACACCGAGTCTCCATGACAAAGTAAATGTCTAATGAAGTGGATGATTTGACAAAACACAGAGGCCAAAGTTTTAAGAAAAGAATTAAACTGTTTACATTTTCCACAGAGCAGACATTACAGAAACACACATTAGCTGTTTATACTTTATGCTAAAAGCTATTCTGTATTATATTGTGTAAAATATTCAAACTTAAAGTTATTCTTTATTATTTATATGACATATCATATATGTTTATATTAGGGCTGTCAAATGATTAAATTTTTTAATCAGATTTTTCACAGCTTACAAATTAATCATGATTAATCACCATTCATGACTTTGCCTGAAATCTGCCTATTTTTACTCACTTATGTTTCTCTTCAGTATTTTATATTAGATGATCATTTTAGTTGTAATAATCAGTTCAATATTACATAAAATCAAGACTTTAAAAAAATATTGCATTTGTGCCCCCTTTTCCTGGTCAGTGCCTGGTCCTGCTCTGGTTTGCATCCAGAACCTGTTCATAATTTCTCTCTCATCTCTCATGCTATTCTGGTTTATTTCATGTTTCGTTGATCCTCTTAGGTACAATTTTTCTAATCTTTAAACCTGATAAGGGCCATATTGTTTTTTCAATAAGTGATATTAATACATGAATATATGAAGCATTAGAACTGAAAGAAGATGCTATTTTTTAAATGTGCATACATTCAAATCAGAAAATTCAAAGATCCAGTTCATAATATAATGAAAGTGACTGGGAATAGTCTGAATGGGAACCAGGTTTGGTAAAACACGACTATATCACATTCAGATCCATTTGATTGTAAAGACCTGAAAACAAAGGGCCTAAACAACAAACGTTTGGATCATTTAGGAAATATTGTGTGTGATTAGTTTGAACTGTGGAACTCAACCAGACTGATTGTTTTGGAACTGAGATCACAATGGGAGATGTAAATCATGACTTCTTCTCTGGAAATGTGAAAGTGAAGGTGTGAGACACCTGTGGGCTTCCAGCACAATGCTGCTCTGTTTGCCCAGACACCATCATGGCTTTATTATATTCACGTATTGTTTCATAAGGACTTTGCAAGTTTCAACAAAACAAAATTTATATGTAAGACAGCAAATCTGAAACAAGATAACACGATTGTGGCGTAAATGCATGAGATCAGGATAGTGAATTGGCAAATGAAGCATCCAAATCTGGCAAATGACCACTTCTGCCTCATTATGAAGGGGGGGGGGCACAAGATATGAAGTCTCTGCAGCTGTCTTTGGCCAAAACAAAGACTAACTCATGGAAAAGACTGCAAACTTGTGAAAAAATAAATACAAATAAATAAACATACAGATCCATGTCATAAGAGCCAGAAAATGGCTGCAAGCCAAAGCTGGTAAGAACCCAGTTTCACATGTTGGATGTTCTTCAAGGTTTAATGTAAATTTTGGTACTAACTTCAAAATTTAGATTGAGTAAGTTTCTCAGTAACTGACAGATTTTTAGTTATTATTCTATTCTATTCTATTCTACATTCTATTCTATTCTATTCTATTCTATTCTACAGTCATTTAGCAGACACTTTTATCCAAAGCGACTTACATTTGAGAGTAAGAACAACACAAGCAAGAGTTCAAACAAGATGGGGCGTCATCATTAAGTTCTGGTCAGACTGCTGGAGTCCAGTTGGACCAGGTGCTGTCATGTAGTGCTGGAGGCAGTGATTAACTTCTTAGTTTTTTGTAGTCTTTTGTAGTTTTTGTAAGTTATTTTGTTTAAATACAAACATGATTTCATCAATCAATATCAACTTGGGCATAAGTGCACGATTTCATCACACAATATTAATCAAAAGTACCTTTAAACTGTGTAGCTCATTGTGTTTCCCAAGAGCCCTGGAGTCTTTTTATTATATGCACACTTTGGCATGATGTGGTAACAGTCCTGTGCAAGTCCTGTTTCCACATTGCACCACCCTTTGTAAGTGAATGACGTTCTGTAGTGTTATGAGGGGTTTTCACACTAGACAATGGACAAATGAAGCAATCAGTGTTGACAGCTCAGAATAAAAAGCAGTATATTATTTCTTGTATCATCTTAAATGATGACAGCCATGCATAAATCACATGGTGCAAAATTCACAATTAATCATAAACTAATTGACATTTAAATTTGACTTGAAGTTAACATTTTCCAATGGTAACATTCTTCTTTGAAATATAGCCTACTGTCACTACTGAGACTCATCAGACCAGCAATGTTTCTCCATCTTCTATTGTCCAGTGTTGGTGAGTGTGTGTGAATTGTAGCCTCAGTTTCCTGTTCTTAGCTGGCAGGAGGCACCCGGTGTGTCTTCTGCTGCTGTAGCCCATCTGCTTCAAGGTTGGACACGTTGTTGTTCTGCAGACCTTGGTTGGAACCAGTGCCTCATTTGACTTCCTGTAGCCTTTCTATCATCTCCAACCAGTCTACCCATTCTCCTCTGACCTTTGATCATCATAAAGGTATTTTGGTCCAAACAAATGCTCATGTGGAAAATACTGGATATTTTCCCATTTTATTAGGTCCACCTGAAACCAGGTCCACCTAAAACAACGTGAGTTTATGTACTGTAATAAATCATTGTTGGGTTTACCACCACATCAGAACCCTTAAACAATCAGATCAGACAATACTTTAAGAAAACAGTGATCTTGCCTAAAGACCTCATTCTGGACTCGTTTGATGGCACGGTGACATGGATTATGCGCATTTTTGAAGCCGTCAATGCCCAGCAGAATCCCAAGGCTGCGAAACCTCACAACATTTTAATCTGGCATGAACATTGCAGCCCAGTTTTGCTTAAATATCAACACAGCAGCTGTTTTGAATGCGCACTGTGACTTATTCAGCAAAGAAACACAAGAACACTATCAGAGGAAGAAAGAAAAAGAAAGAGAGAAAGGGACAGAACAAGAGTCAAGATAAGACAGCCTTTTACTGGCTGGAGAGGGTTCACAGTATAGGTAGGATGCAAGATGGATGCTGAATTAAGGAGTGCATCCCTGGGAAAATTACAAAAGTTCTGTAGTCCATCTTTAATCCCCCAAAAAGTTTATTAAATCTTGAAATGGGAACCAACCAGGCAAAATCTTCCATGTCCTCAGGAACTGAGACACTAGAAAAAAGATCTCCTGCTTAGACTCAAAGCCTCCCACAAATGCTTTCCTCCCTAGACAATCAAAACGCAGCATATTTAAAGAAACTCTATGAAAAATAAAGAAACACTTCTCAGGATCAACGCTGAAAATCTAATGGTGTTGTGTTTACCAGCCTTTTGTTTTCTACCGGCGACAGGCCCGGATGTGACAAAGTTCACTGATGTTCCCAGATTTTTGTATCTGCCTGTGCCTGGAAAGAATCCTTCAAAAGATTCCTGGATCCAGGCAGTGATCCGGATCAGCCTCAAAATTTAATCACTTGTTTCTTATTCCATTTCAGATATTTCCCTAAAATTTCATCAAAATCCGTCCATAACTTTTTGAGTTATGTTGCTAACAGACAGACCAAAGCCACCAAAATCATAACAAGAAGCCTACTAAAATTATCCTTTAGCACAGAGCACAAACATGACACAATCATGCTAATGTGTCTAACTGAACTTTGTGATCCTTTATGCAGTTCAGATTTGACCGGTAGGTTTTATGCATCTAATTAAACTCCCAACTTCCTCAGTTTGTCTGAACTACATTCACATCCTCCTTATCTTTTTGATAAGGGATGTTGTAAATAGAAGAACACAAGATTTGTGTGTGTGTGTGTGTGTGTGTGCAGACATGTGAATGAGTCATATGTACATAAGTGGGAGAAAATATGTGTGTGTTTGCACCTGCCTCTCTGGAAGGAAACACCTGCTGCAGGGTGTCAGCGGCCACCTGTTGAACTTCATCCTGCATCCGACTGGCTGGTCTTCCAGAGTTCAAGCTGCAGCAGGAGGGTCTGTGTGAGGAGAACCAGCTGTCCTATTAGATTCTCCCATGGCCCACCATCTAAGACAATGTGGATTCACACTGTTGGCTACAAATGAAAATCCAAAGGGTCACAAGCAGGAAATCTTCTCTGCACGCTGGAATTAACAGGGTTTTCTCACATTCAGGAAGACTCAAGATTGTTAAACACAGCTTATTGAAGCACTCGTAGCTGGCAAACACTCAAAAACACAGTTTAGAGGTCAAGAGGAAAAATTTTAATTTATTATAAAAGGGCTATTTTTTGTCATGCTCACGACTAACTACTGGAATGAAAGTATTGATCTTTGCTGACCGTTTTCACAACTATCAGGTCAGGATTTCTCATTACCTGCTAATGCTAATGTTAGCACACAGTCCTAGTGCATGTAGTTATATGTATATCGTATGCTACCTTTCATCTTAATGCAAGTTCATAGGATTTTACCTTGCAGTGGATAGCACTCTAGCTACCAGAGACTTCTCTAAAAGTGACCTTGTCTGTTACGGCCTTCAAATCACATGTAAACCAACTCTTTGCAGGTATGTATGTTTAATCTGGGTGTATTTCTCTTCCTTAAGCGGGGCACACATAAAAATTATTGGGCATTTTTTTGTCCCGATTTTCCCCCTTCCCGACTACAGATGGCAAATGCCTGATTATCTTAAGTCTTATAAGACTATCCTATATGATTATCCTGTGGTCTGAGGTGTGTTAAGAGTGAATTTGTCCCAACAATCGGCTCCAAAATGAGGCCGAAAATCAAAAGTATTAAAAATGTTCAGTATGTACAGTCAAAAATCTTCCCGTGCGGGGAAAGCCGACGAGTCCTGAGTTGTGACTCTGTGGCTTGTGATGTGGAACAGAATGTAGCCAATCAGAGAGCAAGCTGACCGGGGAACAAGGAAGAATAACAAGTCCATGTACACGCTGTCTCCAGGCTTTTTCCAAATTCTTTTTGTTGTTAGTTCAGGATTTTTCTGTTAACAATAGACACAAGACCACCATCATTCCCTCATCATTTATGTCCTCTTACATGCTGGGTGTCATGTTTTCCAGTTGTTGCTATGGTTCTTCTTCACTTTTGTTAGATCACGTCTGATCACGCAAGATTTCTGGCTCGGAGGACTAGATTGTAGATCGGTTGCGGGACAGAATCATTATGTGTGTGTTGTTCTGTGCTTAGATTATCGGAGCACACCACACACAGTAAAATGTTAAATACCAGATTTTTTAACTTCATGTGTGGGGTCTCTAACAGAGAAAAAAGTCTCTTCAGATTTAGAAAATCCCTATGTGTGTACCCAGCTTTATAAAATGATTTGTTAAGTAATAAAATACAATATATTTGCACACACTTTGATTCAATAGAATTTGATCAGATTTTAAAGCAGTCTGATAGTTATGAATATTTCTTTATCATATAAATGTATTTTCCATTGTCGAGAAAACAGTATACTAAAATTTTTCTGTTTATCTGGAATTGGTTAACGCTCAAATTGATAAATTTATGACACTCAGTGTTCTTTTCTAGCAGAGAAAAATACATTTAATAGTTATTGAAAGGTTTTGTTCTTTCTCTTGATGAGACAGTATTTGTGTTCCAGTGTTACAAAGGACCTCACAAAGACAGATCAGAGTTAACAAGGGTTTTATTGCAGGAGTTGGTCTCAAACAATAGGCTTACAGAATAATGCAGAGAGGATGAAAACACTGGAGTCCTGATTTCAGCCCAGTGAGTCGGAGCAGGGAAGGGGGGAGAAGTTTAGTCCAGTAATGCTGAAACGAGGCCCGACGAGGCGTGAGCATGGAGCTGGAGAATATAAAGCCTGGTAGGTAGACTGATCACAGGTGTGGATGATTAGTACTCTGGAGATTGACTGCAGTGATGCATGTAAGGAGTGGGTGTCTCTGTGGCAGAGGCTGGTGTAGGTTTAACATCCAGTGGTATCTTTTACTACAGGTTTGTATGTTTGTAAATTTGGGTGTTTCACATGGAGTTTATGCATCTTTATCTATAAATTGGATGATAGATTTGACCTCATAAAAGCTCTAAGCTGTGTTTGTGGGGAATCCAGGGATTCACCATGATGTTCACCAGGTGAGGGTTCAGATATGTTGTGTTAGCCCTGGACTTAATTCACACTCTACAGATTTTTTTTGTGAAACTTGTCAGTTATTAGACATATATTCATTGGTCCCTTCATCAGGTCCACCTGTTCAACTGCTTGTTAACACAAATATCTATTCAGCCAATCACATGGCAGCAACTCCACCAGTCATGTAGACATGGTGAAGATGACTCGCTGAAGTTCAAACTGAGCCTCAGGATGAAGAAGAAAAGACATCTAAGTGACTTTGAAGGTGGCATGGTTGCTGGTCTGAGTATTAACTGGGATTCACTTTGCTCCTCCTCCTCTCTCCAGCTTCTTGTCCCCCCTGATCGCTTTCTCACTATGGAGATTCAGAAGCTCTGCTCCCCACCTCTGGAGCCCCCCTGATACCCACACCATGGACTCTCTTCCACTCTTCAATTCACAACTCAAAACACATTTGTTCAGACAGTCCTGTCATCTAGTCACATACTCACCATCTTTATGTTGTCCTCTGTTCTGTTTTGTTTTGTACAGAATTTTTTTAACTGTTTTATTGTTTGTTTGGTGCTTATTGTTTTTAACCATTTTAATGTTCTTTTGTACAGTTTCCTTGGGTGTTTTAAATAAAATGTTTTATTATTATTATTATTATTATTATTATTATTATTATTCTTATTCTTATTCCAAAGTGTGCATATAATAAAAAGACTCCAGGGCTCTTGGGAAACACAATGAGCTACACAGTTTAAAGGTACTTTTGATTAATATTGTGTGATGAAATCGTGCACTTATGCCCAAGCTGATATTGATTGATGAAATCATGTTTTTATTTAAACAAAATAACTTACAAAAACTACAAAAGACTACAAAAAACTAAGAAGTTAATCACTGCCTCCAGCACTACATGACAGCACCTGGTCCAACTGGACTCCAGCAGTCTGACCACAACTTAATGATGACGCCCCATCTTGTTTGAACTCTTGCTTGTGTTGTTCTTACTCTCAAATGTAAGTCGCTTTGGATAAAAGTGTCTGCTAAATGACTGTAGAATAGAATAGAATAGAATGTAGAATAGAATAGAATAGAATAATAACTAAAAATCTGTCAGTTACTGAGAAACTTACTCAATCTAAATTTTGAAGTTAGTACCAAAATTTACATTAAACCTTGAAGAACATCTAACATGTGAAACTGGGTTCTTACCAGCTTTGGCTTGCAGCCATTTTCTGGCTCTTATGACATGGATCTGTATGTTTATTTATTTGTATTTATTTTTTCACAAGTTTGCAGTCTTTTCCATGAGTTAGTCTTTGTTTTGGCCAAAGACAGCTGCAGAGACTTCATATCTTGTGCCCCCCCCCCCTTCATAATGAGGCAGAAGTGGTCATTTGCCAGATTTGGATGCTTCATTTGCCAATTCACTATCCTGATCTCATGCATTTACGCCACAATCGTGTTATCTTGTTTCAGATTTGCTGTCTTACATATAAATTTTGTTTTGTTGAAACTTGCAAAGTCCTTATGAAACAATACGTGAATATAATAAAGCCATGATGGTGTCTGGGCAAACAGAGCAGCATTGTGCTGGAAGCCCACAGGTGTCTCACACCTTCACTTTCACATTTCCAGAGAAGAAGTCATGATTTACATCTCCCATTGTGATCTCAGTTCCAAAACAATCAGTCTGGTTGAGTTCCACAGTTCAAACTAATCACACACAATATTTCCTAAATGATCCAAACGTTTGTTGTTTAGGCCCTTTGTTTTCAGGTCTTTACAATCAAATGGATCTGAATGTGATATAGTCGTGTTTTACCAAACCTGGTTCCCATTCAGACTATTCCCAGTCACTTTCATTATATTATGAACTGGATCTTTGAATTTTCTGATTTGAATGTATGCACATTTAAAAAATAGCATCTTCTTTCAGTTCTAATGCTTCATATATTCATGTATTAATATCACTTATTGAAAAAACAATATGGCCCTTATCAGGTTTAAAGATTAGAAAAATTGTACCTAAGAGGATCAACGAAACATGAAATAAACCAGAATAAAGTTAAAACCGGTGTTACGACCTGACTCTGAATGAGCTGCCACAAAGAGAACTGTGGCCAGATTTTAAGAGTGAAACAGTAAAGATTGATTGTCATGACAGTGGATGTGGTACAAACAAACGCTGAAATGCTGAACTAAGGGAGTTGGGCTTAGCTGTGAAGATAGATCAGGTTCAGCCCACTGGTCTCTATGTTGGAGACACAGGTCTGATCATTTAGGGGCCATGAATGTGATGAGAGAAATTATGAACAGGTTCTGGATGCAAACCAGAGCAGGACCAGGCACTGACCAGGAAAAGGGGGCACAACTGCAATATTTTTTTAAAGTCTTGATTTTATGTAATATTGAACTGATTATTACAACTAAAATGATCATCTAATATAAAATACTGAAGAGAAACATAAGTGAGTAAAAATAGGCAGATTTCAGGCAAAGTCATGAATGGTGATTAATCATGATTAATTTGTAAGCTGTGAAAAATCTGATTAAACATTTAATCATTTGACAGCCCCAATATAAACATATATGATATGTCATATAAATAATAAAGAATAACTTTAATTTTGAATATTTTACACGAACATCCACCATCTGAAACTGGGTGCTTGGATGTTCTCATCATGGAGAGAATAATTTGCTGGAATAAAGAACTTTTAATTATCTGCTTTTGTTGGAACCGATGCAGGACCTGACAGTAGTAGTAGGCTTTTATTTAAGTTATTTTTTTTTGTTTGTTGTTTCTGTCCCCAAAACGGAAGCAAGTATCAAAGGGCCAAGGTTTCTGGGAGTCACAGTTCACCACTGTAAGCATGTGCAGACTATCAATGGCAAACTTTAGACCTTTTGAACTTGTGAGCACAGCACAAGAATGCACCGACTTCCTTTTGCTAAGCTATAAATCTGACTTCCTCAGTTGTACCTGCCAGTTTATCCACATCTATGAGCAAAACCCGATGACTCATTCATACTACTGAAATGACAAAATACCCCTTCTAAACAGATGTTTGTCTTTTTTCTGATTTTTTTATTCTATTTATTTTTCTTGTTTACCAGTCTGAACTTCTCATTTCATTCTAACCTTCTTCCTCACTAAGACTCACGAGCTTCTGTTTTTAAAGAAAATCAGGGTAATGTGTTTTCGGAAGGATTGAACCCACAAATACAATTGCTTTCACCTTCTCTCTCGGCCTCTGCTTCGCATTGCGGAGTACAATGGCACAAAAACAGGCTGAGGGCTGCACAAGCTGCCATGGAAACGTTTACAAGTCCCATCCTGAAGAATGCAAACAGAACTGAGTAGAGCTCTTATCTGACTACGGAGTAAACTTTAGACAGTCTTGTTGCAGCTTGCCAGTGTGGTCTCTTAGCTTCACAGAGGAGGATTGTTTTCTCACAACGGATCAGATTTATTGTCTTAACTTTAAAGACCCTATAAACCAGCAACTTAAAGAAATGCAGTTTTGTTCACAAGCTGTCTCAGAAGGGCTGTTTATAAAGGAAAATGCACACCCTCACAGTTATGCTCAAGTGCTTATGAAGTTGATGATAACTCTTACTCAGGGAGTGGACTGATTCATTATCAAGTTCCCAGCAAAGATTAAAATACATGATGTTTATTACCAAAATCATTGACTATCCCTGTGACAGATCATTATTGCTCATTGCTTGGGGTGAACGTTTAGGTCAAGCAGGTGCTGTGAGATGCTTGGAGAGCCAGAACACGCCTGTCACGAATCCACAGGTTACATCAAGTAGGTTATGAGACATCCTGGGACAAGCATGTCATAGTCTGGTGGATCACTATCTGGGAGCAAAGCCCCAGTGATGATGAGCCAAAAAATAAATACATAAAAAAAAACATTACTTGACTGTGCAAACCTCTGACCAGTCCCTTTTCATGCCACTTTTGGAGGTTGCTGTGACCAAAAATTCCTGATTTTGTAGCAGTAAAATTTTTTGAAAAAGCACCTGAAATTTACTTAAAGTTTATATTTATTCCAAATGGTATTGATTAAAATTCAAATTTTGATATTCTAATATCTTTACTGAACTACACATTTTTTACAAATAAGCTCAGTTCAAATAGCAACTTTGTTCAAATACACAAAGTTCTGATGCGTTCATTTGCAGCAGATCTTGATGTTATAGACTCCTTAATCATGATAACCTGTCTAATCTATTCATGCATTTCAGACATGCTCTTGTGTTTTGTTCTTAGGTAACATTAATTTGTCTTCTACCACAATGTAGTACAAAACATTTTCTTCCTCTTTAAAAAATGTTCATAATGTTTGTATATCAGGTTTTGTGAAAGAGCGCGGTGATTTGTCAAAAGAGAATAAAAGCAATACAACATTACTTTCTGAAATTTATTATGCACTTTTCTGGGACCATCGTCAATTTCATTCTTTTTTTTTTTTTTTTTTTTTTTTTTTTGCAGCATCATGTGACAGCAGATGCTTCATGGCACCATGTCACACGCCAGCAACATGATATTAACACACTGGCCGTTTTGGACACGCATCATGGCTGATTTAGCACAGAAATTCAGGAGGACATTATCAGAGGAAGTGACGGGTAAGAAAGCAAGAAAGTGACATAGCAAGATATACGACAGGAGTCAACATTGGACTGACTTTTACTGGCTGGAGAGAGCTCAGAGAAGAAACAGGATGTAAGACAGTTTAGATTTTATTAGGAGCTGCTACAGTGCTTCAAAGTTGCTGTGGTTGGACAAATTTGTAAGAATGTGGACAATTCACCAGGGCTGGCTTAATTTAAAAATCACAAAATTTCACAAATTCCTGAAGGGGCTGTTTGATTCGCGTAACTTACTTATCAGCTCTGCAAATTATAGAGCCAGGGTTTTCAAATCTTGATCTGACCAATCACAAACACAGAAAAACCCTGCAGCGAGACCTGCTTTAGCGTGGAGGAGCAGACAATGGCCACCGTTACATAGCTGTTTTTAATTCAGAGTTAATTATTCAGAATTAAAGTATTCTTCTTTGCGTTTACATGGTAATAGTAATTCTGAATTGAGGTTTACGTGGAAAACATGTTTAATCACCTTTAATTTGATTTACTTTATATGTGGGGAAGGGTCTTGTTGGACAGGTGGCAGACGTGATGTATTTACATCTACCAAAAGTAAAAAACTCTTCTTTTGCTTCTTTTTGTTTCGTTAACAACATGGAAGACCACGTAATAAGAACCATTTTCGCTTTCATTTTGATTATAGTTTTGAAGCAGCAGCTTGATGCCAGCATACTTCTTCACTTTGGTCAGCTGAGATTTAAAATCAGAATAAAACAGCCACTTAATTCAGATTTAATTTTAATATAGAATGTCATTCAGAATTACGTGTTTACAAGGTCATTTTAAAGCAGATTTAAGTTTTATTTGAAATTAAAGGGGAATTAAAACTCTCATGTGGCCGATTATTCTAGAAAAATACGGAAAATTCAAACACAACCTTCAGACCAAAAACAACACTGTTGCTATAGCAACAGCCGGAAGTAACGCTGGCAGAAAATTTAAATTCTGTTAATGCCTAAATTCGTGAGATTATACAATATTAATTTATAGGATAATATAGACGGACAAAACTCTGGTCACACAAAATCCCTTTGCTAACGGCACAGACGTTTCAGACAGAGCTTCCTCAGTGCCCTTCCTTTCCTTTTTATTTTCCATTCGGTTCTTTTGAGGCTCAGCACCCGTGTGAGCTGTTTTGTGTTGGATTATTAATTCCTCATTGGGATGACAGTAGTAGCTGTGGTTTCATAAATTCATGGTTCAGCAGTTCTGCCATGTGTGACCATTATTATTAACCTCATTATTTCAGATGGAAACCAAGTGGAGCTAAACGGACTTGGGAACAAGTCAAGAACAAATACAAAAACATACTTCTGGCATCAGTGACAAGGCTTTATTTCTTCATCAAAAGGATGCATCAATCTCCAAAAACTAGGGCTGGGTGGATTGATCCAAATATTGATATTATTGATACCAGGATGTGCGTGTCAGAAGTATCCCAGAAGCACATGGTCGCAGCTCTCTGCTAAATTTACACTCCAAGTCTATTTTTGATGGAGCACGCACCCAAAATGCATTAATTCCGCAGTTCAGATAGGGGCAGACAGGAAATCAGACATGGTGTGTAAAAGCTTCCTGTATTTTTCAAAATAAAAGTCCCTGTGCTGATATGAACTGCTGAACCATGAAAACATTACGTGTTTAATTGGTAAGATGGTTCTGTGTTGTTTTTTTTTTTTTCATCATGGATGACAAGACGTTTATCAAAAGATTCTCCACTCCTCCTGTGAGTTTGTAATCTCGCAGATCCTACTCGGTGGACTGCACTACCGGGCGTTAGTCCTCTATAATTGTTCCAGATTTTTCTTTGTTCCTCACCAGTTCATTGTGTTAGTTGGTCTTCAGTCAGTCTTCCAGTTGTCTTAGTTTTGCCTCTGTTAGTTTTGTTCCTGGTGTTCCTGCTTTTGCAGCTTTTTCTGTTTTGTTAAAGATCTTAAGTCTGACATGCACTTGTGTGCTTGCATGTCTCCTGCGTTTGTGTCCTACCTCATCATCTCCTGCTGCCATGAATAATGACAGACAAAGCCGGAACAAGACATCGTGAAACAGCAGCTGTACTTGAACCATTTCAACACAGAATGATCAATTAAATACAAGTAAAATTATTTTATTGGCAAACTTTCCATAAAAGTTTGCAAGTTTAGTCCTTAAGACAACAAAAAATAAAAAGTTTAAATGAATGGTATTTCTTCCTTTTGAAAAAAACATAGTTATACAATAGTAACTGTAAAAAGTTTTTCAAATATTTACGCCGAAGACCTGAAGATCTCAGTGAAGTAGCTGGGATGTATGATCTTTATGAATGGTATGATGAACTTGGATTTCATGGACTAGCATGCAGAGGCAGTTTGCATGTCCAATGAAGTGTACAAATCTGGTCATTCGCCCAGCAAAGTTTTTGTTTGCATTTTTTAGATAAGTGTGTGTTTGCAGGCTTGGCTTCCCAGTTGGTATGTGGAGAGGTGGAGAGTGGGATTCATGCTGTCAGTGAGCTGTCAAGTGATCAAACAGTGTTTTCTCTGAAGGTGTGAACCATTAAAGCTAAGAGGTCACACTGAGGTCAAATGGAGTTTCTGCTTTGTTGACTCAGCAGGAGGTCAAATCACCCAGAAAATCTGGGAAATGTGACGCTGTCTTCAGGAGGGACATTAAAGCTCGAACCTGAGCCTCCTGAAAAATCTTAGGCCAAAATGAGTCATAATTCAGAGTTAAAAGTCTAAAACCAGTTAGAAAGAAACTGGACTGATAAAAAGTTTTTTAAAAGAGAATCAAATCAAACTTTTTTTATGAAGAGATAAAATAAAAAAGGTACTACTGAACTGTTTTTACATTTTTGAAGTTATCAGATTATTCAAATCATCGTGAATATAATATGATATGCTTTAACAGATAATGGTAACTATCCCTTTTCTAAGAAATCGCATTAAAAACTGTGCTGGGAGTGAATGTATGGAGGACTGAAACTGCCAAAATAAGAAATAAATACAGAAATAAAAATTTTTTATAACTTTATTACACTCATTCTTTATTATCTTATTGATTTGGTAAATTTGTTTATTGATTTGTTTCATTTTATTTGCTGCTCTGTATACATTGCATGTTTTATTTCCATGCTACCACAATCCCTAATTTCCCAGTTCTAAACAAGGCTTAACAAAAAACACAACCAGAACTAGACTTGTATGATAAACGTCATCATTAAAGAGTTTCTTGTCAAATAATCACAATTTTATGATGAGTGAAAGAGAAATCTGGGTTGATAAAGCTGCAGGTGGATGAGCAGATGAGAAACATCTGCGCTGAGTATCTGGCAGAGCAGAGGAGGTGAAGGGAAGACAAGACTGAGACACAGGAGGGGAAAAGGGTGGAGGAGAACAGGGGAAGACAAAACCCAGGCCTCATCACAATCATGCAGTTTTCATGCTCATGTAAACGGGCTTTCTGTCTTCATGCAATGAGCCATGTGTAGAAATCTGATTTATTTAGTTCTTTTACATTTTCACAAATTCGACAAAAATAGACTGGATGTTTATAAAGTAACAAAGTAATCTGATTTCTCTCAGTTACTGGATTTTCATGGCTGTGTAAAAGGGGAGAAAGTGAAAGAAAGAGAGTAAAAGTAAAAAGAGAAAAAGAGAGTGAAGTGATAAAAAAACAAGGATAAACCAGGTGTAAGGTAACAACATCAGCTGTTCAGTCTCAGCAGAAAAAAAGAACAGCTGCACCTGTGAAAAAATATATTTAAGAAATCAAAACTGACAATTATAAGAAGCACCTATAAAAGACAGAAGTTATTAATCACAAGAACAAACACGTCAACAACACAAAGAAAAACATGAACATACCTGTAGTTGTTGGTGAATAAATCCACAGGACAACAAAGCAACTGACTCAGCGTGCAGGTAAGTAAATAAGAACGAACAGCGATCAGTGAAAGTGCAAATCCAACAGGCCACCACAAAGATTAGAGCCAGCCCAGGGAGCCACAGGACCCAGGAGACCAGCTGCCCCCCAAGAGCATGTATCCTAGCCAACCCACCACCGGGGTGACCACACATTCGCCATGGACCACAGGCCCCAGAGGGACTAGGTTCCCCCGGACAGTCACCCAATGCAGGCCAGCACCCACCCTGATGCCCACGTCAAGCACCCCAGGGATCAGGGCATTACACCCCTCCTGCCCACTGCCCTCCAAATACCCCCTCCCTCCCATCCAATCAGACGCGCTGGCTCTGTGGTAAGGATGGAGCTGGATTCTGTGGTGGTGGATGCAGAGAGGACACCAGACAAGCACCCGGCCATCACTGATGATGTTATCCACCCTCTGCATCACATCACTGAGGAGTTCATTCAGCAGCAGGCTGCTGTCACTGAGCGGCTCCACGGACAGACTCAGGAAATCCTTCCTGTCTTCATGTCTTCAAGACATCATCAGGCTTCATGGATTAGTAAATCTGAGTATCATCTGCGTAGCAATGAAAGTATTTACCATGCTGTCTAATGATATTAGGGAAGCATAAAAAATGTGAAAAGTATTGGTCCAAGTACAGAACCCTGAGGAAGTCCATGACTTACTCTGGTGTGTGAGGTAGACTCATCATTCACTTTAACAAACTAAAACCTATCAGAAAAACACAACTTATACAGCCTAATGCAGTTATGTTAATCCCAATAACATGTTCAAGCCTCTGTAACAAAATGTTGTGATCAATGGTGTTGAATACAGCACTGAGGTTTAAGGACAGATGTGAGTCCTTTATCTGAGGCCCTGAGAAGATCGTTGATAACTTTCACCACTTCTGTCTTTGTGCTATGATGAGCTCTAAATCCCAACTGAGATTCTTCAAACAGATTATTTCTGCTCAAATGGGCACATAGTTGAGTTGAAACTATTTTCTTAAGAATTTTAGACACAAAGGGGAGGTGGGATATATGTCTATAATCAGCTAACACTCCTGGATCGAGTCGTTCTTTTAAGTAAAGGCTTGATTACAGCAGTCAGATTGAGGTACACATCCTGTCGATACAGATATGCTGATCAGATCCAGTACAGATGTAATAACTAGGAAAATACTTCCTTAAATAGTCTAGTTGGGGTGGGGTCTAAAATACAAGCTGAAAGTTTAGATGAAGCTATTATTTTGGTTAACTCAAAGAGCTGTACAGGACAGAAACGGTCCAAACATAAATCAGGTTCTACAGTCTTCTCTAATGTAGCTGTGGATGAGACATCATCATTAGTGGGAAGGATATCATGGATATGTTCTCTAACAGAAACAATGTTAATGAAGAAACTCATCAAAGCTGTGAGTTAAAGGAATTCATGGCTCAACGACACTATGCCTAATTACAGCACTGAAAAGAAACCTGGGGTTGTTCTTGTTCTCTATTGATGATGAACAGTAATCTGTTCTAGTCTTACACAGGGCTTTCTTATATATGATTGAACACTCTTTCCAAACTTAGTGATACTCTTCTAGACCTGATGAATGCCATCTCCTTTCCAATCACCTTGAGGTATGTTTTAAAGCTTGAATCTGTGAATTAAACCAAAGAGCCTGCTTCTTCTGACTGGTTATCTTTTTTATCTGTTTTTAGGGGAGCAACATTGTTTGGTTTAGTGGGATAACTTCTCTAAGTGGCTCCGCACCGGCTACAAGCAAGGTACGCAGGAAGTGACACAATACGTCTTACCACAAACATCAGCAAGAAAAAAGAAAAAAAAAACACATATTTAAATTTATATCTAAAAATTACCTGAAAAGAAGTGAGAAATGTAATAAAGTGTGGGGGGGGGGGAAGAAAAAAAATGATCTCAAACCCGGGTCTACTGATACACGTGAGGTCCAGCTTTTTTTTCTGTCCTGCAGTCGATGACACCATGTATTAAACATAGTTGTTAGCAGTGGTGTAGTCTACGTGATATGCAGGTATACGCCGTATACGCACTAGAAAATGTCACAAATTTCCGTATAACCACTAAAAATTGCTCAAAGATGCGTATCAACATCTTTTGTGACATAACTTTCACTTTCCTGGTCATAAATTAGCCACGAAGCCGGCCCGTTTAGACCATGAGGTATTCTGTCAAAAGTGACGTTGAGCCGCCGCAGAGAGAAAGCAGCTTGGCCATCTGTCCTGATCCTGACCTGCGTCCCTTAACGCCTGGTGGTTGGTTGCTAGACAAGCGCGAATTAAAGAGTGGCGGATGAGAGGAAGAAGATGCAGCAGAAAAAGAAGAGGAAGAAGATTTTTGGGGCGGTACGATGGAGAGGGAATACAGAGAAAAAAACATGAAAAGAAAACAAAGTCAAATCACACTGTTTCAGTGTGTCAGTGAGTGTGTTGCTACTGGTTCTGTTTCCACTGTCGATTCGAGGGACACTGCAGTTACACACTTACGGACGAGGAGGTGAGCCTGACGCTGTCAACCTGGGCCACGTTTCAGAAAGTGGGTTTAGTGAAAACTCAGAGTTGGTCAACCCAGAGTTGCGCTTTAAATTCAGTTTGTTTAACCCGCTTAAAGTAAAGTTAAACAAGCCTTCACACACTATATGACAGCAATTTAAGAACACACCCATCATTGTCTCACACAGACATCCACATATATGCACAAACAAAGCCGTCTCCCCTCCCTACATTATACACAAACAAGAACTCCACAGTTTCTGTTTCTTAGTACAAAAATAATAAAAGTAATAAACATCTGGCTTGACGCTGCTGTGAGGAAACAATATCTTGGGGAACCGATCACACCAAGAGCCAGCCCACCCATTTCCACAGAGGCCAGCACAGCAACCACTCAGATCAGGGCAGGCCAGAGTCCACATCACAGCTGTAGAACTGCAGCGCAGAACCCCCAGCCACTGGGACAAGGGCGATCACCACGGCAACAACCCCCAGTCCAAGCAGGCAAAGCTCCTGGGGCGAAGGATCTCCATGAGGAAAGGAATGGCTGTTATACATCTTGTGTTGTTTACATTTAGATAACATAACCAGTCTTTCATGATCTCAGTTATGTGTGGTTGCAAACTTTAATAATTACTGTGGTGCTCATTAGCAAAGTATACATTTATGAGCAGTTGCTGCTTTTGGGAAGGGTGCTGGGGGACAGATGTTACACCAGCACATGATGTATGAGGGTGGAGGGGGATTAGAGTATACCCACTAGAATAAACTAGACTACACCACTGGTTGTTAGTGTGGTGTTTTTATTTAAAGTTATTTGGATTTATATTTCTTTTGAATACTTAGTATAACCCCAGTCCCTTCACTGTAGTATGCCTGTTGTTTTGTCCTTTCTTGTCTGTGCACTTAGAGTTTTAGTTATTGTAAAATAAATGGCCCATGTAGGACCCACACCAACAGTTATGGCCTCTTCATTGAAGCCCCTGCATGCTAGTCATCCTCAAAGGTTAAAGTAGGGAATCCAAAGAACGGGTTGAGCAGGCAGGTGGAAAGACAGGTGGTTTCAGTCTCTGTCCGTCCTGCTTGCTGCTGGTGATAAAGATAGTAAACCAGAATGACTGTTATCAGACACACACCTTTGGATTATAGGTGCTGCACCTGGTGTTGATCTCAAACTGATCTCAGCTCAGAGGAACTGAATTCTGCCTGCAGACAAATATCTGTTCACCTGCCACATGTTTGCATTTGTATAGGCGTAAAATTGTGCGAGGTGGGTGTGTACTGATGAAAGTAAAAGTGTGAAGTCAGGGTTGATATGGAAGAGTATGCATGAAGGTATGCTGGAGCATGTGCAAACATTTTTATGCACGTTGTTTGTGGGTGTTTGAAGGCGCAGTCTGAAGACGTTCTCAGGTAAAATATTTGGTTCTCAGGTAAAATATTTGCGGTTTTTAGAAGAGTCAGAATTCCACAGAATGATGCTTTTCACTGTAAAAACCACAAAGCCACATATCTCAGAGCATAGCGCATACACTCGCTTCATATTTCAGACTTTTTCACACTGATTTAAAAACACAATTTAATAAAAAAAAAACAAACAAAAAAAACCAAACAAAAAACATAATAAAAAAAGAAAAAAAAAAAAACAGGGAGTCATTCTGGTACCTGTGCCAGTGTGAGGATCTTTTCCTTTACCAGCCCAGAATTCCAATGCTGGAAGAAGGATCACCTGCGTCTATCATACCTGCCACCTTAACATTACACCTGTCCTTTTTCTGGTGATCTACCAGCTAGTATTGTGGCAGGGAGGGCACAATGCCAGTTGTTGCCAGCTATTATCAGTTTTATACATTTTCACACTGCATCCAAAGCACAAATAAAATCCATAGCAACCAAAATATAAACAAATACCACAATAGTTAAAATATACAAAACCAAAGGACAAGTCTTAATATATAATTAGTCCAGCTCTGATTTACACCTTGACAGTAACTATGCCACAGTAAAGCTCGCAGTAGAAGGTCCTCACACCTTACTGTCAGATGTGTTGACCTGAAAACACACGAGGAGATGAGTCTTTGTTAGAATTGTTTGTTTGACAAATAAATACAACAAATGCAATCACCAGATTCTTTGTCAGACTGACTTCGTGTAAGAAACTCCTTAAGGTTACATTAACAGTGGTCTAAGTGGAGCTTCCCGACAGGTAAGTTTATAATAACGTTGTGAAAGTAATGACTCAGCATGTCTCCAGTTTCAGTTTAACTCTGGTTGCCACGCATAAGGACGAGTGATGCGTGTTCCGTCGTGTCGGTCAGCTTTTTATTTACGCTGCATTGCTAAAGTTGTGCTAAATTAGCTCAAGGCGCTTTCCGTTGTAATGTTTTGGCTAACTGCTGTAAGCAGAACTTTTATTTTACAGTGTGAAGCACCGGAACAGGATGTGCATGTAAAATGTTAGAGCATTGCAATGTTGACTTGTAGCCGTATTAGCACATCAAGAGCATGCAAATCAAATCAAATCAAATCAAACTTTATTTATATAGCACCTTTCATACATACAAATAGCAACTCAAGGTGCTTTACAGATAGTAAAATCCCTCAGAACCCCAACCCAATAGCAGCAAGCCCCATCACAGAGGGTAAAAACAAGTTAAAAGGACCAGCTGATGTTGGCAGTTCATACATATCGTGTGGTTAAGTTATTCCTAAAAAACGGCATGTTAGCAATAGCATCGCTGTTATCCCAACCTAGCTTAGCATTAGCTAAGAAGCCAGTAACTGCAGAAATAACATAAGCGTACAAAATATCTGAGAATACAGAACGATCGTTCATCACTCCGTCAGCTGCAGGTTGAGGCGTATTTTAGGAGGAGAGATGTGAATTCAGAGGGGAGGAGTTTTATTCACTGAAGCACTGAAAAAGTCATAATATTAATATTACAGTCTGTCTACCTTAGGTTTACTTTGCCAGAAAATACTAACGTGACAGGCTGTAACAGCGACTATGTGTTGCCATTAGTGCCAGACCATTTGTGACCATTATATATAAAATACAACTCTATCAAAGATGACATCTTTTAGACATTTGAGAAAAGCATATCTGGTTTTTATTTTGGATCATATATGATATATGCCACGATATATTTCAGGACAAAGAAAATATTGTTGTAAAGAAAATGTCGTTTAACATTAATGGGCATCAGAAGGCTTCTTAAATAATGTTTTGCTAACTTCACTCATGTTGGTTATATAAGGCATACACTTCTTGCTCATTTGCATCAGCAAGAAGTACAAAACAAGATATATTTTAATTCATCATTCGTTTATACAATTCATTTATAGATTGATTTTTTTTTAAAGTTAAACATATAAGGACAAAATATTGTGAAACAGTAAAATGTTCTGCCTGAAATTCATCTTTTTGTTGGTGTAAGTGTTAATGATATATATATATATATATATATATATATATATACACTTTTTTTTTAAATCGGCCGATTAATCTGTAATTAGATTTTTTTCCTGCCAAACATTGTTTGAAAAATGTTTCACATCATTACAACAGTCTTGAATTAACCTGCGATAGACTGGCGACCTGTCCAGGTGTACCCTGCTTCTCAGGTTCCAGCTTCCTCGCAACCCCAAAATGGACTAAGCAGTACAGAAAATGAATTAATCAAAGAATGAATGCTTGATTTTATTTGATTTAACTGTGTTAGCTTCATCTCTGCTCTGTGGTCAGCAGACACCAACTATCCCGGGTTTGTTTGTGTTTTTTGTTTGAGTTCAGCTAATATACCTAAACATCTGTTTAAATCCAGACTCAGACCAGTATTAATGCATTTAGTTCTGTTTATTGGGTAAAACTCTTTTGTGCCCATATTTATTTAATTTGATTGTATTACCATAATTACCATGTATTTGAAGATCAAAAGGAAAACGTGTAGACCACTTTCTGTATTCTGAACATGTCAAAAGCATTATTCTTATTAAATCTGTCCATCATGTCAAAAACAACTCATCAGATCAATTTATCCACACTCCATCTAAACATGTCAGCTGGATTCTCCGATCAGATGGATTTCAATCACGTAGATGAAATATTTGTCCATGTAAAAGATTGACAACCCAGAAATATGACTGGCTTTGAGTTACATGCTAATGATTATGTGTTCCCTTTAATTTTGAGTATATTCTGTTAAAGTTGTGGTCAGGATTTACAGTGTGATGGGGCACATAATGCTTTGGAATGTTGGAAAAAGTGCAAAATGCAGCAGAACAACCTGTGTGAGGTGCAACCATGGGCAACTCTTAACTTGAGGGGAAAAAAGGTGATTCCACAGTAAAACTCCGTAGCATTCAATCCCAAAACATTTGAAAAACAAATTTCTTTTAAACATGTTTAATGCATAACACTGGGTGCAGGATTGGCTAACAGCCAAAGTTTTCTCTCTAACTGCGCATTGCTGATACTGATAAGGACACACAGGTTCGCTAAAATACATTTTTGCTAAATGAATATTTCTGTTAGCAGACAGTCTTACATCAAGTTATAGAAAGCATTAGAGGGTAACCTGCATTTCTAAGATTTATTTAAAACAAAAGATCAAATATCTGTAATACAGTCAAAGCTTTTTTGACTAATGTTGTAGATCACACGCGAGTAGCTACAGGTCACTGGAGGCTGAAGGCTCTGATTTCAACACTTAAACCTTTTAACAAGGCCAAGAACACAAAGCATGTCCCTGTCATCTTACAGGATAACATATGGGCCCCAGTTCCCACACCCAGCTCCATGTAAACATCTCATTAAGCTCTGCAGGGTGGGAGTCCTCCAGCCATAAAGGGAAGGAAGAAAACAGCAATGTCTCCCCCTCCCTACAGACAGCATCAATTAGACCCCTGTTTGAGGTGCTGTGCATACTGTGAAGCTGCAGGTAATCACCAGAAATGACCTGTGTCAGTTCAAAAGGATTTCTGTGAACTATAAGGTGAAGAAAAAAAAAATCTTTTCCAAATAAGAATGGATGCATACTGCACATTTGTGAGAATGTTCATCTGTTATAATAGATCATTATATGCATTTAAAAATTTAATTATAATTTGAAGGATTAAGAAAAAGCATTTCTGTCTAAAATTTTATGGGAAACAAGAAAATTCTTTGAAATCAGAGTAATATGTAAAATCTGACAGACTCATTATTCATAGTTCCCAAATAAATAAAAACTGAATTAATGAAACAATAAATGTAGTAATATTGAGAACCAAAAAATTCCTTCATGTATTTTCACTCACTATACAAATATGTTTTCTGTCATACAAAACATCTTTCCCACTTTGAAATAACTGGAGAACAAAATCCGATGAAAATCCAGATGGTCCAGATTTTATCAGCATTTAAACGCACCATGTGCACATGAATCTGTGAAACTCCCAAAAGGTTTGTCTCAAAACCTTTTTTGCAGTTATAAACTGGTCTGTGTGTAAATGTCATAAATTTTACGTTCTTTGAGTTTCAAAGTGTTCCAGTTAACGTTCCGTATGCTAGCCGGTTTGTGTGTGTTTGTATTTAATGGTTTGAATGCAGAGGACACTTTTTGAACCTGAAGTTATTATATTTGTGAAATAGAAGATAAACATTTGTGTGTAAAATATGTTTATAATGTCTGCATTTTTTTAAATTTGTACATGTGCATATTTCCGAACATACATTGGCAAGTACTGTAAGTTATAAACACAGTGTTTACGAACCATGTCTTACACATACACAGTGATAGTGACTGGATTTTCTTTCCACAAGTTTAGGTGAGTCAGCTCCCTTTGGTATCCTACCGCAAGTCAGCCTAAAACAAAGATGCCCCTGCAGCTTGAAAGTAGGGTGGGCGGATCGATACTCTGGAGTCGATACTTCGAAATCAGCCTGTCAAAATATCGAGCTAGTACTCTGCTGATAAAAAACATGCCATTTGTTTCAACGTCTGAGAGTTTTAGACAATAAAATTGCGTATGAAGTTTAGCCACAGTGTATTCCTTCTGTCACATGGTTATGGCAGCCTATTAGATGTCTTAATGATGCTGCTGCTGTTAGTGATGAAGAGGTTTTGTTTGATATTTACTTAGTTTAATGCAGGTTATTAAACATTAAGTTTTATGATAGTTATCATATTACTATTAAAGGCCCTTAATAGTAATATTATATTAAGTATATATAGTAGTATATATATATATATATATACACACGCACATATATATATATATATATATATATATATATATATATATATATATATATATATATGTAGATCAATTTTATTATTTTATCATTATAAGTAAGCATCGCGTTGGACGGTTCACGCCTCCGCGTTGTCCATTAATTTATGATAATGGACACCTCCGAGGGCATTATCCCGCTTATACCATGGTCACTCACAAAAGAAATAAATATTAAATAAATTATTAATGCGTTAATGTTGTTTTTTACTGTTAAAATCATAGGTTTTTCACAAGAAGCGGCCAAGTGGACAACTTCATTGTGTTGCGTTGCCAAGGTAACTGGCTCTGACACAGAACCTGCAGCTGGGTCGGTCGCAGTTATGTTACCTGACACAAACATTTCAGAGGGCGGGTGCAGCTCTTACAGCTTGTGTGTGTCCAGAGGATGATGCAACATTTTGTTTTATAAACAGTCAAAGTCCACAGTTTCCTACATCATTAAATAAGCCTGCAGGCTGCTCTGATCTGGTGTCTGAGTTTCTGTTGCCACGGTTACAACCACCGTTTAGTTAGAATAGAATAGAATAGAATAGAATAGAATAGAATAGAATAGAATAGAAATACTTTATTAATCCCTTTGGAGAGTCCTCAGGGAAATTTGGGTACCAGCAGCACTACAACACCAACAGTAAAGCAGGACAAGCACAAGACACAATATATACAGGTACAAAGCAAAATAGAGGCAACAAGATGCAAGAAAAGCACAAATAGAATGCAATAAATAACAATAAGATAAGTTAAATAAAACAATATAAACAAGTTATATATAAATATAAAAATTATTGCAATAATTTATAACAATAAGTCTATTTGACCGGAACTTCTTTCATAGGTGTCCATTATCACTTTTTAATGGACACACTCCAGCCAATCAGAATCGAGTATTCATCCTGACCATGATATAAAAAGATTTATTTATTTATCTTATTTTTAGTGATGTTCTTGAGTTTATTTATATGTCATAATGCCCTTTCACTAAAGATATTAATGTGCACTTTACAATTGTGATTTTGTTTTAAGGAGCCAAGTATCCATATCATTATTAATGAAAAAAGTACCATAAACTTGTGGTATCGTATCGACAGGAAAAATATTGGTATCCCTATTTTAAAATTAAAGTAAGACATTTTAGTTGTCAAAATCGACCATGGCCTCCCAGTAAATGACATGAAATTTAAATCATTACATGTCTTACTTGCATCTTAGGCGTCTGTATTTTATCTTCACTTTGCCTTTGTGTTGTTCATCTGATGGCCTATTGCTGTGGCAACGGATGGTACTAGGAGAAACTATCACTTTCTCTTTCTTATCTCCTTGCCGTTATGCACCTTGAGTGTGAATGAGCACAATACATTCCTTGATTAAAAGATGAGGACTGCAGGAGATGAGGAGTTTGTGGCTTGTATTCTGACTTGTGTTTAATCTTTGGAAACAAACTGAGGCTAAAAGTTTACATTTAAATAAGTAAAAAGGAATACATAAATCCTTTTAACTATTAATCAAAAAAAAAAAAATTTAATTAAACATGAGTTTAACTCAGTTTATAGCTCATTACAAATCCTTTCCACAATAATAATCATTAAAAGCCGAAACTGCATTGAGTTATTTAAAGTTATTAATTACATGAAAAACAAGCTTTGGCTACTGTTATAACATGTCAAAACTATTGACAGGAACAGAAGCAAAGTCATATAATTTTACCACAACCTTTACTTTGTGCACTTTCGATTTTTGAGCTGTTGCTTTCATGCAGCAGCAGAAGCACCAACATGCAGGAGCCTAATAAAGACAGATTTCCTGACCTGTAGAATGAATTTCAGTCAGAACATGTTTTCTTTTTTCTTCTTCTTCTTTTACAAAGACTCTCATTTGGCCTTTATTTTGCTTAGATTTTTCTCTTTTTTTTTACTCTTTACCTTGCACAACATCCTCAGTGGGAGGTGAGATGGGATGCGGGAGACGCCTCACCACCATCACTGCAGCCACGAACAAGAGCAACAAGTGTGTGCTTGACTGCATATTTGTGGAGGTGGGCATGTTTGCCTTGGCTAACACAAATATTTCTTCTAAAGTACAGTAGGTGATACCTCACACTGGTTGAATTTACAGGAAATAGGCCCCCTTTAAAGAAAGGCACTTTATAGTACAAGGAGAAGTCATTAATCTTTTCTTTTCACTTAAAATAAACCTTATCATCAGCATTATCTTTGAAAGGATCTCCTTTAAGGCTTGTTTCTTTATTTTATCAGCAGATAAGGGAGGTTTTAGAAACGTGGCTCCCTGCTACCCGGTGGGGAGTACGGAGAGTGCCAGTTGCAGTTCACCTTATTATATTTAGATGTAATAAAAAGAAAAATCAGTGCATAATCGTATCTGAATTATGATTCATTGTGTTGACTGTCAGCTCAGGCTGCATTGAAGCTGCAGCATTAGAGGGAAAATACATATTGTTTCAGAGTAGTATTGCTGTATATGTCTAAGTTTACAGCACAGTAGTAAATGATTGAGGTGTCCTTTCAAGGAAAAACGCACCATTGTTTCCCAAACAATCCACAATCTTACTCAGGAAGCGATACACAGGACATAAATACAATGAGCAGCGCGGCTGCTGCTCAGCGACAACAGAACCACGGCTCCACAGAGGAGTGGGAAAATGTTCCTATGTGTTCTCTGGAGCACTGAGCACACACAAATACACCAACACTTACAATACAAATGTAAAAGAAATGCACAGAAATTAACATTATTAACTAAAATGGCAGAACTTAGGAGAGAAATAGAGAAAGAAACCATTGTAGCATGTAATTTAACCTTCTAGTTGTGGCCTGTTGAGCACAAGTTCTTTTTTAAGTAGCCAAGATCATTTCAAGCTCCAATGATAAATATTATAATGTAGTACTAGGAAAACAAAACCTGACGTTTTTAAACAGATTTAAACTTCTGCTCTGGACACTAGAGGTTCCTCACAGTCAAGCCAACCTCAAAGTTCTCCCCTGTAGCTTTTCTTCATCATTCATGATGGGGGAGAAAGTAGTTGGTAGTCAATGCAGTCTAGTCAAGTTTAAATGTGGATGCAGAATCATTTTACGGCAACATGTAGCCAGAATGGTTTTCAAAAATTTTAATTCAGCTTTAATCGTGAAAAATGGAACTTTATTAAAGTACAGTTTTCTGTTTTCTGGTTAACAGTAGGCCAAGGCGCATAGGTCTCTGGAACTGTCAGTCTGCAGTGAACAGAACAGAATTCATCAGTTCATTGATAAATCTCTCTGACATTCAGGTCCTAGCCCTGACTGAGACCTGGATCCGTCCAGAAAACACAGCTACACCAGCTGCCCTTTCTGTCAATGCAGAATTTACCCAAACACCTCACTCAGCTGGACGAGGAGGTGGAACGGGCATTCCTTTTTCTAAAAAGTGGAACTTTACCTCTCCATCCTATGGCTAACTGCTCATCACTTGAGTATCACGCAGTAAAGGTGTCTACACCCATCACTGCATACATTCTGGTCATTTACCGCCTCCAGGTGGCAGTATAGATGAGTTTGTCTCTGAAATGGACATGATTCTCTCTGATATTCCTGATGATGGCACACCACTAACTGTCATGGGAGACATGAACATTCACATTGACAAACCACAGGCAACTGACTTTCTGGCTCTCATCTACTCTTTTAATCTCAAACTGGTACAGACTCCTCCGACACACAAAGCTGGCAATACTCTTGACTTGGCACTGACCAGAAACTGTTCCACAGCCGACCTGTCCGTCACCCCGCTGCATCTCTCAAAACCACTTCCTGGTGCCCTACCGTAGAAACTTGAGATCCCTCAGACCTACACAGCTGTCTGATGAGGTTTACTCTACCCTCCCTTCCCACTCAGACTTCTCCTTACTGTCTGTTAATGAGGCTACAGAAACACTCTGCTCCTCTCTCGCCTCCTCTCTGGACAAACTCTGTCCTCTGGTGTCAAAACCAGCCAGACAAAACCCTCCCAGTCCATGGCTCACAGAGGTTCTAAGGGAGCACAGAGCCGGACTCGGGGCTGCAGAAAGAAAGTGGCACAAATCAAAAAAGTACACTGACTTGTCTGAGTACCAGCAAAAACTTGAAATTTTCACATCCAGCCTAAAAGCGGCCAAGATAGCCTTTTATCAGAACACACGACAACTGTTCATGGCATTTAACGCTCTTCTATCTCCACCACCTGCTCAGCCTCCCACTGTGCTGACTGCAGAAATGTTTGCTTCCTACTTCACTGAAAAGGTCGCTACCATCAGTAACCAATTCACTGAGCCTGACCAGCTCAGCCTTACCAGACCAGCTACTGGTGCCTCACTCTGCTCCTTCTGCTCTCTAAATGAGGACGAAGTCTCTAAACTTCCAGTCAACTCAAAACCCACAACCTGTCCTCTTGATCCTGTTCCCTCTGGAAAAAAAAATAAAAAAATAAAGATTAAAAGAAATGCAATTAATAAAATAAAAGCAGAAGGGATATGCTAAAATAAAATAGATAAAATGCAAGAAATAAATTTAAAGACAATATTAAAACATGATTCCAGCTTAAAAGAACCAGATGTAGATTTTGACTTCTAGATAAAAACTATTGAAATGCAGCAGAGAACAGGTGGGTCTTCAAGCTTGATTTAAATAAACTGAGTGTTTCAGCTGATCTGAGGCTTTCTGGGAGTTTGTTCCAGACATGTGGAGCATAGAAGCTGAATGCAGCTTCCCCATGTCTGGTTCTGACTCTGGGAACTGATAAGAAACTGGAACTAGATGACCTGAGGGTTCTTGCAGTTTCATAGTGGGTCAAGAGGTCACTGATGTATGTTGGTCCTAAACCATTCAGATCTTTCTAGACCAGCAGCAGAACTTTAAAATCTATTCTCTGAAGAACAGGCAGACAGTGTAAAGGCCTCAGAGCAGGACTGATGTGCAGCAGAGTTCTGAATCAGTTCTGAATCAGCTGCAGGTGTCTAATTGATTTTTAGGTAGAACCTGCAAAAATGCTGTTACAATAATCAAGCCGACTAAAGATGAATGCATGGACTAGTTTTTCCAGGTCCTGCTGAGACATCAGATCTTTTACCCTTGATATGTTTTTAAGGTGATAGTAGGCTGATTTTGTAGTTCCCTTAATGTGTTTTTCAAGGTTAAGGTCTGAGTCCATCAATACACCCAGTTTTCTGGCCTGGTTGGTGGTTTTTAGGTGTATAGACTGAAGCTCTGTGGTGACCTTTAATCGTTTCTCTTTCGCACCAAAGACCTTCACCTCAGTTTTATTTTTCTTTAACTGAAGAAAGTTCAGACACATCCAGTCATTAATCTCCTCAATGCATTTACCAAGAACCTGTACGGGGCCTCAGTCTCCTGGTGACATTGTTAGATATATATCTGTGTGTCATCTGCATAGCTATGGTAACTAATTTTGTTTTTCCCCATGACCTGTGCCAGTGGGAGCATGTAGATGTTAAACAGAAGAGGCCCCAGGATCGAACCTTGGGGAACTCCACATGTAATTTTTGTCTGCTCAGATGTAAAGTTACCTATTGACACAAAGTACTTTCTATTCTCTAAATAAGATTTAAACCAGTGTGGCGCAGTGCCAGAGAGGCCCACCCAGTTCTCCAGTCGTTTAAGCAATATATTGTAGTCAACTGTATCAAATGCAGCACTGAGGTCCAGTAAGACTAAGACTGACATTTTTCCATTGTCTGTATTTAACCATATGTCATTAATGACTTTGGTCAGAGCATCTCAGTACTGTTGTGCTGTCTAAAACCTGACTGGGAGACATCGTTGCAGTATTTTTGTGTTAAAAAGTCGTTTAGCTGATGAAAAACGGCTTTTTCAGTTATCTTACTTAGAAAAGGAAGATTTGAGATTGGCCTGTAGTTGCTCATTTGTGTCTTGTCTAGATTGTCCCTTTTTAGCAGAGGTTTGATTACAGCTGTTTTTAGAAGTTCTGGGAAGACGCCAGAAATTAAGGACAAGTTCACAATCTGTAACAGATCTGGCTCCAGAGTCTTTGAGACCTTTTTTAAGAAACATGTGGACAGGATGTCCGAACAGCAAGAGGAGAAGTTCAGCTGACATAAGATGTCGTCCAGATCTTTGCTGTTAATGGGATTGAACTGTGTCATGGTGCATAAACTGGTTTTCAATGGACACAGTATGTCTGTTGAACCTGCTGTTGATAAACCAACTACTCGTCTGATATTTTGGATTTTTTCCATGAAAAATTTGGCAAACTCATTGCATAATAAAGTTCAGGTACTATTGACACAGGAGGGTTTGTTAACCTGTCAACAATAGCGAATAAGACCTGAGCATTATGATAGTTTTTGCTAATAATGTCAGAGAAATAGGACTTTCTTGCATTCTTCAGTTGTAGATTATAAGAGTGAAGTTTCTCTTTATACATGTCATAATGAACCTGTAGATTTGTTTTTCTCCATCTGCGCTCAGCTTTCCGACACTCTCTTTTTCCATGCTTTACCAGTGTGGAATTTCTCCATGTAGACTTTTTCTTTCCAGAGACAACTTTCACCTTAATAGGAGCAATGACATTCATAATACTTAACATTTTAGCATTAAAACTAGTGAAAAGCTCATTGGCTGAACCGCTTGACAGGGGAGAAGACCTAGTTAAACATCCCAGTCGTGTTTTTAGTTTTAGTTTTTTAGTTTAGCATTTTTTTATCATCTCTGTTGAGATATTTGTGTGAACAGAAACTGTACACTCAAAGAAAACACAGTAATGATCAGACAGGCCCACATCACACACAGTAACCTTGAAAACATCCAAACCCTTCGAAATCACCAAGTCTAGAGTGTGTCCTTTAATGTGTGTGGGCTCTGTTATATGCTGAGTCACCTCAAAGTTCTCCAGACTGTTACCCAGATCTTTAGTCGCTTTGTCCTGACGATTGTCTACATGGATGTTTAAATCGCCAACAATAATTACACAGTCAAAATCCAAACAGATTGTAGCCAGCAGTTCACTAAACTCTTCATAAAATTCTGTGCAGTGCCCTGGTGGTCTATAGAAATTTAGATATATTATTTTATAATAAACTTTCAACTGAAGAGCCACATATTCAAAAGAAGTAAAACTTCCAAGAGATAACTGCTTACACTGAAATGATTCATTAAATAAAACTTCAACCCCCCCTCCTCTCCTGTTCAGTCTGACCTCACTGATAAAACTAAAGTTGGGAGGGGTTGACTCTACAGTACAGATATTTTTTAACCTTCTAATAAACAGGGGTCCAGCCGAACCTGGGAAAAATCACGACTGCCGTTATCTACACAGCCTGGACCCTCCACACATCATACAACCGAAACATGAAGCTGGCATGGTGGTACAGGAGGGGCTGGGTGCCCCCCCTTTAGCTGCCCCGGTGGGGGGTTTATGGGGGACAGAAACATACTGTGGCATGGGGTTAGTTTGGTTGCAATAGTGACCAGCTCTTTCATCTGGGAGGTGAAGTCCAGGAGGGGTGGGGAGGATGAGGAGAGGGAGGGTGACTTGGATGGAGTATGATGAGATGAAGGAGGTGGGTCCTCGTTGAGAGCTTTGGGCCTTTCTTCGGGAGGGGGCTGAGGTGGTTTTTTCTTAAGGTTTCCTCTAGGCTCTGTCTTATCACGTTGTTTTGGTAGTACATACAGCTGACAGCCATGCATTCAGACTAAACTGAATCTCTCCACTCCTCCTCTGATGGGAGGGAGAGGGCCACTGATGAATATCCGGGCATCCAGACAGCTGATCGATTCCAGCAGTTCAGTAAAATCCTGCTTCAGCACCTCAGATTGTTGTTTCACAACATCATTCGACCCCACATGCTGGATGAGGTTTTCCACAGTTGGGTGCGCCACCACAATTTGCGTAATTTTGCCTCTCACATCTGATACCATATCCTTGGGAAAGCACAGTACTTTTGTACGTTTTCCACACACATTTCTCACGTCTTTCACACCGAAGTCACCAACAATCAGAGTCTGAGGCTGAGCCATTTGCTTTTCTTGTCGCCTTTTACTTTCTGACTTGTTCTTTGGTCTTACCCTGGTGTGTAGGGAGATTTCATTTTGGTCATCGGCTGTAGATCCAGAATCCTGCAGCAGTGGAGCAAACCTGTTCTGTAGTTGCATGTCCGGTTGTTGTAGAGAGGATTTATTAGTTTTCCTTCTGATAACTGGCCACGACTGTATCTTGCTAATGAGAGGGGTTGAGGATGTGCTTGTGTGGATGGCAGAGCAGGCCAGCAGGTCGCATCGCTAATCTCAGCAAACTGGGCTCTGCCTGTTACTCGTCCTCCCATTTCCCATGAGATGATTTACTCTTTGGCTTTGCACCAAGAGCATTCCAGGGAGGACTATCAGTGAAAGAGTTATTACATTGTCCTCCTTTTTCTTTCCAGCTAAGTTTGTGCTAATTAGCTGTGTGTTAGCACAATCTTGTCCGCTGTTTTTTTATTAAAGGCAATGTTGTTTTATTTCCACACAATCCATTCACTTCCACATTCACCTCAAGCTGTTGAATCTTTGTTTCCAGCATGTTGATCCTCTGTAGAAGTGTGTGATAGTCATCTGTAGAGAAGGGCGGCATCTTGCATCTACTTAGCTTTAGCTCCTGAGTAACTGTAGATAAGGCTTCTGCTATTTGTAGGCCACACTGACAAGATTGTAAGTCTTAAAAAAAAACAACAGTATCCAACCAAATCTACCACAAAATACAGTCCCAGTGATTAATGAGTATCCAGGAGCCGTTGCTCATGAGTTTCTTGAGTAGAAAAATAAGAATATTGGCAGAAAAATGCAGGCAGAGGGGAGAGCGAAGCTGCAAGTGTCAGTAGGGGACAGAAGCAGGAAGCAGGAGTATCAGTATCGTTCAATACCAGCGTGATGAGATCAATATTTTTCTTGCAGATGGATTTGGGGGGAAAAAACAAAGACTGTGAATGAGAGCCAATCTATAGTAGATTTTGGTTTTATTTAGCTCATTTTAGGTGATAAAATGGAACAGTGTAATTTTATTATTTTGGTACATTATTTTATATCGTTCACAACCAAAAAAGCTTAAATTTAAATTTCTCAGTTCTGTCATTCAGTTTGTCAATAAAATGTTTTATTTGATAAAAAAATCTTCATACTGTGTTTTATTATGATCATACAGAGATGAGGGATGATACACCTTATCCCACACCTGGGATGCAGTCCTACACAGGATGCTAAACAGCAGTGGGCGTGCTCAATGAATTAGATATGAGAGACTTGTCTTTCCATTGCCAGAGAAAAACGTTTGTTTATCCATATATGACTCACCTTCAGGGAGCTATCAGTCACACTGGCCTTGGTCACACAGGTTTTAGCAGTGCTTTTCTATATAGCACAAAGTTTGGTTGTAGACCACTAGATCACACAAGAATCGCAACATAGCACAATAGCTGGTCCACTTATAGGCATTTAAAGCCTATAAAGCCAATAAAGCAGCAAAAGATTATTTGGCCACCTCCAAGATAAACATCTTGTCATCTGTGGTGTCAAGTATTACGGGAGACCCTCACACACCTGATGGCTTTGTGCCTGTGCCTCTGGTTATGACAAAAGGTTGATGTTTCAGAGTAATCTGCAATCCAAAGTCTGCTTTTCATTTACTGACTTCTGCATGAACCATCTGCTCTGCTCTTGACTGACCCCCCCTCCAAGACCCTGAAGAGAGTGAGCTGGTCCACTGTTACACGACCGGGACGAAAACCACACTGCTCCTCCTCAATCCAAGGTTCGACTAACCAGCATACCCTCCTGTAGTTGGTACACACCCTCCAGTCTCCCTTTCAGAAGAGGGGGACCACCATCCCAGTCTGCCAGTCCAGGGGAACAGTCCCCGATGTCCATACGATGCTGCAGAGGCGTGTCAACCAAGACAGCCCTACAGCATCCAGAGCCTTAAGGAACTCTGGACGGACTTCATCCACCCCTAGGGCCCTGCCACTGAGAAGCTTTTTAGCCACTCTGTCTCTTTGAAAAGAAAACATTTTCGGAGGAAGAGAGGAAAAGAGAGAGACAGAGGGACAGAACCAAAGATAAGATAAAAGTCAAGATAAGAGTGCCTTTTACTGGCTAGAGAGTGCTCACAGTACAAATAGGATGCAAGATGGATATTGGATTTGTCGCTGATAGGGGGTCTGTCACTGAGAAAATCTGCAAAATTTCTGTAGTGTTTCTTTAAGTGGCAAAAAATATTGGTAATGATTAAAAATAAATTAATTATTAATTAATGGTTTTATATCAACAGGAAAAAGTTTGATATCGCCCATGCGTAGTTTGTGTTGTTTATGTGGTGCCATGTTGCTTGTGTCACAGTACACTCATGTGTAAATGTGCAGTTATTCAATAACTACACAAAAGAATAACAGCATTACAAAGTGTTTTTTTGAACATTGTAACACAATACAAAATTCTTAGAACACAAATTCACCAGAAGTCATATTCTATCACCTTGTAAGATGTTTTGGATTCCAATTCAGTTGTGGTTATACTCATTTATTACTAGGGGCATCATAACTTAACCGCTTCCTACCCCTAGTGGGTATGTAGATGGGGGATGTTCAGAGAGTGATGACATTTTCACGACACTCCCATGCATGTAAAGATAACTTTATTTAATAATTTAATTTTAAATTACAGAAAATGTTGCATCAAAATTAAATTGTTTCTGAACCGCACATAATTATCACATTTAATGTTCCATGAAACATTTCTGTACTGCTTGGAAAAAAATTGGAGGTTCTTGTTAATCATACATCTGAGGCAAAGAGCTAACACAGCCTTGACATCACAGAGCGGCACTAATTATGCTTAAAAAAATAAAAGAATGAGGAAGGCAATCTCATAGGAATGTCGCTGGAATTCCCCAGAATCTGCCCCTTCCCACCCCCCTCCCTCCCTTTCACTGTTCACAAATCCATAAGGACTTTTAACATGTAGTACAATAGACAAGGGGAACTATTCTGCGACCATAATGCAAGGAAACGTTACCTCAGTGCAAAAAATGTCAGGACTACAGAGGCCCCCAGTCCTGAAAACAATCAGTGAGGAAGCTGAGGCAGGTGCCCACCTCCTGTGAAAATATCCTACTGCAACGTGAAGAGGGAAGGGCTGGGCGTGTCGCTGTTGACAGCAACAGTAGCAGCAGGGCATTTACACTATAAAGTCATAACTGCTTTACACCACAAATCACTGAACTTCATGTGGCTAAAAACAGGCACGCACATGCACAGTTGTCCATGCACTTAGGGGAACAAGAATCACACTTGAAGCTGGATTCATTCACAACAGTTATCGTCATGAAGAACATGTGCAATACAGCAGACAAAATGTCTACCAATATTCATGATCCATGACAGTAACGGAAAACTTTCTGGTAAAAAAAACTTGTTAATAACATATATGGAAAATATTCTTTTCTTTACAAAAATGTAATTTTTTATTAAGCTGTGTTTCTTTGGCACTTCATTCTATTGGTTCTAACTGGAGTCTCCAAAATCAGTGCTTACATTGTCATGGTGTTCTCCAGCTTCATCCTCTCCAGTTTGTTTTGAAAGTGCACTCCTGTTTTTTCTGCTACATGACTTCCGTTTCAAGTGAAATTTGTCTCTCAGACACACAAGGAGAATTCCTTTCATACATACTAGTGAAATGTGATTTCAGAAATTCAGTCTGTGAGAGGGTAATTCTGAATAATGTCTCAAATGGCCACTTGTACAGTACATCTGGAAAGTACTTACAGTGCTTCACTTTTTCCACAGTTTATGTGACTGCCATATTCCAAAATGGAATAAATTCATTCTTGTCCTCAAAATTCTACACACAATTACACACAACACACAATAATGACAATGTGAAAAGTTTTTTTTTTTAATTTTTGCAAATTTATTAAAAATAAAGCACTAAGAAATCACATGTAAATAAATATTCACAGCCTTTGCCATGAAACTCAAAAGTGAGCTCAGATGCATCCTGTTTCAGCTGATCACCCTTGAGAAGTTCCTACAGCTTAACTGGGGTCCACCTGTGGTAAATTTAGTTGATTGGACATGATTTGGAAAGGAACACACCTGTCTGTAAGGTTCCACACTTGACAGTGCATGGTAGAGCACAAACCAAAGAAGGGTACAGAAAAATATGTGCTGCCTTGAAGGTCCCAATAAGCACAGTGGCCTCCATCGTCTGCAAATGGAAGAAGTTTGGAACCACCAGGACTCTTCCTAGAGCTGGCCGGCTGCCATTCACTGAGCAATGGGGGAGAAGGGCCCTAGTCAGGGAGGTGACCAAGAACCCAATGGTCACTCTGTCAGAGCTACAGCATTCCGCTGTGGAGAGAGGAGAACCTTCCAGAACGACAACCATCTCTGCAGCAAACTACCAATCAGGCCTGTATGGTAGAGTGGCCAGACGGAAGCCATTCCTTAGTAAAAAGCACATGGCACATTTCGCCTGGAATGCACCTGAAAGACTCTCAGACTATGAGAAAAAATTCTCTGGCCTGATGAGACAAAGATCGAACTCTTTGGCATGAATGCCAGGCACCGATCATCGCCAGGTCAATACCATCCCTACAGTGAAGCATGGTGCTGGCAGCATCATGCTGTGGGGATATTTTTTTTAAAAGCAGAAACTGGGAGACTAGCCAGGAAAGATGAATGCAGCAATGTACAGCGACATCCTGAATGAAAACCTGCTCCAGAGCACTCTTGATCTCAGACTGGGGCGACAGTTCATCTTTCAGCAGGACAACGACCCTAAGCACACAGCCTAGATATCAAAAGAGTGGCTTCAGGACAATGCTGTGAATTCCCTTGAGGCCCAGACTTGAATCCAACTGAACATTTTCAGAGAGATCGGAAAATGGCAGTGCACCGACGCTTTCCATCGAACCTGATGGAGCTTGAGAGGTGCTGCAAAGAGGAATGGGCGAAACTGCCCAAAGATAGGTGTGCCAAGCTCATGGCATCATTTTCAAAAAGACTTGAGGCTGTATTTGCTGCCAAAGGTGCATCAACCAAGTATTGAGCAAAGGCTGTGAATACTTATGTACAAATGATTTCTTGTTTTACTTTTAATTAATTTGTAAAAATCTCTTAAAAACCTTTTTCACATTGTCATTATGGGATATTGTGTGTAGAATTTTGAGGACAAAAATGAATTTATTCCATTTTGGAACATGACTGTGACATAAAATGTGGAAAAAGTGAAGCGCTGTGAATACTTTTCAGATCCACTATACGTCTTCACCTTGTCTACATGACTAAATATGTTGAGTTGCTGCTATGTGATTGGCTGATTAGTTATTTTAGCTTTTTTTATGATAACAAGCAGTTGAACTGATGGGCGTAAAACTGACTTTAAATAAGTTCCAATTATTTACTGAAAGCAACAGCCATCACAAGAACAAACAGTTCTTATACCTAATGACAGTGAAGTACAGGGTTCATGCAGCTGGAAGGTGTGAGAGGATTTACAACATGACTTTTGATGGGTGTAATCTGAGTATTTTGACCAAACAATGTGTGATACAGACATATGTCAAAATGTGAAGAAGGAGCATAGTATGTCCTCTTTAAAATAGCTTTTGGGCCTTAATGGCAAGTTCTTCTCGGATTTACCTCGGTTTTTTGTCAAGCTCTAAAATTCAAAGCTATTTATCTTTTATTACATATAAAAAAAAATGTTTATCCATTCAAGTGAATCAGATTGAAGCAAGCAGCTGATATTGACTACAGTATTCCCTGAACTCAGAGTTGAGTTTGTACTTGTCAGATGTTAAGGGTGATGAAAGGACAATCCTGAGTAGTTACACGATGTAGATGCCGACATGTAGATGCTTGTCTTCTGGGATTCAGTCTCGTCGAATCAGAAAGCTCCTGTTTAAAATTCTGATTAAACATTTTAACACCACAATCTTTCCTGCCAAATTTGATGCTTTTCTCACACATTTATGTGAAAAATGATCCATCCATCCCAGCAGCTACCAGGCTAGAGGTAGGGTACATTCTTAACAGGTGTTAGCCTTTGAGCCACAAAACTTTACGCTTCTAGCCCTTTTTGAAAGACATCATCATGACCCAGAAACCTCTATCTGCCACTGGCTGGTAGACTTTCTTACAGAGACACCAAAATGTCAGGGTCCCCTTAAACACCTCTAGTACCACCACGCTGAGTACAGATTTTATATTTTCTATATTCTCTACTTTAATTTATGTTAACTTTGTAACAAGGACAAAAGATAAACGTATTATAAAAGTCTTAAAACCTAAAACTGTAGGTGCAGCCAGGTGCAAAAGATTGCCAAGCCAGAGTGTGCTGCTGTTACAGAACCTAAAGATGCAGTGTTTAACAAAATAAAAGGTTACACAGCACAACTGTGTTTCTATTGGTATCTAATCACTTTACCAAAACAACTAGTGTTTTTATTCTCTTAGAATGAGCCAATGAGAACAATAGTAGGAAGGTTGCAGACGCTAAATTCAACCCAATGGAAATGGAAATACTAGTGGAAAAGAAAAAGAAAAATATTGCTGAGGTCCAGTAAAGAAATCTAAACGTCACCAGAAGGACTTCAACAGGGGCGAGAATTTGCAAAAACAGTAAAAAGAAAACCAGATGAAGTTAAGAGGAGGTGACAGGACACAAGACGAAGGACCAAAGAAAAATATCTTAAAAAAACATCTACTTTTTATTTTATTTAATTAAAGAATGAAAACTAAACATGGTGCCCTCACACACACACACACACACACACACACGTGTATATATATATATATACGTTCATTAATTCAGAAGTAACAGTGCAATTGTACGTCAAAAAGCCAAGAACTGTGTGACTTCATGTTCATGGGTGTGAGTGTGTGGTTTATCGCTGACCAGAATCTTAGGAGGGAGCAGCAGCATTGTTAATACATGGCCATTTTGTGTTTTACTGAGTGACAGACTGGAACTGGAAATGTATGTTCCCGGTGTTCTTAGGAAGGTGGCAGTGGGGTTCTTTTGGGTGGGTTTTGCATAAGGAAATGACACGTTCTCCTGTAAGATCACAATCTAGCAGCACACACTGCCAGGCACAACAACACAGTGTTGAAAACGGGAGTAGGTTACATTCCCCAGTGCGGTCCGGTTCCAACCCAAAGGAGTCGTCCAGCTGGTGAGCCTGATAAGCACCTGCCATAAGACTGTAACAAGAACAAGGGAGTGCAGAGGTATGAACTGTTCTGATTAACACCCCAAGTGACTCTACGTGATGTCACTTACCAATAAATACAGTGAAAACCAGGGACTTGTTCAGAAGAAAGTGATGAGTCATTTAAGGCGTGGTGCATGCAAGTAGCTTTTCTAAAACACATGAGGATTAGCGATGCATTCAGGAGGATAACAGGTAGGAACAGGATACAAGATATGTAAAAGGCTATGAGCTAATACTAAACCAAAACAAAAGTCAAATATTGCAGTGAAGCACATGACATATCAAGGCTCAGTGAGTCAGCTATTAAGAGTACCACATTTATAGCATTTACAGTACAGTCATCTGCTGGTAGAAATTCAGTATTAATGTTAACAATAGTTTTCATGGGGGTAAACATTAAAAAAAAAGTTGTGTTTACATTACAACAGAATGAGAATTCTATTTTCCCCCACTGATGAGGTGGAGCTAGACTTGCATGGGACCCTAAAGGGCATTAGGGTATCTATCCATCACCACATAACATATGCAACAACAAGCCTGTTTACATCACCATCAAATTCAGATAACTGGGAGTAATCAGATCATTGTATTAATCTGAAATATATTCAAGAAATCCTTTTCCAGTAGATTATCAGATTTCTTTCTAAGTATGTAAGCACGGCAAGTTTATCTGTATAGCACAATTCCACGACAGGGTGATGCAAGAAGCATAATTTAATGTTAAAAAACAAAAGAAAAAGGAAAAAGAAATACCACTGGATAAAAATTCAAGTTTAAAAGAAACAGCTGCAGATTTGGAATAGAAACTATTGAAATGCAGCAGAGAACAGGTGGGTCTTTAACTTGGGTTTAAATAAACTGAGTGTTTCAGCTGATCTGAGGCTTTCTGGGAGTTTGTTCCAGACATGTGGAGCATAGAAGCTGAATGCAGCAGAGTTCTGAACAAGTTGCAAATGTCTAATTGTTTTTTTAGGTAGACCTGTAAAAAGTTCAGGTTTGTGGTTTTTAGGTGTATAGATTGAAGCTCTGTGGTGACCTTTAATTTTTTTCTCATTGGCTCCAAAGTTTTGTTTTTATTTAACTGAAGGAAGTTCAGGCACAGTCTGAATCTCCAGTCATTCATCTCCTCAGTTCATTTACCAAGAGCCTATACGGGGCCTCTCCTGGTGACACTGTAATATATATCTGAGTGTCATCTGCGTAGCTTTAGTAACTAATTTAGTTGTTCTTTATGACCTGTGGGAGCATGTAGATCTTAAACAGAAGAGGCCCTGAGATGGAACCTTGGGGAACTCCACATGTAATTCTTGTCTGCTAAGATGTAAAGTTACTTATTGACACAAAGTACATTCTGTTCTGTAAATACATGTTAAAGCAGTGTAGTGCAGTGCCAGAGCAGCCCACACAGTTTCCAGTCGTTTGAGTAATATATTGTGGGTAACTGAATCAAATGCAGCACTGAGGTCCAGTAACACTAACTCTGACATTTTTTCCATCGTCAGTTTTCATATATATGTCATTAATCACTTTGGTCAGATGAAAAATGCAGTCTTTATTGAACATGAAGGTGCCTGTGGTCTTAGTATCAGCTGATGATACGGGAGTTAATCAGCTATAAAACAGACTAAATGCCAATGTTTCTTTGATTATACTCTGATGTCCAACTGCTCCACACCATCATGTTTTTATGTTGCATTCAAATCTTGTTTTGATGGCGTTGCTTCTGTCTTTTTAACAGAAGATGTAGAAAAAAGGTAGTGACAGTTTTTTTCACATGCACCGATGTAAAAACACAAAATATATGTGATATACGGGTCTACATGCACAGAGTATCAAGGAGAAATTTGTTAATGTGTGGTAATTTAATTTTTATAAATCATGTAACTGCCATTCAGCCTGTTTACATGACCAATGAAAATGTGATCATTACCTGATTTGTGGAGTTATCAGATAATTTAAGTCGTCATGTAGATAGCATAATATAATGCATTTAATCTGACTTTTACATCAATGAAATGAAACATAATAATTCTGCACCAGAGGAGGTGGTAGCGGCAAGATCAATGTACAAAACAATATTGGCTCTTATTGGATTTACATTAAAATAGTAAATTTAGCTTGTGTTGTAAAGTGCTTAAAGTGATCTACAATACTATAAATGTGCTCAATAAATTGAAATTATTGTTCTGTACCAAACGTGCGACAAGGCAAGGCAAGGCAAGGCAAGGCAGTTTATTTGTATAGCACATTTCATGTACAGGACAATTCAAAGTGCTTTACATAAAACAAAGACATTACAGATATTTAGAAACAGTAAAAGGCATCAACACATAATCAACACATAATCACAATAAAATAATAAATTACATTAAAATGATTAAAAGCAAGATAAGTTTAAAAAAAAAAAGTTACCGTGCAGATTTCATGCATAGGCGCATGAGAAAAGAAAAGTTTTTAACCTGGATTTAAAAATGTCTACATTTGGGGAAAGTTTAATCTCCACTGGCAGTTTGTTCCATTTGTTTGCAGCATAACAGCTAAATGCAAAGCAAAGTTGCTGTCATCAAAGACGTCAAAGAAAAACTTACAAACTTAATTATATGTACATCCACGAAGCCTTAAACAAATGCAGAAGTTGAACTGCCACTCAATCCTCTTGTACTGTACTGGACTTCATTAGCCAGATTTATCCTATTCATGGTGGTGTTAGGTTCGGACCATCACCAAGTCCACAGCCCTTTTAGATCCTAATTATTGGGGTGAACTGTGGGAAACGGAGACAGGAAGACATGCCTAGACATGAGCTAGTCCAACACTAGGACCCTGTGATGGAAATTGAAGCCACCACCCCGACAGAACGCTGTCTGCTGCTCAAAGAAGATATTGTGGTTTATTTGAGCATTTTGAATTGTGGCATGGGTGTGGGTCCCCACATCAGAGAACACAATGACTTGTGAAGTGATCAATTCAAGACAACTTTTTTCAGTTTGTTTGGGTTGCCTTCCTGTGAGTGACAGCTTGCCCTACAGACAGAGAGGTTCCCATTCGGTACCCAACTCGAAGAGTTAGTGGTTTGCAACTGCTCTCAATCAAGTCATTTGCTGTAACTTTGACCCTACAGAGCTTTTAAACAATCACCTAATTCCACCCATCTTTATGCTGACCTAAATGTCATCATAAGGATGGACAGTTTAATGCTTTTTGTACCTTTAACAGTTTGATTGCAGGCAAATCTAATGTTTGTGCTTTTAAAGTTTGATGGATTTGCATTTACTTGACTTTTCCCATGGTTGTAATCCAAGTCTAATTCATAGTTATACTGTACCTAAAACTTAGGCTCAAATATGGATGATGAAAGTCAACATAAATACACTGCACACAAAAGGAGTAACACAAGGTGTGTGTTACGGCTGCATGCTCTGTGCATTCTTGTGTGCATCTTACATGAGCCGTGGAGGCCGGACACAGGCGAGCGGCTTTTGACAGGCATTTCAAACCATTCCTGCCCTCTCCGCTTTGTGGCCGCGCTGATAATGGGAACCTGATCGGTGGGAGCATAGAGTGGGTGGCGGAGGTGGGTTAGTTGGGTGTGTGTGTGTGTGTGTGTGTGTGTTGGGGGGGTTGCTTCTTTTGTGAACAACTCTTCAAAGCACTGGCCCTGCTATTTGTCCAGTGGAGCTCTTTGTAACGGTATCCTCCACTGTCATTTTGTCCCTTTTATTTTTAGGCAAGGCTATTATTGCTGGGTTGCCCCTCACATACCCCTGGGCTTTGTGTGCAGGGACAGGGTCAGGTTTTAACTTATTTTTTTCAGCCTGTTCAGAACTGACCTCTCTTCCCTTCTTCCACATGATGTGCATAAACAGTAATGGATCAGATCATTGTGGTCAGTGAGTGCTCTCCTCTCCTGGTCTCACCAGGTCTCTGGACCCATTTCAGAGATCACATGTAGGACTTTTAAATGTTGTGATGTCTTGGTTTACAAAAAACGATAATAAATAAAATAAAATAAAATATTCTATATAATACTCTTTTTAGGATTATATGTTTATGCATGTTGTTCTTGTGTGTGTATATATTATACACACATACACGTATATATATATATATATATATATATATAAATCAGGGCTGTCAGTCATTTAAAATGTTTAATTGTGATTAATCACAGTGTTCTGAGTTACCCTGCGATTTGTCACATATTAATTTTTTTTTTTTTTATTTAAAAGTACCATACCAGGATATTTATCATGTTATTAATACTCCTGTAAGCAGTTATGTACCTGCAGTTACAGAGTAAGACACTTTACTTATTTGTTATATTTACTCACCTGATGTTGAAAGGCTTTACACACACGTGCACACGACATAACCTACTTTACACACTCTCTCTTATACCACATACAGCCTTCATTTAGAAACAAAGATATAAGGAGAAGTAAATATCCTGCATTGCTCTAGCACCGTTTCCAACTTCTTAAGTTAATCCAGATCAACTACTGAAAGGTTTCTGCTTGTAGTATAATCAGGACGTCTCTGCTAGAAGCTCCTTCATGGACTGTCTTTAGAGGAGGAGGAGGGCTCTCTGCATCAGCTTTGTGCTGCATAGCAGGTGGTATCGTGATTTACTACAGTGGTATCTCAGTTCCCATAGACAGTGGATAATAAAAAAAAATGACCACAGTCTTGTCCAGAGAACCATCTTGCAGAGGTTTAAAACTAAATTGACAAAAACACAAACTTATTTCTGTATCATTTTCTGAAACTAAACATGTGTGGATCAATCCTACATTAAAATAGCCCCATTAAACAGAGTTTGCATTAAATGCATCATTAACTTTGACAGCCTAATATATATATGTATATATATATATATATACATATATATCAGTATAGCTACTCCTAAAGTCTGGCTAAAGGGCAACTGCAGGGTAACAGGAGGGTCGACAGCTTTCGGGGGATACTGACAGATGTATTGTAATTGACAGAGCGCTACAGTGCCTGCCAGCTGTTTGTCTTTCTGTTCGCCAGTCCATTTGTGTCCCACTTCCCCACCCTTTGATGCAGCAGTGAATACCACCACCCTTCTCACGTCATCCTGTCCCACCCTATAATATCTGACATGAGTAAATGAATAATAGATCAGAGGATTTAGCTGCCTGTAACTCTACCCGTTAGCCCATGACAGGAGGCAGGCTAGCAGCCTCAGCCAACAGAGGACACATGACCACAGCAGAATGGCCATTCAGTGGGATCATTGATGAGTAAAAGCTGTTTTATTAGCACCAACCAAACATGAATGCTTAACTGGCTCATACCTACAACTGTAGCTTCAGTTTCAGCCCAGCTGCTGTGGGCAGCTGCTTCGCTGCCCACAGCTGTGGAGTAAAAGAAATGGTATGATCTGCATCTTTGCACTGTGATCCTATTGTCTTCTCATGTACTCTCATTGTTTTTATGTATTTTATGTTTTACGGATTTTTTGTGGCTTTTATGGACTCTTTGTTTTGTGAGTGAACAATAAAGACAGTAAAATCTTATTTTAACTTATCTATAAATGTGCCTGTCCATACCATGTAGCTAAATAAAAGAAACTAAATTAAAACTGACAAAAAAAAAAAAAAAAAAAACATATAAATTGCAAGAAATTCCAGTTCCAGTGTGAGGAATTAACAGTTGTTTTGATAAAAGTTAGCAAAAAGAAAAGTTTTAAAAACTTATTTAAAACTGCAGAGAGTTCCAGCAGACCTGCAGCTTTCTGGGAGTTTGTTCTACATGTGAGGAGCATAAAAGCTGAATGCTGCCTCTCCACGTTTAGTTCTGACTCTGGGATCAGAAAGTAGATTTGATCCAGTTTTTTCTTTTTTTTCTTTTTGAACGGTCCTGTCCTGCATCATAGCTAGCCGAATGATAGTCTGGTTGCTGTGTTGTGCCAAACAAATTTGCTTTGCCAAGGGGAGGTTTACGGATATAAGACTCCTCTTGATAAAAGGATCTGTTTATATATTTATTTAGTGTTATTTATTTACTTTGAATTATGGAATCTATGTAGTCTTGCTGTCCTGACTGGAGGGGACAGAAACAGGCCGGAGGGGACAGAAAAAGAAAGAAGACAGCAAAAAGAAGCAAAAGGGAAAGCAGAAAGAAGAGAGAAGAGACAAAAACACAACATATAGAAGGCACGACCCTTCAATCCAACCTAACACCAGACAACACACTGCTACACAGAAACACACCAGAAAATTTCCCACGGCTTTTACAGAAAAACAGAGCTGAAGGTAATAAAAATTTCCTAAATAATAACAAAAGAAAAGAAAAAACATATCACAAACGTATCACAACAACAACCGAAGTACCAGATACACACTCACAGAGAAAAAAACAAAAGTATCTCTTAGAGTATAAACCCACTGGACAATTCATGTCTGTGTCAGCCTGCAGCGTATGAGGAATGACGTGTCATCAGTGATGAGGAGTGGTGAATGAGATCATGCAAATGCGACCATGCCTCCACAGAGGCTACAGGCAGACTAGGGCAGCCCAGAGATCTGGGTCATCAGCAGCAATCCCAGAGCACGAACCCAAGCCACCCCAGACTGAGGACGACCCCTGCCCCACCCAGAGGATGGCAGAGAAGAGCCCCAGCCAGAGCCCCCCTCAGTCACGGGGCACAGATTTGACCCTGATGAGCCTGAGGGATCTGATTGGTTCGTAAAAATCCAGAAGACACTGAATGAATGTTGGCCCTATACCATTCAGGTCTTTGTAAACAAACAGCAGGATTTTGAAGTCAATATTTTGACAGACAGGAAGCCTGTGTAAAGATCTGAGGACTGGAGTTATATGAGCTCATTTCTTGGTCTAAGTGAGGACTTGAGTTGCAGCGTTCTGGACTAACAGCAGCTGTCTGATGGACTTTTTAGGGAGACCTGTGAGGACAGCATTACAGTAGTCCAGTCTACTGAAGATAAATGCATGTGAGACCCTTTCTGACCAGGTCACACATGCCTTTAAACTTTAAAATTAAAAGAAACCATAGGTTTAAAAAGGAATGAGTGGAGAACACTGTAACACCAAGAGGAGGCAACAGTTAGTTCGACCAAATTTATTGGTACAAGGGAATTCAAAAGAAAATCAAAAGGATCCCACAGTAGGTAGAACCATAACCAGCCCTCGGTCAGCGTGTCATCACTGACGACCTGGGAAAATCAACCGGCTCATCAGGTATGGGTGCCTCAGCCTGGTACCTTTACACATCCTCCTTGAGGTGGTCCTGTAGCACGAGCTGGCGGCAGTATCTAATTCTTTTGTGAGTAACACAATGTTGAGAAGCAGTAGCCACATAACCGGGCAGGGTCCCTACCTTGCCGGTACACGGCATGCCTTGCCCTTCTTTTACCCCATGGCTAATGTTGCTTGCTGCTGCTGCTGCTTTCTCCCACACCTGGCCACGTCACCCTCTGCCTCTGGGTTGATCACCACTGCCTCTTCCATGCCAATCCAAAAAACACTTCCAAATCCTCAGCTTTGCCACCATAAATCTGTGGGGTAAAAAGTGGGCCTGCTACACACTGGCTCACCGCCCCAAACCTCTTGAGTCATTGACTGACGGCTATCTGAGCCATCAGTCAATAGCCCAACACCTGCAGTCAATACTGCAATCATGGTCACAGGTGGGACAGCAAAAAGTAAATGACACTAAACAACCTAAGAAAGCATGCAACTAAATTAAAAATAAAACAAAGTAAAACCAGTAAAATATGCCATAAACGAAAACCAAAAACACAATAAAAATCTAAAATGAACCGCCTTGTGACACATTGGCTGTGTCCGAATGTGAACCCTACTTCCTACATAGTGCCCTATATAGGGGTCACGCCATTTTGTCGGAGTGTCCGAATGCCCAGAGAGAAAAAAGTAGGGCACTCAAAATTACCCTCAATGCATCTTGAAAAGTAGTGAGCATCGATGGTCACTAGACGGGTCAATATAGACCACAATGCATTGCGGGCAGAAGCTCAACATGGCCCAAGGAGGCAAAAAAATGGAACTGCGCAAAATTACCTATAAGCAAACAAACAAAGAATAAAATACAACACAAGGAATAAAAATAAAAATATTTACACATAACTTTGGATTGGATTTGGGATGACATCTTGACGCGGGTTGTGGTTGTCGTGGTGACGGCTGTAGTCATGTGGTTTGCAGTGACGAAAAAATAGGCAGCTTCTTGTCCGAATCGCCAAGAGAATGAGTCACTATGTAGTGTGCTATGTAGTGCAGCCCTATGTAGTGAATGAGGGGTTAGGGAGTAGGGTGGACTTTCGGACACAGCCATGGACAAGTTTTTCAAAATCCTGCTGAGTCATCAGTCCCATAATCATTGATGTGTTCTGTACGTGATAACAGGCTGACTTCCCAATTGTCTTAATATAACTGCTAAAATTCAGATCTGAGTCCATGTCAGCTCCCAGATTTCTGGCTTGGTTGTTGGTTTTGTCTAGTACTGACTTTTAATCTTTCTTCCTTGGCTTCCTCGATTTGGCCGATGCAGTGGCTTAATGTTTGAATTGGACTATAGTCTTCTGGTGAGAAGGTTATGTAGATTTGTGTGTCATCAGCATAGTTATGGTAACATATTGTGTTGTTTTTCATAATTTGAGCGAGTGACAGCATGTAGACGTTGCAGCAGTGGCCCCAGGATGGAGCCTTGGGGAACACCACAGGTTATTTTAGTTCACTCAGATTTGTAGTTACCTATAGGCACAAAGTAGTCCCTGTCTTTTAAATAGGACTCAAACCAATTAATTTAAGTGCCAGAAAGTCCCATCCAGTTTTTCAGTATAGCTACTCCTGAAGTCTGGCTGAAGGGCAACTGTGGGGCAACAGGTGGGTCGATAGTGCTTTTGGGGGATAGTGTCACATGTAATGGGCAGAGCACATCCAGTAAGATGTTATGGTCGACCATGTTAATTGCAGCACTGAGATCCAGTAGGACCAGGACTGAAATGTTTCTGTTATATGTGATCAGGCAGATGTCATTAAAGACCTTAACTAAAGCAGTCTCGGTGCTGTGGTGTGTATGAAAGACTGGTAGACACCAAAACAATTGTTTAGTGTCAGGAAGCTGTGTAGCTGCTGAAAAACAGCTTTTTCTATAATCTTACTAAGAAAGGGGAGGTTTGATATCGGCCTGTAAGTTTAGTTTTTTGTTTGTTTTTTTTCAGTAGTGGCTTGATGATGGCTATTTTCAGGGTCTGTGGAAAGACACCTAAAAGCAGAGACGAGTTTACAAGTAAGATATCTAAGGCCATGCATCCTGAAACATTCTTGAAAAATGGCAGGGCGTCAAGACAGCAAACGATTTCAGATGGCCAATGATCTCATCCAGGTTTTTAGAAGTGACTAGAAAAGTGTGTCATGGTGTTCATGTCTCTCAGTAGACACAGGGACATGTGTCCTGCCTCTGGCATGGAAGCACTGACTGACTGATTTTCTGAATTTTGTGAGTAAAGAAAGAAGCAAACTCACCTGCATTCAGCTTTTTGACATTCTCGTTTTTTTAACTCTTGCCTGTGGACTTTTTCCAAGGAGCTCTCTTTTTGGCAGTGATCACTTTCACCTTGGTAGGAGCAATAACATCAATAATGCTGTAATTTTACCATTGAAATGATCCACAATGGAGGATGCAAAGACAACATCCAAAGGTAAACATGTCTAAAGCGTTAAATAGGTGCTAATCAACCATCAGAATGACACAAATAAGATCCATAAAATCTTGGTGTCAAGACATTAAAGTTCCTCACAATGAATGGGAGGGTTCCCCCCAAAGTGTCGTACCATCAACCTCAACTGTAGCCATGTATACATACACAAAATTTCTTCAATCAAGTTACAATTTTCGTCAGACCTGTACTGTTTATGTAATTTGATTATGACTTTAGCTTAAAGTACATGCATCACATGTTGTAACAGAGTAAATCAGTTTGACGTGCAAATACTGCTATCTGACTTTATGCAAACAACAGAATAAGAAGAAGAAATGTGATTTCCAATGTGTGTATTTATTGCCATCTTACCAATATCAGTTTCTCCCCCCTAAATAATTTGGAATTCTTAAAAAAAATCATGTAATGTACAGTATTTGTCTCACATACTGATCAGTTCCTTTTGATCCCACCATGTCTTCCACTAGATGTAATTTTCTTTTCTTTATTCTTTTAAATAAACTTTATTAAGTAAAACAAACAGTAAGCCAATGGGGTAAAGTGTGGGATTGCATCTCACTTAAGTATGGCTGACATAACAAGCATGTGCAGTGAAGGCTCAGTTATTCTCAACACAAAAGGTGGATTTGGAGCATTTTGTTCATCTTGTGCATCATTTACACGTGTAATTAGTTCGTTGCTCCTGCAGATCTGTACCCTGACAAATCAAATGGAGTAGTACCACCAGAAAACACGGGGCAGTGTTTTTGCCATGATAAGAATGACCACAATATAATATGGAATTATATATGGATTCATCTAATAGCAGAATGCCATGATGTTAGGCCATGCAGCAAAAACTAAAGACTAAGCCTGAGAAAACTCAAAACCTTGTTGACAGCCACTTTAAAGGTAACCACATAAAAGGGGTCTAAGGAGGATGCAAGGGAGCGGATGTGATTATTTTGGAAGGGATAGCAATTATCTGATGACATGAATGCAAATGTTTTGAAGTGAGAAAGTTTTTCCACTGTAAAGTATGACTGAAAAACACCCATTTCTGAACTATAAAATAAAACAAGGTTGTGATGGATGGGAAATAAACACGGCTTAACCTGCAGCTGTAAAGGGAAGCTCCCAACTCCCGTTGTCCGCCTTGGGAAAAATATTAGCTCAAGTTTGCCAGAAAACATGCTGTCAATTCCTGTATTCCTTTCCAATTTTGAGAGCTACAGTGTTGTAAATTTTAAAAATAAAATTTGTTGTAAAGATAAAAAGCATCAATTCAAACTTCTGATAGATTCTTTTTGCCGAATATGGAACAAAAAATCCTCAAAGCATGGCTGACAGGCATATGGGCACATGTGGTTAAGTTTTAATTCTTTGTTCGCGCATCAAACTAATTTGTCTGGGGCCAAAGAGAAAATGGCAAAACTGCAGTTAGATTCTTTAAAGGATGCCATTTCCTTACAGCAGCGTCAAGCCAGATGTTCATTTCTTCATTAATATACAGTTAAAAAGACAGAAGCTACAGGTTAGAGTCAAAATAGGACAGGGGGTGTAGGTGGTTGAGGGGGTGGGGTGGGTGCATGCATGTTTTGTGTGTGTGTGTGTGTGTGTGTGTTTGTGTGTGTGTGTGTGTGTTTATAAAACTTGTGTGTGAAAACATATTTTTAATGGGCCAAAATTGTCTTTTTTTTAAGCATGTGGTGCTTCTTTTTTGTATGAGAAGTGCTTTATAAAGAAAATTTTATTTGATTCTTGGCTGATGCTCTCTGGTTTTCTTTATCTTATTATGGTTGTTAAATTAATCAAATTTCTTTTCAAGTAGTTATTAATCCCATAAATTAAATTAAATTAAATTAAATTAAATTAAATTAAATTAAATTAAATTAAATTAAATTAAATTAAATTAAATTTAAAATGCTCTATGCACCTGGGAAGAATTGTAATGTTCTGGGATTATTTCTTTGTTTTGTTTTTGTTTGTTTGTTTGTTTTGTTTTTTAGAAATTGAAAGTTGAAGTCTTGTTCCGGAGGATGATGGTGTGTGTTGTTCTTTGCCTTTGTGACCTAGTGGCCCAATGTTTCCAGGACAAAGTAGGCCAGGACCCAATCAAATATTAACACCATTTATGTAATTGAGCACACTCTTGGTTTGATTTCCGCAATATTGAACATGTGCAATAGTCTGTTTAAACTGTGTGCATGCCGTGATCAGCTGGAAGCTTTGTTAGTATGTGTACATGTATTGTATATTTTATATGCAAAATTGGACAGCACTCTTTAGAGAGGCCTTAGATAGTTACATTTTTCTTTTTCTTCTTTTTTGCTGTTTTCTCAGGCTCTGAGGAGACATATTAGCCGTTAGGGGTTAAAGAAGAAGTCAGCTATAAGATTCACACGGCAACTAGTGGGACAATACAAGACACTTGAATACTCACATAACAAATGCATACAGAGGGCACCAACACAAATACACAAAAACACACACGCCACCTTCTCCAGAGAGGATCAGGTTTCCCTCTGTGTCCAGTGGCTTATTAAACATTAAACTCTACAGCTTCCCTACAGGAGGGAAAAAAGGTCTCCCCCACCGCCCCTTCCCAGCCTCCCCTCTCTCATTACAGCTGTGGAGGTATGAGACGACAAAAGCATGGCCACGCTAATGGAGCCAGAGGCCGACAGCCAATCAGAGGGCTTGTTGTAGAGTTCCCCCCGCGACAGCAGGTAGGCCGAAGTGGGAGAGCTTCTCCCCACAGTGATAGCAAAGCAAACAGTGTGGCGAACAGTCCAATACTAGATGTACTGTAATTCATTACAGCATCAAGACATTATACCTCAACACACTTGTCCACGTTGATTCACAGATCAATAAGATTTTAATATTTTAACAATTATATAATAATTATAACCTTTTATAATCACTTGAGATGTAAAAAGGTAAATACAATAAGATTCCACTATATCATCAGGTGAATTATGTTCACTTCAAATATTAGTTTCTGCAAGAAATATTTAATATTAAATAATATTTAACAATATGTCATAATTAAATAACAATTTAAACATTTTTAACTGAACATATTTTCTTCTGGGTTTCAACATGCCAGTATGCACTCTGGGATACAATTACAGAGATTTGTCAAATAAATCAAAACAAGTAGTAACCCCACCCTGATTTTAAACAGTCTGGTCTAGTGTTGGGAAGGTGGTGTCATTTTGATTTCCCTGTGCAATCTGTGAATCAGCATCTGATAATTTTATAGAAAAAACCTTATAAAACACAAGATAATAAGGCATGTGCCGTCCTTGGTCAGGAAGGGGCCTGAAAATCTTTATGTGTAAGTACGACAGCATTTGGAAAAAAAGTAGAAATTAGTGACTCTAAAGATCAAAATCTAAATACTTTGGCTTGTTTTTATTTGCTGTGGTCATGGTTCTGTTTTTAGTTGTTCATTTAAAGGTTTCATAAAAATGTTATATAGCTTCTTTTGACAAGACAAGAATCATGTTTTTATGAAAACACTAAATAAAAAATTGCTTAGCACTAAACTATTCATAATTTCTAAATTAGGCCAACATGATACTAAATTAAGAACCATTTGGGAGTCAACAGAGCTGAATCTTTTAATGGAACTGAGCCAAAAGAGTCAGCTCTTTAAAAAGAACTGGATTGGAGTTTCACGGCTTGGCATGGATGAGGGTTGGTTCGCAACAAGCTCATAAAGGAGATGCGGGACCACCTCGTACAACAAGCTGTAGTTGATTTCTGTTAATCGAATTTCTATCAGTTTTTTATTGTCATTTTCTCTCTGATGATAATTATATTTATATATGTGTATATATATATATATGTGTGTGTGTATATTATATGTAGAGAATATATATTATATATCAATATTGTATCAATATATATATATAATATTGATAGAATTTTTATACAGGCTACAGGCATTCACATACTCTCATACTCTCATCCCTAAGATGTAAAACAAATTTAAAAAGATGACAATTTACAGACAACTCACATTGTCGTGCAGATTTTTATATATTTTGCCAAGAAAAAAAAGAAATAACATCATGTAACTTAACTTCTCAAAATCTAGATTTATATAAGTACATCTCATGAACTCCGGTACGTTATTGTCTTCTTTGGGGTCTAAAGGGATTTCTCAGCATCTCAGGTGTTGTGTTGACACTCCCTCATGTGTGTATGGTTGGTAGCTTGACACCTGACACCTGACAACAAGCAAGCAGTGTGTCTGCATGTGTGTGTGTTTCCAAAGGCTGGACTCAAACAGGCTGAGTACTTAAGTAAAACTGTAATTTACTGCATGTGACCTGAAAACCTTCACTGAGACAACAGCGCCTCCTGCTGGACAAATGGTCGACAACCTTTAATGTACAATAGTGCTTTTAATTTAAAAAAGAAAAAGTGCAGAATACTGTTTCTTCCTATTTATCATCTTGATTTTATCTCATTTTTATCCACCACCAGTAATCACCTTAGTAGATTTTCTGGTAAGACAACTGAATGCCGTCTCAGCTGGATCACCAACGCTCGTAGACTCACATTCTGCCAGCTGTGAGACGGCTGAACTGCCCTGACTTACCTTATAAGCTCTCAGCCAACATGTGACTCTGATCTTCCTCCTTGCAACATGTAATTCCAGGAAGCTTCTTCTTCCTCCCCCCTCCTCTTCTGCAGCTTCTGACGTTCTTCAAAGACCATCACTCCTCTTTCCTGTCTTGCCACAGAAGCTCTCCTTCATCCCAACAGTTAAGGCAGGTATTGATAACAGATTAGCAGGCTGCAGACACACTGGCAGATACTGGAATGACTTAATTAGCAGCCATATTGGATTAGTCTAAACGGGGAAAGAGGCCATACAAACCTTTTGAAAGACCCCTAAACGTCCTTTTGAGTGATATTTTGGACATTTGTCTTTGCATGTAAGTAATGAGCAACTGGTTATTTGAAGCCTAAGAATAACCTTTGTAATTTCATCTTAAACAGGCAGACAGACAGGCAGACAGGCAGGCAGGCAGGCAGGCAGGCAGGCAGGCAGGCAGGCAGGCAGGCAGACAGACAGACAGACAGGCAGGCAGGCAGGCAGGCAGACAGACAGACAGACAGACAGGCAGGCAGGCAGGCAGGCAGGCAGGCAGGCAGGCAGGCAGGCAGACAGACAGACAGACAGACAGACAGACAGACAGACAGACAGACAGACAGACAGACAGACAGATAGATAGATAGATAGATAGATAGATAGATAGATAGATAGATAGATAGATAGATAGCTGTTCTTAGCTGACAGGAGGCACCCGGTGTGTCTTCTGCTTCTTCCAGTCCAGACAACTGTTGCTCGCTGGATGTTTTCTCTTCTTCAGACCATTCTCTGTAAACCCTAGAGGTGGTTGTGTGTAAAAATCCCAGTAAATACTCAGACCAACAACCATGCCACGTTCAAAGATACTTAACCCCCCTTTCTTCCTCACTCTGATGCTCAGTTTGAACTTCCTGTTGTCTTGACCATGTCTACATGGCTATTGAGTTGCTGCTATGTGATTGGCTGTTTTGTGCTTTATGTTAGCAAGCAGATGACCAGATGTACCTAATAAAACGGCCGGTGAGTGGAGCTAAGACCCAACTTTTTTCTGTGTTTTGTGCATAAAAGTAGCTTGTCATGCACTTTGCATGAACAGAGTGACCTCTAGTGGAGACTACAGTTTAAACTCAAACCAGCTGGTTTCGTTGCTGAGCTTACTGGGATGGAGAAAATCTCCATCTGTGTGATCTTGATGACCACATGAACATTTTCCAAACTGAATTTTACTATTAAGATGTGTTTTCACACCTTTTCTTTTAAAACAATTAAAAAAAAGAAGGAAAAATGCTATAAAATAGATCAGATGATGATAATACCACATGTCTGTTATCATGTCTGTTAATATCACACACACACACACACACACACACCTATACCAGAACACACATCATGCAGAGTCGCGTTAATCATACATGATGAGGGAGCTGCTCTGCTGAGTGATGGATGTATCAGAAAGAGAAAGGGAACCAGAAACTGGGAACTCCGGAATGTGTGAGGAGGAAGAAAATGTGAAAAGTAAGAGGAAGAATAAAACATTTGATAAGAGAGGAGGGGAAAAACCATAAAAAAAGAACAATGAATCTGATTCTATAACAAAAACAAAGGAAACCTTTGTGTTAAAGGACTGGTCCAGTTTATTAAAACACATCTGATTAAGTATGAATATGTTTAAATCTGACTTTTGTTCGTTAAAGATGAAATATAATAAAAAAGAAAGAAAGAAAATCTAAATTCAGACACATTTAATGTTAAAGTGTAGTGCTGCTGTTTCACCACTAGATGGCGCTCACGAACCATCACTGTTTTTACACTGACGGGTCTACCAGCGTACTTCAGAGAATAAAACATCAGAAAAGAAAAAAAAACTACATTACATTTCAGTTTATCTAAAATCATGATTCTTCATTCATCCTCTAGACGGAGAAATTCAGTCGTTATAGCAGCGAGCAGACAATTAAAGGTAAAGTAGAAAAATATATTTAAATAAAAGATAACAGGAGAAAAGCTACTATAATAAAATTTACAAATGATTTTACAATAAAAAAGGTATAACAAATATGAATGATAGAATATTGTGTGCAGCAGCTAAGTATCTCAGACATAATTGTGGCCAGAAGCTTTCCTGTAAATGCATCATAATATCAGCTCTGCTTTTAAACAGCTGAATCTCAGGCTGAGCTTCGGGGGCAGATTTTGTATATAAAAAACGTTTTAGCACAACTGATTAAGTCACATGGACACAAATGATGTTGTTACTATTATTACAACCACCTCCTCCACCTTTTTTGGTACTTAGCAGGATTTCAGAAACACCAAACCCCTACATGTGAAAGTGATTGTTTCATTGAGTGAATTAATTTTAAAAGAGACAAACCCCTTAAAACTGAGACAACTTTAAAAAAAATTTAAAATAAAAGATGTTTTTTTCCTACTATATTATTATAGTTTTCAGCTTTAAGGAAGCTGAGAGAGTTTTACACTGAACAAACTGTTCGAACTTTGTTGCAACTTATTGATTTTTCCCTAAATAATCTGCTTTAAACAGACACACCATCACTATTCAGGTAAAACATAAATAGAAACTGAAGCAAGTAATGCAGTCCAGAAACAACGTGGGGAGACCATGCTCCCATTAAAAAATAAATACTGTGATAAAATTGTGACTAAGCCTCCAGGGATCTGCATTTCCATGGCAACAAAACAAAATTAGCATGTGGAAAGTGTTAACGAATAAAATAATAAAATAAACGACAGGTTTTAAATAATGTCAGAAACTGTCGTAGATCTTTGGAAACAGACTCAGTCCCTCATATAGGAGACTGATTCATGCTTTATTCTCCTGGATGCAAAAGAAGACTGACATGGCCTTTCACACTCCATCTTCCTCCTCCTTCTCCTCCATCTTCAGAATAACACCGCTCTCTCATGCTCCAGGTTACCTGAGTTACACAGAATAACGTGATCCTCCCGGGCTCCTCACAGCCATGGCCGTTTCTCTGATTACTGCCATTATATATAAAAAACAAAAATAGTGGAAATCCAGTCAGTAACCTGCTATGCTAACCCTTGAGCTGAGACATCAAGTGGTCCCTTTATATTTACATTTTCTTGCTTGTGGATTAATAACATACACACAATGTCAAAAAGTTCCATAGACAGTTTTCAGCAGATCTGACGCAGCAGATTCAGCTCTGCTGGTCCGTTATTTAAAAACGCTGTCTGGTGAACCTGAACGCAACATCCCGACTCATTTCATGTAGTAGATATAACCTGTGCCAAGGGGATCTCCTATGTAGTCATATACCCCAACTTTCAAAAGCTTTTTATGCTCTTTCTGATCTAAAATTGTGAGTTTTCACCCATTTTACCTCAGAGACCAACAGTCTTTGAATGTTTGTCAGACAACATTGCTGGTCTGCCTGTTTTTATACAGAGAAAATAGATTCTAACAGTTACAGATATGAAAACCATTTAGTAGAGATGTTCACAAATCCTTTTTTACAAGCTTCAAGTCATATGGCACAAGTCCAACTCAAATCAAGTCACTTTTAGTTGTAATGAGTAATCTTCCGTGTGACGCCTGCTGTCTGGTCTGCTTAGAAGATGCATGGTAATATCCAAGGAATCTAAAATCTGTACTCATCCTTCATCTACCAGCTTTTATTAACAGTTGTGATCTTTAGCTTAAACAGAAACACTCTGTGCCTCTCTGGAGGATTTCATTGCTTTCCTGAATTCAGAAAACCTGCAGATGAACATGGAAATTTATTCAGATTAGTAAATATGTTCTTAACATAACTTTTCTAAGAGTTTTTAATATGAACCAAATTCCATCTGGACCCACAGAGAAATGTTCAGAAAAAACTGCAGTTCATAGCATGTTTAGCTGAATGTAGCGAGGAGGGTCATGCTGCACTTTAGTGCAGGATCACCTCCTGTCCTGCAGGTTTTAGATGAATCCCTGCTGCAACACACCTGATTAAAATAAACTTATTAAGTTCTGCACAAGTAATGAGCCATTAATAATTTACCTGTGGGTGTACTGCAGCAGGTAAACATGTAAAATCTGCAGGACAGTGGCTCAGCCGGTCCACAGTTGGAGATCCCTTCACTAGTGCATCAGCAACACACACACACACACACACACACACACACACACACACACACACACACACACACACACACACACACATATATATAAATATATATATATATAAATCTATATGTAAAGTTTTATTTATTTTACTTTTTAATTTATATGTAACATATTTGTGGGCTGCACAGTGGTGTGGTGGTTAGCACCACAGTCTCACAGCAAAAAGGTCGCTGGTTCGAGCCTTGGCTGGGGGGGCGGTGGCCTTTCTGTGTGGAGTTTGCATGTCCCTGTGTGTGCGTGGGTTCTCTGGCTTCCTTCCACCGTCCAAAGTAGTGCATCCCTCAGTGCGATGGACTGGTGGTCTGCCCAGGTGTTCCTGCCTCTCACCAGTTTAATGCTGGGATAGACGCCGACTTACCAGCGACCCGTAATGGACTAAGCAGTACAGACAATGAATATTGTAAAGTATTTGTGTTTCTGCAGTTTGTGTATTTTCCCTGTATGTATATTTGTGTGTGCATTCAAATATGCATGCAAGTAGCCTTGGTTATGCACAAACTATTACAAATACAGATCTACACTGTGCATCACAAATTGTGGTGGATGATATTTCTTAAGACGAGTTTCTAGAAATTACATTACAGTCTGATTTAACTGTGAACTATGACAGTTGAGCCACCATCCACAACACAACACCTTTATTTTTAGTATTTGCACCACTTTTTAAAACTGGAATATGACAAAACGTCCACCATTATTACGTAATAACCAAAGTCTCATGAGTTCATTTGGTGCCTGGTGTCAATTTAATTATCTGCACCATGCAGTTTAGCTCTTCCTTTCCACAGTATTACATCATAGCTGTAACTGTTTACCTCACTTTTGCTTTCTCAGGAACTCTTACACACATTTGCATGTAAGTTAGTTCATGTTTGCCCCCCGTGCAGGAAACTCCACCAGACCAGGAAAAGAAAAAATGAAGCAATTCCAGAGGAGAAACATGTGAGGGATGAACGGGTCTGCACGCCACCATGTGACCAACTAGGTGTCCCGCTTCCTCCTCTTCCTCCCAGGTGCTGCTGTGAAGTGGCAGATGAAATATTAATCATCCTGAATTTATGATGGAGGACAGCGGGTGGGGGGAGGCATAGAGGTAAAGGAAGAAGATTGGAAAATAGAGGGATCATGAAATCTAAAGTTTCTCTTATAAAATGTTACAAAACTTAATGAAAATGAATTTTTCATCATTTAATATTTTTAATCTTTTATCTATTTAAATGTCCTCATTTTTTTCCTTTATTTATTATTATTGTTATCTAATAATTTTTTTTTTTTATTTTCAATCTTGATTTCTTTTGAAGTGAACTTGTTTCTGTGTTCTGCATTAAAAATGGGATTTTCTTTTTTTTTTTTTTTTTAGTTGATGCTACTGTAGAAAATATCTTAATTCAGTGTAAAGTAGAGACCAATATGAGTTCAAATCTGGAGTAGCTCGCTTTGGATAAAAGCATCTCCTAAATAACTGTGATGTAAGTAATTTTTAAAAATTTCATAAAATAAAAAATGCATCTTACTTTTTCAGTGTGGTTTGTTTAGACTACAAAACAGCCTTAATGCACTTTTGTATTTAAAAGTATAACATGGGGAATATTTCCTCACACTGTAAATGCAGCATTCAGACATGGCTGTTTTTCCATTTATCTGCAGAGCCGTGCTGCCTTTGGTTTATTTAAAAACTCATCACACATTTTTTACCACATTAACAACATTAACAACAAAAATATTACAAGGGTAACCAAATTATGGGCATCATCACTGTTATTTAGCAGACGCTTTTCTCCAACGCGAATCACCCTTTTTGTGCCACAGACACCACCTGTAGCTTATTTATTTATTTATTTGTTTGTTTGTTTGTTTTTTTACATGATATACAAAATGTGCTTTTAGCATGAAATAAAAACAACTAAGACATGTTTCTTTAATGTCTGCCTTTTTGTAGTAATAGTAGTATTTATTTGAACTGAATAAAAACAAAACCAAGATTTTTATTTTCAACCCCTAATTAAATCCATCCGTGTTCAAAAAGGAGTGGGAAGAAGACTAGGCTTATTGAATCCCATTCCTTCTCTCTGTGTCAGTAGCTTTTCCTTTTAATTATCCTGCTGCCCTACATTTCATGCATTTTCTGTACATGTACACTTCTTAACAAAATAACAATTATATTATAAATGATAAATATTAATCACAATCCTCTTTGCTCCACAGCAGACAAAATTAATAATCAACATATTTAACAAATTAACATAACAGCCAAAGAAGGAGCAATATGAATAAGACTAATGACAATACTGACCATAATAAACAACATCAAAACCTCTATAATTATAATATTTATAACTTAATAATATTAACAACAACAACAACAACAACAATAATAATAATAATAGGAACGTATGGTATAAACAACGCTTGGGTTCTGGAGCTGTCCTCGGGAAGGGCAGGACCCTCTTCCATTCAGGAGTTGCTCCCAGTCAGAGGCACCGAGCAGGTGTGGGCACATTTATCACCCCCTGACTTGGCACCTGTACATTGGGGTTTACCCTGGTAGATGAGAGGATCTTCACGGTAGGGTGGCTGGGGTTTGTGCTCTGGGTTTACTACTGATCCCCTGGGTCTCTGGGCCACACTAGTCTGCCTCTAACCTCATTGGGGCGTGCACAATCACACTCATCTCTGATCACTCCTCATTCCTCATACACTTCTTACACGTCCTCTTTCTTTTTTCTGCTCTCCTTTTTACCTTTCTTCACCATTCTCCTTTTTTTTCTGTCCTCTTCGGTCAGGTCCAGCAAGATTTCATGAATTTTATAATTCGAGATAAATAAATAAGATAAAATAACATCTGATTATCATGAGGAACCGTACACCCCTAAAGCTACCCTTCACAAAGCAAATTTGTTCAGCATAACACGATAGTCAGACTATCATTCTGCTTTCTACAATATTGGACAGGGCGAGTAAACAAAAAAAAAAAAAAGAAAAAAAAAGAAGAGAATGACTTCCGGGCCACTTTGAGGAGCTTCTGGTCTACCATCCAACGGCTCAGAAGGGGGAAGCGGTACTCCGTCAACACTGTGTACAGAGTCCTTGACTCTGGATGTTGTGGTCAGTGGAGGGAATAGCTTAAACTCCTCAATCCCCCCTGACACCTCTTACAACGAGGAAGCAGAGTCAAGGGATCCTGTTGTGGGCTCTCCTGTCTTTGGGGCTGAGGTTGCTGAGGTGGTTAAAAAACTCCTCAGTAGCAGGTCCCTGGGGGTGGATGAGATCTGCCCAAAGTTCCTTAAGGCTCTGGACGCTGTTGGGCTGTCTTGGTTGATATACCTCTGCAGCACTGTGTGGACACTGGGAACTGCTTCCTCTGGACTGGCAGGACTGGTAAGGTCTGTCCGGGGGGTCCTGGAGAGGAGGGTCCATCAGATAGTCACACCTCAGATTGAGGAGGAGCAGTGTGGTTTTTGTCCCAGTCAGGGAACAGTGGACCAGCTCTACACCCTCTTCAGGGTCTTGGAGGAGGCATGGGAGTTTGCTCAGCCAGTCTATATGTGCTTTTTGGACTTGAAGAAGGCATTCGACCGTGTCCCTGGGGGACTCCTGTGGGGAGTGCTCCAGGAGTGCTGGACCCCCTTGTACGAGATGCCCGGTCCCTGTACGACCGGTGCCAGAGCTTGGTCCCGTAGTTTCCCTCAGTAAATCAGATTTGTTTCCAGTGAGGTTGGACTCTACCAAGGCTGCCCTTTGTCACCAATTTTGATTATAACTTTCATAGACAGAATTTCTAGGTTAGCCGAGGTGTTGAGGGGATTCGGTTTGGTGGCTTCAGGATTTCGTCTCTGCTCTTCAGCTCTCACTGGCACAATTCGCAGCTGAGTGTAAAGCGGTTGGGATGAGAATCAGAACCATCTCCAAGACTATGGTCCACAGTCGGAAAAGGGTGGAGTGTTTTCTCCAGGTCGAGAATGAGGTCCTGTCCCAAGTGGAAGAGTTCAAGTATCTCAGGGTCTAGTTCACGAGTGAAGGAAGGATGGAGCAGGAGATCAACAGGCTCAGGCATCTGGTCAATCAAAGTTTTTTCCGCTGCAATTCCTGTTTTCCTACGTACACAATCTGCAGTTATCTTTGCTACGCACAGTTTAAAAATAAGGCCCCTGGTAAAGATCACTTTGTCACTGTAAAAGCCGAGAGTGGTCTTCGTTTTCAGGGGCATTGGTTTGTTAGTCTGTTAGCAACATAACTCAAAACATTATGGACAAATTTTGATTAAACGTTCAGGAAATATCAGAAATGGAATGAGTAACAAGTGATTAGATTTTGGTGGTGATCCAAATCACTGCCTGGATCCAGAATTTTTTAAAAGGATAATCATTATGAGGAGCTAGAGATAATTTTCCCATTAGAGCTTTTGACTCAAAAATAATGCCCACAATTAACGGCAAAATAAACAAATAAATTAAATTAAATTAAATTAAATTAAATTAAATTAAATTAAATTAAATTAAATTACAGTGACTTGCTGGAGGTCTGCTCTCTCTGAATGCTTCTAGTTGTTTTTTTGTTTGTAGTTTGTTTGTTTGTTTGTTTTATCGTTATGTCTTCTGATTATATAGACATATTTTAAATTTACTTACCATAATAAAGAAAAGGATTTAAGTGCTGACAAAGTAGCTTGTGCCGGTATTGTGGGCAGCACTGTGATCATGAAACAGAGACACAACACCACCACCACCACCACCGCCGCCGCCGCCGCCATTAGGAGAATCTACGAAAATACAAAATTACTTTTCTTTTAATTAAACTGAGAGAAAAATGTTGTGATTCTTAGTTCAGCAACATCCTCAGTGTTTTCTTCATGTCTGGGATGTGGCTGCTAATTAGAGTCATTCATACACCTACATGCCAAAGTCGTGTTCTGTTGACCACTGAGCAGATGCACTGTAGCAGCAGGAGGCTGGGCACCTTGCTCAAGGGCACCTTTGCAGTTAGTGAAGAGAACAAGCTGTCTGAAGGAAACCGTCTGCAAGCAGATCAACTCAAATCTTAATTCCTAAATAAGACTTTTTATTAGACAAAAGGAGTTGTTTCAGGAAGAAATGTTGGATCATTTCAATGCAAATAAGTTTTAAAAAAGAATGACGACAGCCTCAGTTTTAGTGAGTACAGGTGTAATGGTGCCAGAGAACTGCAAAGTTGTGCAGACTGGTCAGAAGGTAACACCTACATTGCAATTACAGGCCACTACCACCATATAGGGAAGATCTGTATGGCCAATACTGCAATATTTTTTTTTTTGCAAACAACACAAGTAAAACATGTTTAAATGTTTTGTTACCAGCCAAAATATCTTAAGTTTGCATTTCAAAATGTCCACCATTTTTCTTGCACATTATCTGTTTTGGTTTGTTTGCCCATCACTTTTCATACGGAAACTACAAAGGCCTGCAAAAGTCACAGGACTGAATACCAGATATTCAAACAATTAAGTGAAACCAACAGTTTTATCACATGTAACAAAAGAAAAGGTTAAAATAAATAACTTAATTATTATAAACAATATTATCTATCTAATATGTATTTTCGATAGCCTTATATATATATATATATATATACTGTATATCCAGGCTACTTGAATAAATACGTATAATAGCAGCTTTAGAACACAGCCACTCTCCAGTTCAATCATTAAAAACAATAAATGTTAGAAATGTAAATCATTTTATAATGCAGATGCTGTTCTCTGTGGGTCCACTCTTCCACCTTTGACTCCCACGCCTTGCCTTCTGGGTCAACACTATAACATGGGTCACCAGAAATTGATTTGCTCCATATCCCACATGAGTGTACGGCAAATGAATCGTCTGTGTGACATGGTGAAGCCTGACGTCTGGCCAAAATCAGCTCATTAAAAAAAGCCCACCTACTTCTCAGTTTGTCCTTTAATGACGTTGCCTGGCTGCATGGGTGTGGGGGGTAGGCTTACAAGCTTTGGCTGGAATATAAGCTCACTTACACATCTGTCATCAGGCTGTCAGAGACAATCATGAGGGATGGCAGGGGATGGAGGTTGCTGTGGTTGTGTGGCTGAAAGGCAGGTGGTGTTTTGACAGATGTAGCCAGTCCTGATGTAAAAAAAATGAAAGATGTCGTCTTAACACCAAACTACATCTGCTGCCATGCCAGGGAATTTTATATTGCTTTCAATGGTTGAACTTTGAACAAAGTTATTATTTGTCCCATATTAAAAATCCAAATTGATATTAACTCTTTAAAGGAAGGTTATTTTGGGCATGTTGGTGCTAGGGATGGAGAGATTCACTGATTTGGATTGGTGGTCCGAGCCTGACGTTTGTGAGGATAAAAAAGGAATGCATCTTTCTTAGTGTGTCAGCATTGGTAAAACCCATGGTTAAATAGATTATTACACAGTTTTTCTCCTCCTCACCTGTATTTTCGAGGCACCTTAAACGTATCATTACTGTCTTTTGGTGTTTTGTTATTAAGACAGATGGGATCCAGGTGGCGCAGCCGCAGTAAGTAAACAGCAAACATGGAGGGAAACGAGACAACAGGTGAAGAAGTGATATTCACCGTATGTAAGTTTTCTAAGTGTTCTGTAAAACTACAGACAGAGAACACTATTAGTAAATGTTCCGCCACAGTGGAGACCATGTTTTCAGTGGCGTTGGTTTGTAAATGGTAAATGGTCTGTATTTATATAGCGCTTTTACCTAAAGCGCTTTACATCATACATCCCATTCACACACTGATGGCGGAAGCTGCCATGCAAGGCGTTCAACCACATGAGCTCGACAGGCCGAGGATCCAACCGGCAACCCACTGAGCCACGCCGCCCCTAAAGCTGTCTGTCAGCAACATAACTCAAACATTTATGGACGGAATTTAATGAAAATTTCAGGAAATGTCAGAAATGATATAAGAAACAAGTGATTAGACTACGGGGGTGATCCAGACCACCGCCTGGATTCAGGAATTTTTTAAAGAATGCTTACTGGGGGAGAGAGACATTAATTTTGACATTAGAGCTTTAACAAGTAAAGCCCACAATCATTTATCATAAAAAAAAACAAAACAAAACACACACACACACACACACACACACACACAATGGCTTGTTGTAGGTCTGGTCTATCTTTTTTTTTTTTTTTTTTTTATTATTAAGAGACAAAAAGGAAATTGACCAAATAAAGAATAAAACCGTCTTAAGTCTGGACCATATTGAATTGCATCTTCTTTTAAGTTAAATTTATTGATTTGCTAAATAGAAAACAATCAAGTATCAAATACATAAAAAAAATGTGATGTTATTTAGAAACACCAGCGTTGTAAACTTTTTGTATTTGCATGGTGGGGATTCACATCCCTGTTAGGTTCACTTGTCACAGCAGTAAACTGAATTTACTAAAAAACACTTTAATCCTCTTTAATTATGAAGTTTCTGAGAGTTTTTAAACCTTATATTTAGATTTTTTTTTATCATTGAGTGTCCAGAAACAAAGTAACTACTGGAACAATTTTAAAGCTCGTTATTTATAAAGATTCTTACAGTTTTCCAGCTTTACAATTACAGGCTGGCCGCAGGATGACCCCTTTGATGCACCACTCTGAAGTGGTTAATAACCCACTGCAATGGGGTTTATTAGTACACATATCGGTACTCGGAATCAGAAAGTACTCAAATGTTAGTACTTGTACCCGGTATGAAAAATATTGGAGCGGTCCTGTTACATACAAAGTTTATTTCAGTTACTACAGAATGAAATTTTGAAACCTTATCAGAAGAAATTAGATTTGGATTAAATGTGACAATTCCCGAAAAAATTAGCACACTGAAGTAGAATCTGTCATTTATTTCAGATGGAAAAAAAAAAAGAAAAGCACTGAAACTCAGGCCGAGAAAAAACAATAGCGCCTCAGTTCCTTAAAACAAAATACCTCACAATACAAAACACACACCTCCGGACACACACATGCCAGCACATACGCCAGCCAACAATGGAGGGGGTGCGAGACGTAACAGCTGTCTTTTTTTTTCAATGGAGCCACAATGGAGGATCTCTGCAGGGTGTGGAGGAGAAGACAGCACCTGCCTCTGCCTCCTCCCCCCCACTACTCTCCATCCTCACCCACAGGACACAACCAGGAGATGAAGGCAAGAGCCGCGGAGGGCGAAGGCGAGCGTGCCTCTAGTTGCGAGTTGTCTATTCACCCAGTTCAGCTGCCTCATCTGCATACTGTTTGACTTGCTGCTTCTAATTTAGGCGCCTTCTTCTTTGAAGGCAGATGTATGTAAACAATGTCTCTTTTCATCTCGAAGAGGATTAGAAGATGACGGATTCTAGGTCATTAACCCCCAGAGGACTGAGAGCTAACAAAGGCAAACCTGCCGGGGGTTCGAAGCATGGCTGCATAATCACCCTCAGCAGTAGAGGCTGGTTGTCCAAAGTGTGATGAATAATGCAAAGCAGCATATAAACAGGGGCAATGAATGCTGCATGGGTCAGTGATCTGACAGATTATAGTTTTTAGAGGGCTGATACCTAAATTTAAAAAAAAAGAAAAAAAAAAAGAAAAAAGTTTTGTTTTATTATCAGTTTTTATAATTGTTCAGAAAGTTTAAGAATAGAGGTTTAACCTACTAAGGTTGTCATCCCATTCCTCTTGGTTATGTTTAGAATAAACACCGTTAAACCAGACTAAACTGCAGACATTTCAAAATCACTCTCAAGTTCTGTTTACACACAAACATTTTGAATTGCGCTGAATACCAGGAATATTTCTATGTCTCCTGAAGTTTTTACTCTGAAATTTTTAGAATCTCCAGGAAGCAGTCTGCCCTCTGATTGGACGGTTTGATTTCTCATCATCCAATCAGATAGAAGTTTAAAGATGTGGCCAAAAATCTTCATCTGCAACTTAACAGTCTTGCACGCAGTTTCTCGCTTTGCATCTGTGACAAGATGTTCGCAAAAGTTACGTCATCCATGTGGATAAAAACAATGCTGTCGTCTTGATTATGATTGGCCAAATAACCATGCTGATGCCATTAGAGATGTGTTTTTGTGAAGAAGATAGCGTCCCTTATCTTTTCTAAAGGTCCCATTCCAGAGGGAGGGCTCTATGCCATGTTTTATTAACAATAAAAGCCATGTCATTGCAAACAAGACTCCCCTATAATCAAGAACTCTTCAGATCTATACAAGTCACATGAATTTGGAATCAGTTTGCAGGTATGATCAAATTTCTGACTATGACCCACATTATGAAAAATTTCTTGTTACCAGTTTGTCTTTTGGCGACACCACAGCATGAAGGGTTTATGTTTCACAGTGACTACATCACTACAAACAGATCTCACATCACCACTGTACTTGTACTGTGACCCTGTGTGTTCCCCCACAGCAACGTTCTGCATATTTATAGGCAACACTTGTTCATGAGTCCTTCTGATTAAGCATTTATAAGTACTCCGCTGAAGAGAAAGAGGCTGAGGAAGAAGGGCATACATATACTGTATAGTTTTTCTGACACTGCAAGAACGACTTCTTCTCTAAAATGATAAATCCTAAAGTCAAGAAGTTTGGAGCAATAAATGCTAATGTCTTCCGCAACATGTGTTCATGTGTTTAATTGTCGTCTTTTCTAGTGTTTTTTTGCTCTGTAAAGCCCTTTTAGTTGCTCTTAAAATTTGATCTCATCATTAATGTCAAGTAAATGGAATTAATATGAATGATTAGATTAACCACTGGAGACAAAAACTTTAATCTTATCAAAAATAAATTAAACTGGAAGATGTTCTGGGGAAAATATTATCTGTAACCATGGCTTGAATAACCTTCTTAACTATTTAATTTAATCATTGTGAAATTTATCTGCTTCAGGAATGTTTGGGTCAAACTTGTCTGTCTCATTAGAGAAAAATGCCAGTAAAAAAGATGCTTTAACACATCAGGGCTGTCAGCCAGTACATGGACCTAAAACAGGTTTCTTACATGGGGCCCAGTTTGTCAATTTGATCTCCTGCTACATTTATGCAAAACAAGATGTTCTTTTTAATCCTGACCTGTTTCCATTTGCTGATTAAAACATATTAGAAAACAAGGTACAGGGATGGTCTCAGAAAGGTAAATAAACGGTGTTGCTACAGATAAACACTAACAGACGTACCCTTACCAGACTTACCAGACTTGTCCTCAAATGACATCAGAAATATATGATTGGGAGATAGATAAAATATTTTCTTAATAAAACAGCACTTTTCATTAATAGACAAATATGAGCAAAACCTTAGTTTAATTTTTCTCTTTTGCTTTTTCATTCATAGGCTTAAAGGTTAGGATGCGGCACCAGGAAGATCACTCTGCCAGTTTTAGTCTAAATAATCTTTTAGAAAGATTCCTTTGTGCACTGCTCATGATTTGATGTAAAATGTAATCAAATCAAGCCTTTAGGCTAAGAATAGAGGGCTCACTTTTTGTATTGGCTTGGAAAATTGATCAGCTTTTATGTAGCAGTCATGGAGTCTGTTCTCTGGTCACTGTCTGGTTTGGATTACCTAATACACAGAACATAAGTACACTGCAACTGTAAGTGAAGTCTGCACACATAAAAACTCACTATCATGACGTGTGCACCATTTTTCCAGGCCTATGTGCTGAACACAACCATGAAGTTTGCTATTCAGTCATTGTGTATGCGCGCTCTGCTAATCAACTGGTGAATAAGATCTCAAGATAAATGAGTCTTTTGTCAAAGCAAAAGATTTGGACCTTCAGCTGTTCGGATCCTTTGACCCAAACAAGAGCCTAAAAAACCGAATGAGGTTAGTTAGTGTTAGAGGCAAGGAAAGCATGTGACTGCCGTGTGTGTGTGCTGGTGTCAGAGGGCAACACATACACACACTTTCAACACCTTCTACAGACATCTGCAGCCTGGGCTCTGCCTTCTACTATATGTGTGTGTGAGGACACACATTCTGTTTGGGTCCATGTGTGTTATTTGTGTCATTAGACATGTTGTAGGAACATGAATCTGTTTTTGCAATCACAGTGTGGGAGGTTCTACTTCCTTTAAGGGGTCAAAACAAGCCTCCAGAACATAAATGATTAAAGTTCATGTGAAGAACTGGTTTGAGGTTATGTTTAGGTTAGCTTTGGACCAGTGGGTGTTTATGGTTGGGGTAAGGGTGAGTCTCTGGGAAATGTTAGGCTGTGAAATGTGGCTGTTTTGGAATTGAGTGCAAGTGATTCTCACAATAGACAAAAAATTCAGGAGATGCCCCCTCAAACCACGCACACATAGACATTAGAGCATACCAGATCAACCCAACACGCCTACAAATGTCTGAATCTGTGGTTGCTATGGAAGCAGATCAAACGTCAGATGCCTCTACGGGGCGTGTGCTGACAGGTCCGATCCAAGGCTCAGCACTGACCTGAAAGGACTGCCTGCCACAGCTTTTAAGAATCACTCAGTCAAACTTTATTTGTGCTGCAGGTTAAGCATGTGAGCTGCCGTGTGGCACAGGGGCGCATTAAAACAGGGATGATCCCGTCTGATCGAGCATTAAAGCTCCACAAAAAGAAGAACATCTGCTCTTCTAATGAGGCACACTAACCAGGGGAATCCCACTGAATGCTGTGATCCTCGGGTGATTTCAGGGGTTAAACCCAACAAAGACAAAAGAAGCTTTCCGTGCTTTGATGCAATGCAGACACAGATTGCAAAGGCTAACAAATCTATGAGCTTCACAACACAAGAACAAAGTCTAAAGCAGCACTGAAAGGAAAAGAAAATGGAAAAAACAACAGAAGAGAAGAGGCAACTTAAGCCTTGCAGGTTGCAGAAATCCTGGGTCTTCTCCATCATCCCGCCAAAAATCCAGGGATAAGACTAAATAACGATTATATCTGTCCAGATAGATCAGGTTACAGTCATCTTTGCTTAGAGACATGTCGACCTGTGTGCTGAACTGACTGATGTGGCATGTATGAAGACCAACATTGGTTCTTTCCAAACTTTATTTAAGTATAAAAATCTTATTTCTTAGTTACAGCACTTATAAAATTAAATCACTTTTAAATCCCAAAAACAAACCTGCAAATGTTTGTATTTTAAAAAGACTGAATATAGATCTGTAGGTACTGGTAAATGTGTAAATAAATCTGGCTATCAGGCCATGAACTAATACAACTTGCAAACTTTTCCCATCTTCTCGTCTCACTGGCCCAAATACAACATTGAAGCAAGTAAAATCCCTAAATTAATTCTGAATGAATAAAAATTTTTGTTGAGGTATTTAAGCCCTTCAAGTAACATGGTTTTATATATATACATTTATATGTGTGTGTGTGTGTGTGTGTGTGTCTCATCTAAAGCCAGACTGTTTGCGCAGGATGGTTTTTGCATGGACAGGTGTGAATGTTCTTGGCTGTGTGGTCTTATGGGGTTTTAAGTATGAGATGATATTTGTGGAAATTCAGTGGCATTAAACTGTAATTGTGAGGCAAACTCCACCCATGGGGCTTCAAAATGAGAACTGGAATCTAAGTTTTTTAATGTGTATGATTCATAAAAAGATGACTTTTGTTCGATCACAAACACAATTCTTGTTCATGTAAGTCCCATTTTTGGTTGGGCAGAGTAGAAAAATCCCTCTCACGTTCCTTGTAGGAATATTTTACTTGAGAATGCAGGTACTGGGACAAAAGGTTGTTTTTCAAGTTTAAAATGCGCATGTTGTCATGTGACATTCAACTAGTGTAGAAAGTAGTGGGTGCTGTATGGATCTGACCCGCTGCAGGGTGTTTCAAAAAAGGGACTGAACCAGATGTCTTTAGTTTGAAGATTTATTGAAGGTGCTCAAGTTTTGGTTTGTGTATGTATGTGTGGTTCTATAAAAATACAGAAAGAAAAGTGAACATATAAATATTCAAGTATAGAACGAATAAGGCACATGTAACAAACTAAATGAATAACTGTACACTGAAATACAGTGAGAAGTGAAACTAGAATAGCATTTTCATACGCTATTATACAATAACAGCATCAAACATGCTATAAAAGTGCCGTAATGGCCTTTTAATGCGGCCAAGGTAACAATGACGTCACGTGGCCCAGGAGCCACGCTGCCTAACCAGCGCGCTGCCTCTAACATGGCGGCCCTACTACAGAGCGGCCTACCCAGCATTTGCACATTGAACTAGCAATGATAGTAGTGATAACACAAACAGCACTAATATAGTGATTTGAACAGATTAACCGAAAGACAGGCATAAACTAAACTAATTACACACCAAAAGACACTTGGACATATCAAGGATAAGAGTTTCAAAAATAGCTGCGTCACTACTCTACCACGAGGCACTCGGACATTAATAACTCAATTAGCTGGTGAAAATGCACAAAAAACATTTCTACTTTACTAAAAACAAGCTAAACATGTCACTTACGTTTTATATATACGCACACAACACCAAAACACCCTGAGAGTCCGAGATAGGGAACAACTGAACACTTAATCGAACTTACTGCGGTCTCTCCGCTCACACTCCGTCTTGCTGCGCTGTTACAAAATCGGTAAAACGTGGTCACATGGGGCTGAGCCTGAATTCTGGTTGGCTGCTGTGAAAGAGTCATCAGTCTCTAGGCAGAAGTAGCTGAAAGGCTGGGCCTTTTCTACAACTAGTTCAATCATTTTTTGCAAAAATGTTGCAGGTACAGATCATATGACACATTCTAGCTGCTAATCCAGACAAGTCAAATGGCAGAAACTCAAATTCATGTCAAGCACACCAAACATGATTAATGCCTATAGATGGTATAATTGAGGAAAATGGAGACTGATATAAATAAGCCTTAAAACTATGAACGTTCCAAATATAATTCAGTGCCACAGTCACATTTCTGCCCTGCTGTCACAAAGCATAAATCGAGTCTGATTTGCAGTTGCTTTTGTAGTGCACATGGTTACAGTACTACATAAATATTGCACAACATGTAATTGACCGAAGCTCCCCAAGGCTTCCATAATATGCATTTGTTCCCAAAAGCCTCAAACTCTGAGGCTCTTCACCAGTTCCTCTGAGACATCCCTGAGATGCGCTGTGATGAGACAGATGGGAGGCGATGAATGAAAAATACATTCGGGGAGCAGAAAGCTCTTTACATTTTAAACACCTTGATACTGTAAATGCAGGCTGATTAGGGATTCAGTGGTTTTTCATAGTCTTTTAAAAGTAAAGTGAACTGTTGATGGATACCAATGCACATTTCTCACTTTTTAAACTGCAGTATGATGTTCAAATGCAGTTTCTAGCAGAGTTGAATAAAAAATTTAAAGCACTACATGATATAAATACCATCACTAACCAGTTAGGGCCTTTAAACAACCAACGATAAATGGCCAAATTCCTTCCCAAGAAGGTGGAGAATTTTGTTCAAGGATCAGCTTCATGTTGTCACAACTATGCCAAAATTGTTTACCTGGATATATTAAAGGACCCGGAACTTTCAGTGTGGTAAAAATACACCGTAAACAAATGTCCTCTGCTTGTGCATGTATTGATTCATCTAAAATGATTCCTACTGTGTCCTTCTAAGACCCAGCAATTCTTTTTTTGTCCCCTGCGTAGGACATAAATCTGAGACCTCTAAGTCTCCCAAGAACACAGGGTGTCCCCGAGGCTTTGAACGTTCAGATCCAAAGTAAGGCTATATGTTGTTAATTTAACTTTGGCTTTATGGAAGGACAGGACTCTACAGAATACATCATTTATGGTGAGAATCTCACTTTCAAAGCATAAAACTGAGCATGGTTTCAGCCCCAGATGGGGCAGGGGGTCGATGGCTTTTTAGTATTTACATGAAGGGGGTCCTCAAGGAAAGTAGGTTGGGAACCTGATTTATAGAATGTCTTTATCTGAACAAGCTCATTTGGTCACTGAGTTACAAAAAAAATTATTAACAGTAACGCATCTATTAACAGACCCCAAGGGCCAGAGTCCTACTGGTTTCCCTGCAGAAACGCACCTGATTAAATTAAATGGTTCTTCAACAGCTTGATATCAAGCTCTGCACAGGCCTCTTATTTGCCCATTAAACACAATATCAAACAAATTGAAGTTCGTTATCAGTGATTTAAACCTACAGGAGAAACAACACAGGCCACATTTTTCACAGAAAATCTCAAACTCACATGTTTAACTGAAATCCTACATACAGATGGAACAAAGAACCTTAAGAAATTGTGAAAGTAAAGGTCAGCACTGATTTCTCCCCTCATACAAAATTATATCCACTGAAATAAGAAAAGCATTCAGATCTGTTATCTGTGTGTAACGGCATCATATTCATCTGCTTCAACGTTCATGAAATGAACTGAATTTTTAAAAGAATTCCACATGAAAACGAACTCAGTTCCATAAAATTACATCATGTGTATCAATTAAATGGTAAATGGTCCGTATTTATATAGCGCTTTACTGTACCTGGAATGATACCCAAAGCTCTTTACATCATGCATCACATTCACCCATTCACACACACATTCACACACTGATGGCAGGAAGATGCCATGCATGGCGCTCGACCACTTAAGACCCGATGTCCACTATAGAGGACAGTCCATAAAACATAAACAATGCTTTTGAAAAAGAAAAAAAATGTTTCTTTTAACTTTAATATACTTAAACCATCATAAAAGCCCTTTTCTCCTGCTGGGTCTCAGGATATAATTGAGTGTTTCATAGACTGAATCCAGCTGAATATCCTGTTACACCCCCTGTTACACTGAGCAAAATGCCCCTTGTTTGAAAGCTGTCATGATCTATGGGTTTTTGGTTTAGTTTTACTTTCCTATGGGTTCATTGTCTTGTCTGGTTTCCTGTTTTATTTTGTAGTTCATTCCCCTGGTTTATTGTATTTTGCTCTGCTTCCTGTTCATTAGTACACCTCCTGCCTTTTCATCCTGCAATTGGGTCCTCACGTCCCACTCACCGTGACAAAAGGAGTGGGAAGAAGCCAAACGCCCACCCCTTCTCCATTAACATAGTCATTATACTTGATTATAAACACTAGGCAATACCATACATTACATCATATTATAATGAACAAAAACAGCATCAATAATAAACAGCTCTGTAACTCTGAAACTCTGTATCATTGCCCATAACGAAGACAGCTGGAGTAACTCCTGGGAGATGGTAAACTGTGGAAATAAGAGAACTGACTGTGTATAAAAGCAAAACTCAGGCAGTGGCATTAAGACTGTGATTATTGGTTTTAAGGGACCTGCTTAATACCGGTAATTATAGGGGCTGCTGATTTTGACTTAACTTCTTGATTTAAAAATGGAGATTCAAGAGGCTGAGCTGTTTTCCAGACATGACTTTACCAGTTTTTGAGAGTCTGTGGCCAAAGACTCAAAGCCTATGGATGGATTTGCATGCTTTACCAGAGATGTGGCAAAAGATAGACCTCACTTTGAATCCAGCATATTTGTCTTAACCTCAGACTGATGTTGTAGAGTAGTTTTTTTCTGCAGAAAAGATTTCTGAAGAGCAGTTATTGGAATTACAGAAACATTCTGCAAGCTCCAACTAGTCTAAAAAATTTTCCCTGATTTTTATTTATTTATTTTTTATTATTTATTTATTTACTTTTTGCATGTTTCTGTGTAAACTGTAGAAAGTAGTGTGGTGAAAATCACAGAAGGTACTCAACCCAGCTTCTCACCAGTAACCACCATAAAACAACCATAAGAGCATCCATGTGTGTCTATTATCTGGATGTCTCTGCAGAACCTTTTTGGTTGATGATTGGCTGACTGCATTAGAAATTGTAAAAGGCAGCAGCAAATAGAAAAGATCACAATAAAATAATAAATTAACTTAAAATTATTCAAATTAAGATAAGTTAAAGGTCAGCATGCAGATTTCATGCATAGGTGTGTAAGAAAAAAAAAAGTTTTTAACCTGGATTTAAAAATGTCTACATTTGGTGAAAGTTTAATCTCCACTGGCAATTTGTTCCACTTGTTTGCTGCATAACAGCTAAATGCTGCTTCTCCATGTTTAGTCTGGACTCGGGTCTGGACTAGTTGACCTGCGTTTTGGATTTTTAGAGTCTGAGTCTCCAGGTGTTTTCCAGTGCTGACCCTCTTCTCTTTGCTACCACAAAGAAGAATCTCTCTTCATTTAATTGTAGAATATTCTCCTCATCCAGGTGTTTATTTGCTCCAGACACTGACACAGTAAGTCCATTGGGATGCAGTCATCTGGTGACAGAGACACAAAGAGTTGTGCTTTATCTGCATAACTGTCGTAATTGATGTTAAAGTTCTGTAATATCTGATCCAAACGAAGCATAAACAAGATGAACAGAAGAGGTCCAAGGACTGACCTCTGGGGGACTCCACAAGTCACGGCCACTCGCTCAGTTCAAAAAATCCAGATAAGTTTTAATCAGCTTTTCCAAACATATCCAGTTGTAAAACTACTGAAGGCTAATTACAAAAAGATTAAGACTAAGATTAAGAATCTATTTGGTTTTAACCATGCATATAAATTTACCATTGCAGCCTCACATAATTTGAGTTTGTTTGACGTGTTGTTTGTACACACTGTCAGACATTATTGGTACGTGTTTGCAAGCTGCAATATGTGAATAACCAGTAGGGGCAGTGTGGAGACAAATTTAACCAGATGTGAAGTAACAGGGTTGACAGCAGCAAACAGTATAGAAAGTTTTGGAAAATGGACATGGTATGATCGGATTAAGGACCTTCCGTACCATCTATGATACCGCTGCTATCATTTTTTCTACTAGGATTACCAAACTAACCAATTACTACCCTTCTCTGTAGTTGCTGTGTGTATTGTTTTGTTTACATCAACTAATTCAGCAAATCTATCTGATCTTCCTTTTCTAATGCACCCCCTCATGGATCAACAAGCATAGTACACAAGTAAGTATGTCAGCAATTCCATTCAGGATGAAGCCGGTTGCCTTTGCAAACACGAGATAAACAGCAAGTATATTTGCAGGCTATGAATCAGGCAATAGGACATAAATTTGTTGATGTAAAGTTTTTGCCAAAGTCTGAACACAGCTGACAAGGACGATGTACAGAAGATGACTTTTAAATATACTGGAGATGATATGACCTTCCCTTTGCAGTCTTTTATTTTATACTTTTACACTATATGAAACCTTCTTGAGCAAATCTGTCACAACTGAAAGTATTCAGTCCAAATTTTGTGGCAATTTCAAGCTATAGAGTAAAACATTTTTTGCCATAGACTATAACATTTCTTGTGTGTGTGTGTGTGTGTGTGTGTTTTAAGTGCAAAGTGCGAGTAGAGAAACACAGGAATGGATGTTTTCAGTAACTCTCAGCCTTTCCTCATTCCACTTAAGGTCGACATGCATTATTAAGAGCTGCATCTCTGTAAAAGTACCAGCGCTGTGTCGAATGAATAACCTGCGATGGTAACTAGAATGTGAGAACTGGGTCAGAGCGACTCTGTACAATATGACTCAGCATTATCACTTGGCTCTCCGTTTCCTCTTTCCTCGCTAAGCCCCTCTCACATACAAACAGTGAGTCCATTAAAACTTCTCAAAGCTTTCATTTCCCACATTTAGATGCACAGCGTGTACAAGCTCTGCTTTCACCCCGCTGCAGAACACCGAGCGGTCCACTGTGAGGACGAAATCAAACGATTCTTTTCTTCTAAAACTTTCACCCAAACAAAAATAACATTGAGACTTCTTCATTAATGAACTGTTACCTATTTAAGTTTCTTTGAAGAAAATGTGCATTATTTTTCATGTACTTTTTAACACAGAGTGCTGTTGAGACAAGATACCATACCTCAGTGGCTGACATACTTCCTCTATATTTATATAGTGAACATTTCCAAAAGCCCCTAACACCATTTGTGTCATGCAGTCTTGTCTTTGGCCAGATAATAAATGTCTGTTGGTTGAGGTGATTAATGTCTCACTGCTCTCTTCTACATCTTCTGCACATGGTGGAGGCAGCAGGGGTGAAAAATGTAGCACTGAAAAATCTGTGGGACCAGCATGGGTCCACAAAGCGCTATAAATATTGATGATAATGGCCAGGTGTATTTGAAACACGGGAAAGTGCATCACAGGTGGATTTTTTCCTTTACGCTATGCCTCAAAAGCTTTCAAAGCTCTAGTGCCTAAAGGGTTATTGTAATGTCCAAATTAACCAATATATGATCTGTTTTCCACACATAGAAGCTACAAATCATGACAGTAACATTGCGCTCCCAGGTCTATGACCATGTACAAACATGGATAATAATGGATAATAATTTGATGTTTGTTGATAAATTTAGTTACGATATTATTTAAATTTAATTCAGTATGATATGTCGATTTAAAACAGTCACTTTCATTCATATCAAAACACAAAAAGAAACTAGAATATAAAAATATCTAAAAATCTCAGCTAATGTAAAAAGTTCAACGTCTTTCTTAAGTGTATCTGGCAGATTATTACTGTATTGATGTTTGCTTAATATTTTTTATTTTAGATAAATGCTATTAGATTGTTGATTTTGAAAAGATTTATAATATGTTGTTATACCCTAAATATCAAAATAATACTCCCCTAAAGAGGGCAGTGTAATAAGTTGTAAACACTACAGTTCTTCCATGTTACAGGTACCCTAATTATAGCAAAGCTATAGCATTTGCATCAATGATTCCTTGTTTATTTATCTCTGCATTCAGTTGGACAGAGTATGTGAACCTCAGTGTTCGACTCATTTATGCTCCAGGCTGAAGACAGATATGGAGCCTTCTGTCTGCGTTCTTTGTGGATGCATCCCCCGATGTACCAGTGGAGACCACGGAGGCAGTGTACAGCCGACGACGTGCGAACAGCAAAACAAGAAGAAGAAGTTGTAGCATTTTTAAAGGACCAATGCTGTCTACTGAGCATATGGAAAATATAAATGATCATTTTGGTCCACTGTTGCCATGTTTGCTGTTGTGTGAAATTGATGTGAGAACTTCAGAAGACATGAAATCTATACTCTGCACTGCCCTTTGGTGGATCTATTGCCTAACAACCATGCCAGCAGCGACGTTTGAAAAAGACATACCTTTTGTCGAATGTAATGAGCAAAAATTAGCCTTTAGATCAGCAGTCATGGTAAAGAAACATCATTTTAGTCCCTTTTTTTTCTCTTTCCCCGTCTTTTTTCTTGTGCTGCTTCTGACGTTTGATATCTTACATTTTATTGTAAACACTGATCTTATTGTATGCCTTGTTAATAGTTAAAATTGTCAATCTGGAAGTCTAAGGACAGGCCTTGGCTAAAATGTGCATGCATGGCATTTACTTTGTATAATTTGATTGTTAAATAAACATGAAAATAAATAAATAAATAAATAAATAAAAAGAAAGAAAGAAAAATGGTTGAAACTCAACTTGGAACCCACCCAGCTACTGACAGAGCATATTAGCTTGAGGAAAACAGCATATTATGTCTCTTTTACACTTATGAACTAACATAAACTTGGCCCGACCAGCTGAATAAGAAGACACACAGAAGGAGAAACAACAAACTCTTTTAATAATTGGAACTGAATGGCTTTGATTCCATGTTTACTCCTCTTATGGATGTAGAGAAAACATAAACATGGTCAAATCAAAGGGATTAAGAATCCCAGCTTGAACTCCTTTTTCTTTTTTTTTAAGCAGTAACAGTGGGAGTGTGTGCACATGTGCCTTTCAGTTCATAGGAATGTGGAGGGAAAGTGTGTTGCCACACTATGGGGCCCAGACTTTGCAAAGTGACCTCTTTTGGTTTCTAATAAAGCCAATGACCTGAGGTTTGGAAGAGGGGGGCAACCAAATTAATGGAGATGGTGTACTAGTGTGTGTGTGTGTGTGTGTGTGTGTGGGGGGGGGGGGGGTCTGCTGTCTATGAATGGCTTTAATTGCTTTTCTTTGCTGAGTGGGAGGAACTGATTGACTTATGAGGTATGAAAAGGACACAACCTGCTGCTTGTGTGTGTGTGTGTGTGTGTGTGTGTGTGTGTGTGTGTGTGTGTGTGTGTGTGTGTGTGTGCGTGTGCGTGTATGCATGTCAAACTCCACATTTCAGTGTATGCTTAAGACGTGTGTTTCTGTCAGCTCCTTATGTTTATGGTAAGTCTGCAGTCTGCCTGTTTGTACTGTACTTGTATGTATAAATGTTTGTAGGAGGTCTCTTTCAGCAGTGTGTGTGTCTGTGACAGGAACATCTGTTAAGGCACGGGCCAGATGGAGTGTGTATGATGAGTCCTGCGTGAAGGCACGAGCTCCATTCTCCTCCTCCTCCTTTTCTCCAGCCTTCTGCTCCACTGCACCATCAGAATGGAGGCCCAGCCGGAGGCCTGACAGATGTGTCAGTCTAACATCAGAGGCCCCTGACGGAGACTAAAGGAGGTGGGAGAAGGCAGAGTGACCGTCTGACCGAGCTGACTGACCTCTGAACCCAGCCGCAGATAAACACACTTTATATGTAGGCAGGGATTTGCAACACTGGCTTGATGGACACAATAGAAACACCCTGCTCTTTCACAGACAGACTCCATTTTTAGATCCAGCCTGGGAGCTGGAAGAAGTCAAAAGAAGGAAACACAAGGTTTGATATAATTTCAAACAAATTATTAGATGTAATTAATATTACTGACAAGGTTTTACCCTGTAAGGATATAGAATAAATTTTAATTAGATGTTTGTTTGTGTGCTGGCACGTATAGTGTTTGGAACAAACATTTTTATATTGAAGAGATTTACAAGATTCATGGGCCAAAACAAAATGAGAAAAATATACAAGCATGCCAGTTAGGTTTGAATAGACCTTCTGGTAGAGGCTGCTGTCTTGTCAGTGCATCAGAAAACAGAGGTTTCAGTGACAACTTTAACTATTTAACTAGTTTATATAGTGGATTTGCAGCTGAAATGAGCCAGTCTGTTGACTGGTTGGTATTTCCATTGTAGGCTTTGGGATAAAACAGCTTGTTTTCCAGAATGTGATTTATTAAAAGATATTTCCAACTAAAAAAAATAATAATAAATAAATAAATAGCTAAGCCAGGAGTGCCCAGCTCTGGTCCTCAAGGGCCACAATCCTGCAGGTTTTTGATGTGTCCCTGCTCCAAAACCACCTGACTCAAATTGATGAGTCATTGTGCAAAACTTTAATAGGCTTTTGGATCTATTTAATTTGAGTTTGGTGTGTTGAAGCAGGAAACATTGGAAAATCTACCGGACAACGGCCCTCGAGGACCGACTTTGGACACTCCCGATCTATTTGCTATCTCCTTTTGGGAAAACGTGACTCATAGGTAGTTCAAAATATCACCAGTTTGTTTTTTTTTTTCCTGTTCAACCCTTGTTCACCTTATCTGTAACCTTTACTATATATTTACGTTATATTTAATTTTATATATATATATATATATATATATATATATATATATATATATATATATATATTTACTGTATATTTACTATAATATGTAGCTGTGTCTTGTTGCATTGTTTATTTTTTCCACTGATTTCCACTGGGTAATTTTAACTGTAGATGCTTTTTCTGTATTTACTGTTCTGATTGCAATTATACAACAAATCCCACCTTAGCCACTGGGGAGAAACTTGATTGGCAACAGTGGCATACTTTAATTCAGAGGTGTCCAAAGTCGGTCCTCGACACCCCTGCTCTACTTATAAATTTTATTTTCAAAGTTTAGTATGTTTTACATTTCAGTCCTCATTATCTTTCTGGTCTCAGCTGTGCGATCTGCTTGTCTATTGCCAGCTGCTCCAATGCCTGCATTTTCCTTAAGGGATCAATAAAATGAATTGCATCTCATCTTATTTTATCTGATATGCCAGGGACACCAAACGAGTGTTGCAGACATGCAGCTAACAAGCTACATATTGCTTGATGCTTTTCAGTATTGTAAAGCTGTCAGCTGCTGTGTTTTACAGCCTAATGTATGTATAAGCTAAAATAACTAGGATTAACTCTTGACAGTGACCATTTTTATTATTCGTTTGATATTTTACATGCAGTATTTGTGTGCTCCATTATGTTTGTCTCTGATTTTGTTCAACCACAGTATTGCAAAAGTCATACACATACAAGAGTATGTACTTTTACAACAATTGTGTGTCCTTTTAACAAACCAGAGGATTAATACTGGAAAACCTGTTGACAAAGATTCCTCCCTAATTCCTCATCATCATGTTTCATTTAATGCAGTGGGAGTATTTTCTTTGCTTGCATGTTGGAGCATGGCAATGAAGCTTAGAAATATGTACATGAAAATAAACTGAAATAGACTTTGTTTTATAGTCCTGTTTGTTATTTATTTGAAATTGTGTGTATGTACTGTGATCCATAAAAGAGCAGCAAATAACAAATAGCCAGTTTAAATGTCTATGACCTACTTGTTGGGACTGTTCATTATGTTGTTCCAGTAAGAATACAAAGAAAGACTTTTCCCAAGCCTAAAATGGATGTAACTTGAAAGGCTCCATTCTGCATAGGTAGAAAAAGATGGCAGCCCAGGGAGGGCTTAGATAAATCTAGCTTATAAAATGGGCTATGTGGTGTTTGTACTGGCACATAATAAAGTAATATGGAATCCAATGTCAGTTACTTACTTTGTGACTCCCCAACATACAACACTTGCATTGTATTTTGAGAAGCACATATGATTAAATCCACTACCATGATACTTCAAATACACAAATAAGACTGTAATATTACTAGGTTTTAAGAACTGTTTTAAAAAATTCTGCAAGATGATGGATGCGAAGGTGAATGACCAAAGAAAGTGGTCGGCCTTTGCCCCCATTGGTGCGAAAATTTTTTCTGTAGAGAAAAGCTCAGCCTGAAAGGGTGTCATGGGCCCTACCAACACCACCCATTGGAGGGGCCATGGGGATCACATGCAATGTGCCGAAGGTGGGGACCCTGGCAGTCCAATCCTCAGCTGCAGAAGCCAGCTCTAGGGATGCAAAACATCTCCTCTCTTCCGGGGCAGGAGCCTTGTAGTTGGGTCGTTGTCCTATTGGGCCTTTTTGGATGAAGGAACTCCTGAGGCAGCTGACAGGCTAAATGGAATGCAGCCTCTGTTGTTGGTCAGACAAAAATGGGAATGGGAGAAGTTCGAAAAGGCCATGAAGAACAACTACTAGACAGATTCGAAAAGATTCCATTCCACCATCTGGTGGCTCAGGATGAAGCAGTGCACCGTCAACACTGTGTACAGTGGGGATGGGAAGGTGCTGACCTCAGCTCAGGATGTTGTTGGGCGGTGGAAGGAATACTTTGAAGACCGCCTCAATCCCACCAACATGTCTTCTGATGACAAAGCAGAGTCTTGGGACTAGGGGATGGGCTCCCCTATCTCCAGTTCTGACATTGCTGAGGTGATTAAAAGCTCCTCGGTGGAAAGGCTCTGGGGTGGGTTAGATCTGCCTGGAGTTCCTCAAGGCTCAGGATGCTGTGGGGCTGTCTAGGTTGACACACCTCTACAGAATAACATGTACATCGGGGACACTGCCTCTGTACTGGCAGACTGGGGTATTGGTCCCCCTCTTAAAGAAGGTGGATCAGAGTGTGTGCTCCAACTACAGGGGGATCACACTCCTCAGCCTCTGTGGTAAGGTCTATTCAGTGGTCCTGGAGAAGATGGCTTGTCGGACAGTTGTACCCCAAAATTTCTAGGATTGGGTGTCCGCTTTTTGCAGATGATGTGGTTTTGTTTGCTTCATCAGGCCGTGATCTTTAACTCTCACTGTAGTGATTTGGAGTGCTGGGATGAGAATTAGCACCTCCAAATCTGAGACCATGGTCCTCAGCCGGAAAAGGGTGGTGTGTCCTCTCTAAGTCAAACCTCTTAATTTACTGGTCAATCTACGTTTCCATCCTAACCTATGATCGTGGGCTGTGGGTAGTGACCGAAAGACCAAGATCGGCAATACAAGCAGCGGAAATGAGTTTCCTCAGCGGGGTGGCGGGGCTGTCCCTTAGACACAGGGTGTGAAGCCCAGTCATCCAGCAGGATCCCCCTGGATGAGCTGGAAGAAGTGGCTGGGAAGTCTGGGCTTCTATGCTTAGGCAGCTGCCCCAGCAAACCGACCCTGGGTAAGCAAAGGGAAATGAATGAATGGAACTTTGAAAATATAACAGTGCACTAATTATGTGTCACATGTCTGACATGTATGAGAAATAAGTGTATAAGGAGTCATGTACTGAATACAAAGCATTCACTTTCATTAACTTCCTAGCTAATTGGATGCTACGTATTCCTAACATTTACAGTTTGCAATGTAGCACACACGGTGTTAGAGACACAAGATGAAAACATTTACCATTACTGCTGAAAACCTTTTAACATTATAACCTTTGAAACAATCATAAACACACTTTCATGGGGTTTTCTGGGGGGTTTATTGGATTTTTTCTTCCTGTTAAAACCCCTCCAACTATGACAAAAATCAACAAATAATTTAATACCACATATATATAGTTATTACTTGTTTACATTCATATTATAATAATTGCTAAAATGTAAAATTTATATAATTTATATAAAAACTTTAGAAATGTTTTTTTTTTTTCTATCTTGACTAATCTTTTTCTTTAACATAGCTGATTGTTACTGTCCTCATTATTTTGAGAATATGTCTGACCTCAATTTGAAAAACACAGTGGAAACATTTTAATTCCTCATTGCTGATTAATAGAGTATTTTATACTTTATTTTCATTTCAGCTTCATGGTTACTTCAGCTAAATTCTCTTCCTAAGTGATAATGGCCCATTTACGCATTGCTGGAACAACAAAGAAGTATCTGATTGTGTAATGTCCAGTTGTAAAACTGTTTTGCAGACAGTTTGATTACTGGGTGTGATTTCCAGTAGTCACCAAATCCTTCAACTTGTGCATAATTCAAGAAATATGTTAAAAGGCAAACTAAATTAATAGCATGTGAACATGACCCAATGTCTGTAACGCAGCAGTTCTGGTAAATGTAGGAGAGAATTAGCTCTGTGTATGTGACTCATCCCTAGCACATCTGTTTGTAGCTGAGAGAGAGTGTGTCTGACTTCATGTGCTGCTGTGTATGTGACATTGTGCATGCAAAGCTGCGTGTCGGACTCATGCTGTGCTCACTGTAACCTTTGTTTACCGTAAACACAGGAGACAGATGCTGAGGGCTCTGACTCTCTTGCGGATTGTTCTGTTTAGTTTCACATAGAGGAGGCACAACAGGACACTGAGGACACCACCTTCAAATAAACTGTAAATTGTGTGTGAGTGTGTATGCGTGTGTTTTTGTTTTTATAGATTTGTGAGGTCTAAAAAAAGACACAAGAGACATTACTGATATCTATGAGAAGCTCAGTTGCAATGCTGCTTCCCACCACTTGGTGTCGGTAATGGGTCAGTTGGTTGTTTAACAAACTCCAATAAGTAGAAGAATACGCAGAAGACAATCAGCTAACCATATGCCATATTATTTCAATACTTAAGTCACCTGCTATGACCCTGCCTCTCCACCTGTGTCTCTGTCTGCTTTAGAAACTCATCCTCTCTCTTAACTGCTGTGGAAAAAAGTTTCTTGTTTAGTGACTATTATTATTATTAATTATTATTATTATTATTATTATTATTATTATTATTATTATTATTATTATCATCACCATTATTATAGAATTATAGAAATTGATCAAATAATTTCTTTATGACTTAAAAGTTTTACGTTGACTCACTCTAAAATAACTCCTGATGTCCACTTTCTTTCCTTTGCTCCCAACGTGACTGATGACATAAACATTGTTAGCACTGCTCTCTGATGCTAGCTCCCGTTAGCTCTTTCAACAGAGGGAGTGATGGCAGAGATAACCAATATTGTCCCCTCTCCCAAAAAATTTTTTTTTTATTTATCCTTTATTTAACCAGGGAAAAAAACCCTTGAGATTAAAAACCTCTTTTGCAAGGCAGTCCTGGTCCAAGACAGGCAACAGCAAAATACAAAACACAGGTGTATAAGTTACCCAGTTAAAATGCACAAAAGTCAGTTAAAATAGAAAATTACCTTAAATACAAATTGCAGTTATGAAAAACAAGTGCATGTTGTGGAAACAAACGAGCAGAGTCAATCACATCAACTTATATGGTAGAAATAGCATGTTGATAGAGAACAGAGAGAACTGATCTCTCAACTGTTTGTGTGAAAATGGTAGAGACCACACGGAATGATGAACATTGGTAGAGACATGTCCCTACCTAATTCTACTCATATACATTCACATTCAGCGTGACTTTGGATGCTCAGACTCTACCATTTCATATCATCAGTTAATTTATTATTGTGCCACCTTTAAGTGCAGAGGATCTTTGATTTAAGTTAGAAAGTTTTACATTACTGGGGACATCTGCATGCACAGAAATATTCTGTTATTAACTTGATTAAAACTGACCCAAAATGAGCTCTTGCCATGTAGACACCTTGATCTCTTTAACCATAACATCATGTTCAGATTAAGTAATGATCAAATTAAGCTATGTAAAGTATGCTATCATTGTATTATAGAGGCAGTAGGATGAAAAGCCCTTGATGAAAAAACAAGGTGCACACCTGCACTGTGTCACAGCCTGCCCTGCCTGTCCTCCGTCAGCACTCTCACTCCAGTCAAGCCCAACCTGTCACACCTGTCTCCCATTGACTCACCAGCCCTTATCTACCCCAGCACCACATTCACTCCCCGTCGGACATGAGCTTACGCTCAGTATGGACTCACCCCTTCTCCATTCTTGGATCCCTAGTTCCCGTCCCTTCGGGCAAGTCCTGCAGTAAGACCATTTCCTTGTGTTCATAGTTATTAATAAAGAGTGGTTAACCTGCCCATTGTCTCCGAGGAGTCCTTGCGGTTACAGAATGTCTGACCTTAAACAGAACAAAGTGAAGCAGCTGACCATGGATACCACAGATGGTGACCCAGTGGCCCTACTCTATCCAGAAGATTTCAGGGCAGTGCAGAAGGTAGCCAGAGAGTATGAGGACACTCTGGCTGAGTACCCAGGGCCCGAGGAGAGGCTGCGGGTGGCAGTTAACCTGGTCATAACGCTTGACGCCAGACCTGATCTGCTCTCATCTCCAGATGTGGCTGAGCTGATAAAAGACGCTTGGGAGGTGCACCTCGTCGCTGTAATGGAGCTACAAACCCTGGCTCCACGTCTCCCATCTCCAGTGTCCCCTCCGGCTACCCCACCTGTGTCTCCAGCGTCGCCTCCAGCTACCAGGCCCACGTCCCCTGAGTTGCCTCCAGCTCCCCGGTCTGCTCCGGCTTTACAGCGTCCGACGCCATTACCACGGTCTGTTCCAGCTATACAGTGTCCGACGCCAAAGCTACAGTCAGCTTCAGTGCGGCAACCTCCCATGCCTGCTCCCCAGTCCTGTCCTGCTCCGCAGCCTCCGACGACTGCTTTCCGATCTGCTCCAGCTTTACAGCTTCCAACGTCATTGCCACGGTCTGTTCTGGCTATACAGTGTCCGACGCCAAAGCAACGGTCAGCTCCGGTACTGCAGCCTCCCATGCCTGCTCTCCAGTCCTGTCCTGCTCTGCAGCCTCCGACCCCTGCTTCCCGGTCCTGCCCGGCTCTATAACGTCTGACGGCGATGCCACGGTCTGCTCCGGCTCTGCTGCATCCGACACCAATGCCATGGTCTGCTCCAGCCCGGCCTCTGACGCCAGCGCAACGGTCTTGCCCAGCTACGCAGCCTTCCACGCCTGCGCCCCGGTCCTGTCCGGCGCTTCAGTGTCCGATGCCAGCTCCCAGGTCCACGCAGCCTCTGGTGGTTTCTGGTTCTGAGGGGGTCTCTGAGCACGATGCTCCTCTCCAGCCAGTGGCTCCAGTCTCCAATGGGGTCTTCAAGCGGGATGCTCCTCTCCAGCCTCTGGTTCCTCCCTGTCTGTCGGTTCTTGTCTCCGAGGAGTTCTATGGTCACAACGCTCCTCTCCAGCCAGTGGCTCCAGTCTCCGTGGGGGTCTGTTGGTCGTCTTGGCCTTCCGGCCGTCCTCCAGGGTCCATCTGGAATCCGGCCCCTGGAGGGGGGGTACTGTCACAGCCTGTCCTGCCTATCCTCCGTCAGCACTGCCCTGATCATCCACACCTGTGCCTGATCCTCTCACTCCAGTCAAGCCCAACCTGTCACACCTGTCTCCCATTGACTCACCAGCCCTTATCTACCCCAGCACTACAGTCACTCCCCGTTGGACATTAGCTTACGCTCAGCATGGACTCACCCCTTCTCCATTCTTGGCTCCCTAGTTCCCGTCCCTTCGGCCGACTCCTGCAGTAAGAACATTTCCTTGTGTTTATAGTTATTAATAAAGAGTGGTTAACCTGCCCTTTGTCTCTGAGTCATTGCAGTTACACACTGCTCTGAGGACGCATTTGAGGAGAAAACTGTTAGCATAAATGCTCTCAATGCTCAGCTGAGACACTTGCACTGCAATTCTAACACCCTGCCTGCTAGCGTACTGTATGACACAAAGCAACGGAAAATACTGTACAGTAGAAGAAAAACATGCTATTAGAAGTTCAGTATATTCTGGCTGAGGAGGACACATGGACACGTTCTGTGTGTGCCAAATGGTGCATCTAAGGTTGTGTGTATCTGTAAGTTAGTATTTTTACTATCCCCAGCTGTTTGTCATTTGCAGCCATTGTGACACAGTGCTCTCCTATGAGCCGAACCACAGAGTTGCTTAAATAGTTATCTTACAAATAAGCAGGACAGAAAGTTGCTGGCAAATATGCACACAGAGAAAAACTTCCATCTACTACTCCCTGATGTGTTTTCAAACATATTTTAAGTCTTTTTTTTTTTTTATTATTTCTCCTTCTCTCTGCCCTGATGATGCGGCTGCTGTGGCGATTGTGTCATGTATGAAATATGACAAGCATGAGTGTGTAACCTAGATGCAGACACCTTGCAGTCAGGCTGTGACGTGAGTCACCGTGAGATAAGGCGAAGACGTGTCAGTGAGAATTCTCACTTCACCAGGAAAATAAACATGGGTTGACTGGAAAGCTCTGAGTCTTTCTGACAGACAAATGCAGGTGCAAACATGGACTCATACATTCACTGAAACCCACTCACATCTCTAAGAAAAATATACAAAGACTGCATTTCATACAATGACCCCCTCCTCAATGACTTAAGGCAAACAAATGTGCTTTTTAATTTAGGACAGTGACTTTATCTGCCAACCACAGTATTATATACATATACACTACCGTTCAAAAGTTTGGGGTCACTTTGCCATGGGATTCAATAGGGAAGTGACCCCAAACTTTTGAACGGTAGTGTACAATACTATCTTTTCTTATTTTTCTCTGTCTCCTCTGCCTCCAGTAAAACTGTATGACCATGTATCCACGTCAACTCACCATTTATAAAGTCTAGTTTAACCCTTTTCACCCTGGCGTCAGTCAAGCGATTGTGTGGTGCTAATTAAAATGGTTGGTATTTCTGTTGCATCACATTTAATACATTTTCAGGTTTGCCAACATCTCTATCTTTGTTTCCTTGTTCTCAGAACATCAACAAATGTCTTTACTTCTGTTTAAGTTAGGGAAATGGTGAAATTCTCAGTTATTGCTACAATTCTTCAAATCTCAGTCTGGCCTGCTGATGGCAGCACAAAGGACAATTGTTTTTCAAACTTCTGCATTGTCCCGTATCCACAGAGCTCACAGTTGTTCATTTTGCCGTAGGCCTGGGGTATAACATTCATGTCAACGTTCTGCACCATCTGTGTCTATACTTGCTGCGGCACAATGCAGCAGCAAACGCTTAATACTGGAAGTCACTGATAGGGGCAGCACACAGCATCTTGACTGTGGTGAAATGGTGAAAAGGCCAATCCACCCGTCACTTTATATTTCCGTAAACAACAGTTTACCAATCTGTTGCCAACTGTTAGGGAGTGTTCATTTATTTGCAACATTGAGGGAAAATCATAAATATGCTGGTAGTTCTGGACAAGGACTGAGAAGTGCTCTTAAAAGTATCCACCACTGTTTACCTCTGAGCTCCTGTTCATGCGCCTCCGGCATTTAAGTTAATATTGCAACTTGTGCACACAGCTTGTTACCTCACGTCAATGTGAGCAGCCTCAAGTACCTAGTGTTACAAACGTTTACTAGGAATCTGTGGCAGCCATGATACATATGTGGACATGTCGCTAACAGCAAGTATATCCCAGCCGTTGCAGTCATGTAGCTCAATAAATTGTCACCATCTGCTGTGCAGCAGAAGTGACGACCCAAATGAAAGCTCACAGATTTGAGGCAGGCAGGTGAAGAAAAACAAAATACTTAGTTTAACTACATCAAAGCTACAATAAAGCATACAGATCCAGAAATAAGAAATGTAGGGCAGATAGAGGATGAAAGAAAACTGGAGCTTGACATAAAGATGGAAAACACACCAGGAATACAACAGCAAAGAACCAAGAAAATCTGCTAGAACCATTCATCAGGTCCATGTCCTTGTTTAACAGAAATATCTAATCAGCCAATCACATGACAGAAATTCAGTACATTTGTCATGTAGACATGGTGAAGACAACTTGCTGAAGTTCAAACTGAGCATCAGGGTGGCACGGTTGTTGGTCTGAGTGTTTACTGGGATTTTCACACACAACCATCTCCAGGGTTTACAGAGATGGTCTGAAGAAGAGAAAATATCCAGTGAGCAGCAGTTGTTTGGACCAGAATGTCTTGTTGATGTCAGAGGAGAATGGGCAGACTGATTGGAGATGACAGGAAGTCTAATAAGCACTGGTTCCAACCAAGGTCTGCAGAACAACATCTCTGAACGAGCAACACGTCCAACCTTGAAGCAGATGGGTTACAGCAGCAGAAGACACACCGGGAATTTAAACAGGAAACTGAGGAAAACATTTCAATCAAAAGTACAAGATTTACTCTAAAATAAAGGATATGTTAAAACCCAAGAAAATCCTGAGTGGAAGGTAAATGCCAAGACATAGAAACATAAAAAAAACACACACCCACTGCCCACAACTTGAATTCAGTCTGAATCCTTGCAAATCAAGTTCAGGAATGAGTTTAAGTCTTAAGAGAAGTCCAAGATCAATTACTATTCAAACATTTTTAAGAAAAGATGTAATCAAAGAAAAGAAAAAGGTCCATAGAGAGCAGTTAGATATCCGACTCAAATATGTTGTAATTAAACACGACATGCTGCCAGAGTGAGGAGGAGATGAACCACGTCTGCTGGAATATCTGTCAAGAATGCTGGATTACCACATCCACAACACACAGGACAGACAACTGGAGCATGTTGGGTCACGACACACCACTTGCCTGCCAGAATATGAGTTATATAATTATACAGAGTATTGTCTGTGAGAAAGTGCACCGAGCGTTAAGTTTGGCAGATGTTTTTACATGCAAGCCAAAGGATAAAAAATGTTCACATTGTTCGGAAGATCCCAAGACCCTGCAGCATACAATCACACATTCTGATGTCCTTATGTTCCTGTACTTCCAAACAAAAAGTAGTAAAGGCATATTTTTCACACTCATGCATGCTTGGAAGTCGGTTTGTGGTCACAACACAGACAACCGTGCATGCTCACATTTATAACTCAGGGAGAAAAGTGGAGCAACAAAATAAAATCCACTCACATCCAGGGAGAGCATGCAAATGGCAAATAGAAGACCTGAATCAGGAAGCTTCTTGCTGTGGGACTGCAGTGCTATCCACCACCAAATATGGACCATAACCATTAAACCCGTTTTCCATGTCAGGAGTAAAGGTTTTAAGCAGTCAATGGGACATATGGGACAGTATTTAACTGGTCGAATGCACTCGGCCTTATGTAAACCAGTAACCAAACTGATACTGTATATAATATAAAAACTGCTTTTTGTTCTCAGCATAAACACAAACTTCTCATTGTATTCTGTATTTCTTGCGTGTTTGCACTATTTATAGTTTGCATGACTTGCACCAGTTTGGAAAATTTGTATTAATCTTGGTTTGATATGTTACGAAGCCAATACTGAAGGGAATTTACAAGAGTGCAATACATTTACAGACCTTTGTTAGACCTTGACAATAATAATTTCTCATGCAATTTTATACATGACAATTTTTAATATATTTAAAGTAACTTTAAAATGTAACATGATCCAAAGTTGAAGGATGTTGACCTGCACACAGTTTTCTGTGGGACTAAACCTCATCTGTAATGCAGTAAATAAGAAACACGGACATCCTCTCTTTTCATAATTTACTTGCTGCATGTCAGCAGCAGCCTGAAAAACTCCATTAGAGTTGAAGTCTTTTAAATTGAGAAATATACCATTTTACAATTTAAAACAGAAACCACAGAGCTGAAATGGTAGTAAATTATAACTCAGCCTAAACTTAGTAACTGTGCTCATATCTGCTCCTAAATCAACACAATATTGCGTATTGTAGTAGTTTCACCGCTGGCCTTCGATTGTTCTGAGTCAGTCACTGCTACAGAAAGACCACCCAGCCTACTCAACCACCTGCAGCTAATGAAGTAATCAGGCTCCACAGGGAGACAATGGTGCATATGAACTGTACAGAAGGCCTACAACAAACCTAATTTACTCAAATTGTCTGTAATTGGATAATTAAAGCAATATGTCTCACTGTGTTGGGAATCCCCTCTTTACCTCTGTATGTCTATTATTGTCTCCCATGGGAAGCAGCCAATATATGAACACAGGACTCAAGTTCAGTCCATCAGAAATCTGTAGATATTATTCACATTAATTAAGTGTTTAATACTGTTTACTATTCCTAAGCTCCTTAATGTTGGTTATTGATTAACTATTTCTTCGACCTTTTAAAATATGATGTCATGTTGAGAGCAGATGCCAAAATAGCCGTTGTGGAGACCCCATGTGAACTGTGTACAAAAACCTCTTCTGCCTTATCAGAGTTGACCTTTGCAGAGAAAATGTTCACATGTTGTACCACAACTGCATACAGGTTTAGAGCTAGTACCACGTTTTTCTCGGATATTCATATTCATCCTGAAAATTTTTTTTTTGTTTGTTTGTTTGTTTGTTTTTTGTTTTTGTTTTTTAAGCGAAGCATGAATCTTTTCATTTATGCTGTGTGCCATCTTCATTTATTCTTCATCAGTAACACATATTAGTTAACACATTTTATTTACACGTCTTAACAAATCTCAAAAGTGTTCCCTTTACTGTGACTCCAAAAGCATTCAAACAGACGTTGTGGTTGCAGTAATGAACTCATTTTTGTACAAGTCAGCAATTTTTAAGCAGAGGCCTAAAAACCAGGGACAGTTGTGTGTCCCTTTATAGGATGATTCAATATTACAAGGGGTGTGTTAGAATTTAGGAATGATGCATTTTCAGCATTTGGTTTGATTTGATAGACTGCAGTCTGATGCTTTGAAGCTTTGACTCTTTACAGGAGCTACAGCTAAATTTTTGTCAATTTGAATGTAAATTTGGGCATCAACTCATTTATGCTCCATTTTATTCAGTCCATGATTCTGCATGTCAGTGTTATTATATCCTTACTGTTCTGGGTTGTAAGTCAGTTCATCTTTATGTCCTTACGGACTATAAATACTTGACCTTCTTTGATAAGCACTAAGTTTGTGTTACACTATTTTATGAAGTTGAAAAGAATAAAGATGCCACTAAATTACAAAAGTAGATTAATTGAAAATAACTATCAATGACAGTGGTTTTAATGTTAGCAGTGTGTTCCTTATAATTTATACTTTGTGAATGTTTTAATATCTTCACATTTGTTGAGAAAAATGGAAAACATGTTGGTATTTTCTAGCTGTAGAGTTGAAGTTATCCCGTATGAAGCTTTTTTCTTTTCTCAAAACATAGTTTACAAGTCAAAGCATAAATAATATTTATGAAAAACTCTGCCCAGAAATTATGCAAAAACAGAGCATGCAAAAAAAAAAAAAAGAAAGAAAGAAACCAAAAGAAAAACAACCTACCCTATTAGGACTAATTTTTTAATGATTGTCTTCCAACTGACCAAAAAAAACAAACAAACAAAAAAAAACAAACAAACAAACAAACAAACAAAAACATCAGCCATGTTTATCAATGTACAACATCTAAGAATCTCAGAGGATGTAAACAATTATGGCTCCTGGGTTGAGCTCTAACATTACTTACTGAAACTATTTGGACAATTTATACATTTTTGCTGCCCCCTTCCTCAGCTTAGCTAACCAACCCGTTCTGATGAAGAACCGACCAATGAACTTCAGTTAAGATGAAACAGTCATGTGAATACAAACTGTTTAACCAGCCTGCCAACCAGTTAATCTAACTTCCCCAGAGAAGGCTGGCTTTTCCGACTTTCCCATAGACTTTCCCACCAAAACAAGATCTTGGCAAAAATTTAAATTCAACCCTGGAAAGAAATAAATGTTTTATTCCCTTAACGCCTGAATTTACTTACAATTTAAAAAAAAACAAAAACAAAATGAATATGGGAAAAAAAATGACAATAAGAAAATTACCATAAAAAATAAAGTACAGTTTAATATTAAATTAATTAAAAACAATAAAGATTAATAATAAATAAACAATATAGAAATAAATACATAAATCAGAGTGAATAAATGCAAATAAATCAATGGAATACCTAGATATAAAGAAATAAAGTAAACAAAGGCCAGAAGTTGTTTGATGCAGGTGTTCAGGGGTTAAAACTGGATAAGCTAATCCAAAATGATGATGTCATCAAAGCTAAAGGGCGTCCAGAGAGATGTATTCCAAATAAAGTTTCCAATAAAGGTGAAAGACAGAAAGGAGTGCTGTGTTACCCAGGTCTTCGCCCCCCCGACAGACACACTCTGTCAGGTTGGTAATCCAAGCAAATTAACATGTTCATCCCGACTGTTATTCCTAATCCCCTGCGCCCTCTCTTGTCACTGCTCTTCATCCAGGTTTCTCATAATGAGCCATTTCTTCATGGCCTGGTTATCAGCAGCCCTAAGCAAGTCTGATTCCTGAGAAAAACTCCAGGGACAGGCAGTGGTGTATCCCACTAGTCTGAGCCTGTTCCACCCCCAACAGCAAATTACAGATGATTGTTCAGCCAGTTTAAAAGGTGACTGACTGCTTTTCATCTGCGGTATTACACTCTGTCAGAGACCTGGCAGTAAGAATCTCCCAGTAGCTAATAAGCTCCTCAGTACAAAAAAAAAACAAAAAAAACAGTGATGTGGTGCCATAACCGCATCTGAAGTCAAAGATAACAGAGGATTTCTCATCCAACCCAGGCTGCAGATGTTTCCAGGCTGCCTGTCAAATCGTTCATTTAACAGATATCACATCGACTGAAACCACATAAGTGATCTCTGAACATTCAACATCACCTATTCCCGAGGCTCTTTTATGGCTCTTTTTCTTCGCTGTTGGTTCCCTTCCTGATCACAAGGTATCTCCTTCACCCAAAGAGAATAGACAAAGTAGTGATAAAAGATCATTCAAGGTAAAAACACATCCTTTCAACAACACCTAGAGAATTGTAGCTTCCTGAAGAGTGACTGAAAGTATTTTGTAGTGCTGAGAAAACAGCTTTAAACACCAGCTAACAACAGTTAAATTGAAATAGGATCAAAGCAGATTTAAGTTTAGGGGAAGAAGAAGCTAATTAGCATTCTTAATATTGCCACTCCTGTCAGTGCAGTTAGTATTGAAAACAGTAGGAAGTTGTATATCTTTATCAAGATAAGGTCCAGCACATATGGTCCTGTACTCATTGTGTGCAGTTTGAACGAAAAAGACATACCAGGGTTACTGGACACCAGTTAACCAGGAGACAACCAGGAGACATCCTAATCGTATGACCAAATCACCTTAGTTGACTCCTACTGACTCGATCTCTCAGACTGAACCCAACCACCAGTAAAGCTCATTTTCGCAGCTCTTCACCACAGTGGACGGGTGCAGCGCCCTCATTACTGCTGAAGAAGCTCAGATCCATCTGTCCATCTCCCTTAGATCTGCTGATGATCAAGATCCCAAGATACTTAACCTCTATTTGAGGCAAAGACTCATTCCCAATCCAGAGGGAGAACTCCACCATTTTCCAGTTAAGAAGCATGTCTTTAGACTTGGAGGTCCTGGCTTTCATCCAGACAGCTTCATACTCAGCTGCTGCAGCTGTGTGCTGAGGTGTCCTAGTCTGAGGAAGTTAACAGAACCACGTCATCTGTAAAATCAGGGATGTCCCAAACCAGACACCCCTCTCTCCCCAAATGTGGCTTGAGATCCTGTCCAAGAACACCACAAACTTCATTGGTGTCAAGTGGCAGCCTTGGAGGAGTCCAGCTGTGAACAACTTTGACTTTATGCCAAGAATACAGACACAGCTCATTCAGAGACCTAACAACCAACAACGGGACCCCATATTCCTGCAGCCTACCCCACAAAATCCCCCAAGGCACACGGCTACAAAGCACATGCGAGGGTAGAGATCTAGTCCACTTGTCCACTGGTCCACGACCTGGACTAAGCCACAAGCCTTTTGAGACCAAATAATTAGCTCCCACAATCTTTTCGGAATTTTAACTCGAATTCGTTCTTGTTCTAAAAACTTAACCATAAACCTGAACCACAGTGTTGTCAGAAAACATCTGGGTTGTTTTAGCTGTGACGTGTTTTTTGAAGGATAAAATTAATCATGTCACATGTTCAATGCTTCTCTGTCACAGACAGTCAAAGGGAAATTACTTTCATTCTGTATGGTACATTATTTATTTTAAGAAAGAACATTTTTGAGAAGACTAATCTTTATGGCCAGAGGAAGAATTAAACCGCTTGGCTCTGGAGTTCTACAAAGGCATCAGATTATATCATTAAGAAAGAGAATTAGATGTATAGTCAGGAAAGATTTATGTTAAAACGGTTTCATCATCTTGATCAAATAAAGGCTTTAGAAGGGCTTAATTTAACTTTGTAATATCTAATGTATGACCATGAGTTAGGAAAAGAACTCATTTTGAATGCTGAGTCAGGATTTTGCAGTTTAGATTTTCTTTTTCTGTTTCCTTGAAATTCTTAATCACATGCAAAGTTTAAATAAAGTTGAGCAATAAGAACTAAGAGATTTCATCAAAACATTTCAACATGGTTGATTTAAATCTTGGTAAATGGCTAATGAGCTTTTCAGTTTTTAGAACAATCACTCACCACAGATGTCACCAAAGGTTTGAACTGTGGAGGTTTTAAGAGAGAATAGCAAGGAGGACTGTGATGCTCTGGCCCCTTCCTCTTTGACTGTTCTCCCTTTTGATCATCAGCAGAATCCCTTTAAGTGCCGTGCAGAAAGGCTGCATCCAGAAACAGGTTGAGTTAATTACTGCTGACATGTTACAGGACAGTTACACACAGGAGTAGTGACAGTGGAGGACAAAACTGAACACTTTACAGCAGGGCAGATACAGCAGGACATACTGTTGGATAATCCCAGACACATTAACAAGTCACTGTACATACTACACAGATTGTGAGGGTTTGAAACAGGGACGACAACTCTGCGTGACAATATAGATGGAGTATAGTCAAAAGTTTACAGCCTACATGAAATCATAACCTATCTTTTGATGATTTTCCAGCTTTAGCCAAAAATAAAGTCATAAATCTGAAAGGGCTGATGGGAGTAGACAGTTCATTATATGAGGTCCTAAAACTCTATCAACACAAACACCCAGCCAATTTTAATTATGAGAACAGCACCTGTCAAAATGCAGCACAAACAAGTGTAGAGCTGAAAACACGCAGACTTGATGGTAATCAGTACTTTGTTACACACAGCTTTCACACCAACTGGCCAGTTTATTAGGTACACCGATTTAACTGCTTGTTAAAACAGATATGTAATCGGCTATTCAGATGGCAGCAACTCAGTGTAGAGTCACTCCTGCCAGCTAAGAACAGGAAACTCAGGCTGCAATTCACACACACTCACCAACACTGGACAATAGAAGATGGAGAAACTTTGCTGGTCTGATGAGTCTCCATTTCAGCTCCACATTCAGATGGTGGGATCAGAATTTAATGGAAACATCATAAAAATATGATGGAGGCGGCATACCTCAGTGGGTAGAGTGGTCATCCTGTAGCCAAAGGGTTGCCAGTTTGATCCCAGCTCTTCGAGCTCGTGTCGAGGTGTCCCCAAGCAAGACACCAAACCCCTAATTGCTCCTGAAGGGTCATGGTTGAGCGCCTTGCATGGCAGCTTCCACCATCAGTGTGTGAATGTGTGTGTGAGTTGGTGAAAAGGTGGCCTTTCTGTGTGGAGTTTGCATGTTCTCCCTGTGTATGGCTGGGTTCTCTCCGGGTACTCCAGCTTCCTCCCACCGTCCAAAGACATGCATGTTAGGTTAAATGATGACTCTAAATTCTACCTAGGTGTGTGTGCGAGTGTGAATGGTTGTTTGTCCCCTATGTGTTGGCCCTGCGATGGACTGGTGGTCTGTCCAGGTGTACCTGCCTCTAACCTGTTAATGCTGGGATAGGCTCCAGCATACCCGTTTAATGGACTAAGTGGTACAGAGAATGAACATCATAAAAACATGTCTTGTATCAACATCCAAGGCTGCTGCTGGTATAATGGTGTGGGGGATATTTTCTTGGCCCACTTAGTACCAAAGTGGTCTGGTTTTTCCAGCACAGCCTACCTGAGTACTGTTGCTAACCATGTCCATCCCTTTATGACCACAGTGAAGCATCTTCTGATGCTACTTCCAGCAGGATAATGCACCATGTCACAAAGCTCAGATCATCTCCACCTGCTTTCTAGAACATGACGATGAGTTCACTGGACTCCAACGGCCTCCACAGCCACCAGATCTCAGTCCAGTAGAGCAGCTTTGGGATGTGGTGGAACAGAAGATTTTCATCATGGATGCACCAGCTGCTGTGTGATGCTGTCAAGACAATATGGAGCAAAACCTCTGAGGAAGTTTTCTAACATCTTGTTGAATCTATGACACCAAGAATTAAGGCAGTTCTTGTCATGATTCAGCAGACTGGACCAAATAAAGACCAGGGACCCAAGTATTGGTATAAGGAAGAATTTGTAACAGGGGAATATTGTCAGGATGGTGATATTGTCTGGTTCCCTTCTGGTGGCTCATCTGTGGACATATGAGAGCTGGGGTGAGCAATCAGAATATCCGGGGCGGGGAAGAGGAGTAGTCCACACAGCAGAGTTCTCCAGGTGAGAGGACGAGAGCTGCCAGAGGAGTCCTTGCTGAGAAGCTGTCAAAACTGCTGAACCAGCGAAAATGTTAGAATGGGGAAAGATAGATGACTGTTTGGTATTCAGCTGCAGGTCGAGTCTTCCAACAGATACTCCAGAGTTATCCTTCCGGTGAAAGTGGTTAGGTCCGTAATCCAACATCCAAATCCTGAAGACAATCCAAAGGTCAGCGTTCCAGAAAATCCAAATAGCAGAAAAACAGAGTTACCAGACTGGGGCAGACAGAGTCAGGAAATCCAGGTCAAACAGGCTGGAGGTCAAAACAGGTCGGATGGCAGAAGAACACGGCTGGAAGTGTGCAGGGATAAACCAAGACGATCTGGCAAAGAGAAGTAGCCACACAGTGGTTTTATACAACCTGGCACAGGTGGAGCGTATTTATTAGCAATCAAAGCCAATGGAGGGAGAATGCCTTCAGGGACAGCTGGGAATTCCCGACCTCAACCAACAAACTGTGACAGCACCCCCCAGCTGGCCCGCCAGCAACAAACTCGGTGGGTGGAGAGGGTCTGGAGGCGGGAACCAGTGGACAGGAGAGAATGGGCTTGATCCGGAACACATGGAAAGTGGGATGACAATGCAGAGTCCTGGGGAGTTGAAGACGCACAGCCGCCGGATTAACCACCTTAGTGATAGGAAATGGCCCCATTAACCAAGGGGCCAGTTTCCGACATTCTATATGCAACGGCAGATCCCTCGTGGTCAACCACACATGCTGACCCACCTGGTAGGATGGAGCTGCCCACCTCCAACGGTTGGCCGCCTCCTGGTATCGCCGGGAAGTTTGTAGTAATGCAGCCCGTGTACGTTGCCAGACTCGATGACAGCGGCAAACTGCCGCATGTGCAAATGGTACCTGGACCTCCTCCTCCTGTGGAGCAAACAACAGGGACTGTTCACCACCTGGAAGGGAGTGAGTCCAGTGGCAGAGGAGGGCAATGAATTATGTGCATATTCTATCCAGGACAGGTTCCGGGCCCAGTAGGAAGGGTTCTGCAAACATAGACACCAGAGACTTGTTTCCAGTGCCTGGTTAGCCCTTTCTGACTGACCGCCAGACTGAGGATGAAAGCCTGAAGACAGACTAACTTGCACCCCCAGGAGGCAACAAAACTCAGCCCAGAACCTGGATGTAAATTGGGGCCATCGATCAGAAACCACGTCCAGGGGAAGACCGTATAGCCAGAATAGATGGATCGATAGGAGGTCAGCCATTTCCTTAGCTGTGGGCAGTTTTGGGAGTGCCACAAAATGAGCCAACCTTGGAAAACCTCATAATGACGGTCTTCCGTCGAAAGAAGGTAGTCCCGTCACAAAGTCCATTGCTATATGGGACCAGGGTCATCGAGGTATGGACAGTGGGTGCAGAAGACTGGCAGGACATAAACGTGAAGTTTTGGACCGGGCACAGACTGGACAGGCTGCGACAAAGCTTCGGACATCCTGGCGGCAGGAAGGCCACCAGAACCTTTGGGACAAGAGGTGAAGCATGCCGGTTACTCTAGGATGACAGGCCAGATAGGTAGAGTGACAGAGAAACAGAGCCTTGGAATGCAGGTGAGGAGGCACAAATAGGCACCTGACGGGACAACCACTGGGCACGATGGAGCCAGACTGGGCCTGCCTGATCTCCTCTCCCAGCTGAATCCGGTTGCCGCCAGACGGACTCGAGTGGGAAGGATGAAGTCCCCAGCTTCTCCTGAATCCTCCTCCAGATGAGTCGCCTGTTGGGAGAGAGCATCAGGTTTTAAGTTCTTTGAACCAGGGCGATAAGCTAGAGAGAAGTTGAACAGATTGAAAAACAGCGCCCAGACTTCAGGTACTCTAAATTCTTATGGTCTGTCCAGACAGTGAAAGGTAAAGTAACACCCTCCAGCCAGTGGTGCCATTCCAGCATCACTAACTTCACCGCCAGGAGTTCTCGGTTGCCTATATCATAGTTACATTCAGCAGAGGACAGAGTTTTGGATAGATAAGCACAAGGGTGTACCTTGGAATCATCTGGGCTCCAATGAGGGAGCATCACGCCTACCCCGTAGTCAGAGGCATCCACTTCCACAATGAATTGTCTGGTTGGATCAGGCATGCGCAGAATAGGAGCAGAGGTGAACTGCTGTTTAAGCTGTTTGAAGGCCAACTCAGCATCAGTAGTCCAGACATAAGGCTTCTTCACATAGGTTAACTGGTGGAGTGGGGCGGCTATGACACTGTAATTCTTAATGAACTTTCGATAAAAATTGGCAAAACCCAGAAATCTTTGGAGCTGCTTTGGTTTTCGGGTGTGGGCCACTCCCGGACAGCTGAAACCTTGGAGGGATCCATTTTGAAACCTCCTGTAGAGACATATAACACAGGAAGGAGACGGAAGAGCTGTGAAAGTCACACTTCTCTGCTTTGACGTAGAGCTGATTCTGCAAAAGACGCTGCAAAACAGTACAGACATGAAAGATGTGTTCATCAAGGTTTTGGGAAAAAAATGAGGATATCATCCAAATAAACAAAAACAAAATCATTCAGCGTGTCCCTTAAGACGTCATTCACCAATGCCTGGAACACAGCAGGAGCATCAGTCAGCCTGAAAGGCATTACCAAATACTCATAGTGTCCAGCTGGGGTGTTAAAAGCCGTCTTCCACTCATCCCCCTCTCTGATGCGGACTAGGTGGTATGCGTTCCGTAGATCCAATTTAGTGAAGATGGAGCCTTTCTGTAAAAGATCTAGAGCAGTGGACGTTAGAGGCAGGGGATAGCGGTTCTTAGAGGTGATATTGTTTAAGCCCCAGTAGTCTATGCATGGCCGGAGTGTGCCGTCTCTTTTCTCCACACAAAAAAAATCCTGCCTCAGCTGGAGAGGAGAGGATGAGTTTAGCTGAGAGGGATTCAGAAATATACTGTTCTATAGCTTTCTTTATAAGAGCGGATAGTGAAAACAGACGGCCTCTGGGGGGCATCATGTCAGGAAGGAGATCAATAGCACAATCGTAGGGACGATGCGGGGGCAAGGAAGTGGCTCGTGTCTTGTTAAAGACCTCCTTGAGGTCATGATACTGTGACGGGACTTGCAAGAGACAGGGGTAGCTGTATTCCGTGACCTCCGGTGCCATGTTGTCTGTCAAGGGGAAAGAGCGAAGACAAGAAGTCAGACAGTTTACATCCCAATTAATGATTTTGCCCTCCCGCCAGTCGATGTCAGGATTATGAAGCTGGAGCCAGGTAATGTCAAAAATGACCGGGATCTGGGGTGACTCAATGACGAGGAAACAGATAGTCTCATAATGACAGTTGGCAAAGACGACCGTTACAGGTTCGGTTCTCATAGTAACCTTGTGCAACAGGTGATCATCAAGCTCGGACTTACACAGGTTTGACAGAGGGGACAAAGTTAGACCCAGCTGTTCAGCCACATTTCTGTCTATGAATTCAGAGTCTGCCCCGGAATCAATAAAAACTGATTAAAAAAAAAATTAAAAAAATTTAAAAAAATAAATAAATAAAAACTGATAGGGTGTGTTCCCGTGACTGTGACTTGAATATGAAATACTGGACGGGAGCTAGATGAATCCAAAAGAGTCCAGCTCAACAGGGTCCTCCCGACCCCTGCTGAGCCTGTCCTTTTACTGGGCAGGAGCGTATTATATGGCCAGGTTGGCCACAATATAAACAAAGTCCGAGCCCTTTCTGTCATGGTCAACTTAGAACGTCCGATATGCATGGGTTCTGGGACTCTGAGAGAAACTGTAGCAGTAAAGGATTTGTCGGTGGCCAACTGTTTTATGAGTTTGTGGGTGGATCTGAATTTGCTCACCCCAAACCCATTACCTCTCTCTCTCTCTGTCGTTCGCTGAGTTGCTGGTTGATGCGAACTGCAAAATCTATGAGGGAATTGAGGTCTTTAGGAGGATCCCTAACGGCGAGTTTGTCTTTGATCTGGTTAGATAGACCTTGGTAGAATGCATCAAACAGGGCGGAAGAATTCCAAGTACTGTCAGCAGCAATATTACGTAAATCAATCACATAATCCGTCACTGGCGTGCCAGTCAGAGAGAGTGAAAACAGGTTCCTCGATGCTTCTCGTTCAGGTCTGATCAAAGGTCAAAAACCTGACGTAGTTCCTCCGAAAAGCTTATGAAGTTGGTTGTCGTAGGAGAACCCCTCTCCTACTCTGCTGTACCCCACAGCCTTGCTTTCTCTGAAAGCAGGGAGACCACATAGGCGACTTTGGCTTTGTCTGTGGGGAATGAGGAGGGTTGTAGCTCGAAATGTAATGAACATTGTGTCAGAAACGCCTGGCACTGACCTGGTTCTCCAGCATATCTTTCCAGGGGTGCCATCCGTGGTGCGTGACCCGGGGTTACTGTTGGTGTTAGAGAACATAGACTGACGGTCTTTTGCTGCTTCCACATGCAACATTCTGCTTCCTCTGCAGAAGATAGACAGAAGAAATCTGGTAATGCAGCAGCTTCCCACAGGCTGATGTTTGAACTGATGCGAAAAATTGAAAGCACGTATTTATGTTTTCACATTTAGTTGCCAATTGGACACAATTACATCCTGTATCAGCATATTTGCATATTTTATAGATAAAAAACGTACTCGGAACACACTTTTTTGTTGTAAATTAGTTGTATCTATAGATGAGGGCTGGATGTCTATCAAACTGTCATCCTGCAAAATTGACCTATTTTTCCTATTTCCATTGCTCAGGTGCAGTTAGGGTTTTTTTTTTTTTTTTTTTTTTTGAGTGGAGGGGGTTCTTTTTGAAGTTTGTTTATTTCACCAGGGATGCCTCCCTTCATTAAAGCAATTCTCCCACAGTGATGTCAGTGTGGGAACTGATAAAGACAGATGACATCCACGCTCTGCCACTTCATGCAAAGGTCTCTGTTTGTTTGGCGCTGCATCATCCGAACCCAGTGTGTGTGTGCGTGACTGTGTGTTTGGTTTTGTGGGAGCGTGTGCAGTCTCTCTGGGTCTCATCCGGGACCAAACAAAGTGAGATCACGTTTACCTTGTCAGGCAGGACTGTGGCTGGAGGAGAGGACAGTCATGCCAACACTCTGCATGCTGTCAGGACTCATCCTTCTCACACACACACTTTTTAAATAAGAAAAAAACCAAAGCAGACACACTACAAACACCACTGAAAAGAAACACACACTCATGCCCACGTCACATACATAAGCATTACAGAAAACATCTTAAATTCTCTCACACACACACAAAAGGACGCCACCCTGTAAAACTGCAGGATATAAGCCATGACAGTCCTTTCTGCTGTCATATAAGTCGCCTTCTTCCTGATTCATATTCTGTCCTGTCAAAGAAAGACAGGATGCTTCATTTTCTATTTCTGTCTTCCATTTTAGCATCTCTTTAATGAAAGGTGTATTATAGGTTTAGATTATCTCTTGAATAAAATCTAGGTTAATCACGATTAAACACCTAAAGAAGAATGAATGAACCTAAATTCTGGGCTAATTCAGCTAAGTTAGTCTCACTAAGTCATTTTTCTTGGCCAATCCTTCAAACTAGGCTACAGCTTTAAGCTAGGCCAACCTCATCCTCAGGTCTAACAAACTTTGTAGCAGATCTTCACCTCTTTTATGCTGATTATTAACCATTATTATCAATTGTTTTCCGAAACTTTGGAGTAAAAGTGCTCTGTAGAACCCCAGGACATTAGCAGATGTAGAGCGCTTACAGTTTTTCTCAGTTGCTAAAACACTAGACCCTGTTGTCTGAACCAAATGCTCAGTTTCCTGAACACCCTGATTGAATCAGTCACTCTTCTGGCAAAACCAGAAGCACTCTTCATGTGTTTAGACACAACTTGCCTTTTCAATGTGATGCACCTGTGTTGCATAATGGTGAGCACAGGTGGCAAAAGTCAAACACAATTAAAGCACAGGTGTCACTGGTTGAACACAACAACTCAAAGTGATCACACTTGTGGCTAATGATGTGAGGGGACACATATAAGCCAGTTCAGAGGACACTGGTTTGTGAGGCACTACAATGGATAGAAATCCAGAGGAGGAGGAGAAGGAGAAGGAGGAGGAGGAGGAGGAGGAGGAAGATATCTGATATCTGATAAAATCAGAGCTACTGTGATTGACCATGTTCTTGTCCATAAGCATGAGGGAGGCTGGACGAGGGATACGACCACACATCTGTAGATTCACTGTGTCCACCATAATCTGAAGATTTAGAGAAGAGAACAGGTAAATTACCTTTTTTGACATTACAGTATGGACATGTTGACAGCAATTACTGTATGAGTATACTACATACTGTACCACAGTATACTGTAAGTAAATGTTTTACTGTACCAGTGTATTGTATTGTAATGAACGATTAGTCTGTTTGTAAGCCTAGTATTCCATGAATATTTCTGTAACTGCGTGTTCTCTTTCTGTAGAATTGAAAGATTGCCGCATCACTAGTAGGAGGACAGCTATGTTCTCCCCACACAAAGACACCCTAATCATGGATATGGTCCGTGAGAACAACATTAAACTGTGTAAAATTCAGAAGATTGAGATAATTGAGGACCATGTAAACTGAGGGTATCAACAGTGTCAGCCTCTCTACTGTTAATTGTGTCCTCAAGTGCAACAAACTGCGCATGAAACAGCTGTACAGATGCCTTTTAATCACAACTCAGACGGAGTCAAAGAGCAAAGATTCCACTATGTACAGGTGGGTATTTATCCAGACACATTCAGTGTTGATTACTGTAAGTAGTGATTTACTGTAGTGGCATAAATAACTTTTTCTGTATCACTTACAAAACTACCTTTTTCTACAGAGTTTCTCAACTGGTGCAATGGAAAGACCCATGAATACATCTACATGGATGAAGTGACCCTATCCTTCACCAAAAGAAGAAGGAGAGGCCGTGTGTGATTGGCCAACGGGCCATTGTTGGTGTCCCTGGCCAGCGTGGTGGCAATGTCACATTGTGTGCTGCCATCAGCAATCATGGGGTTGTCCACCATCATGCCGACCCGGGGCCCTACAACACTCACCTGTTCCTCATTTTTCTCAGTCACATGTGAGATGCTCTGTTAGGGCAGCAGGATGAGCATCCCATTTATGTTGTTGTTTGGGTCAGTGTGAGTTTTCACAGAGCCCTCCAGGTTAGAGTGGTTTAATATGAACCAAGGTTTTATCAATCTTTGCCTTCCATCGTACTCCCCTTTCCTGAAACCCATTGAAGAATTCTTAGGTATATGAACGGCAACCTTACACCAGGCTAAATCTCCTGCAAGCCATGGAACTAGCCCGTGGGGACATGGGTGTGGAGGCATGCCAAGCCTGGATACGGCATGCCAGGGTTTTTTCCCCGTTGCCTGGCCAGACAAAATGTGGCCTATGATGAGGCTGAAGTCCTGTGGCCTGACCCAGTACGGAGAAATGTGCTGTGGCTCAGTAATGCTCTTCCTATGTTATTTTTACACAGGCTTACTGTACGCAAGTGCTAAATGAAAAGAGTGTTTTGCAACATGCATTTAGCCTACAGTGAACAAACATTTATTTCTACAGTATCATGTCCTAAGCATCATGTTTTCTATTCTATATAGTGTTGAGTGACTGCTCCGTCGTGTTTTTAATTGAGTGATTTGGGGCGCAATTTGACAGCATAGAAAAGGAGAGAAGCTTTCTAGAATTGTGTTTTTGCAATAGAAACTGTAATCCAAAACACTGACATGCAGCTCCTGCTCATTGGAATCTTTATTTTAAAAAAAAAACAGGCATTGTTAATTCTGGTTTTATCTCTCTGTCGTTTTGGATACGGTTAACTAGTTTATTTTACTTGGGAAATTTTCTAACTGATTTAAATGACCTGCAGACATCTCAGTCATAGCTTCTTTAAATACAAAGGAAGGGAATTCTAATGATTCCCTTCATCTTCGGTGTCGGACACACTGGACCATCATTTGTGAAAGGACAGTTTTGTCCCATAACTCCTTGCAGAAGCAACTTTCAAAGCGATGCAGATGTTTATCCAGTTAAACCAGCTGTGACTGGTGAGGACCCTTAGCCTGTATGAGGTCGATGATTGATTTTTATTCAGTTTTATCATCTTAGCCTAACATTGAGATACGATTGCATTAGTACTTTGTGTTGCAAAATTTATGTAAAATCTTTCTTGGTCAACTTTTGTTAAATTAGTTTTTTTTTCCCAATCATACTTAACCCTGACACATTTTCCAGTGGAGTCAAGGAAAAGAGCTTAGGAAGTTTTTCAACTAAATGATTTTGCCCCCAAATCTTCAGCATTCACACACAAACACCTGCACCCAACACGGCTTTTAACCACTGTGTATTTTGCAGAGACGGAGCAGACTAATAGGAGAATAGCGTAAGACTTTTCCTACAGTATGCTGAGTCCTGACTCCTGTGAGGAAAAGAAAGCAAACAGACAAACAACCAGAGGGATCTGTGTTGGGTTTATCTTTGGCTTTGTATGCTGCAGGTAAGATTTAAAGGAAAATTGTGTAAAACTGAAAACATTTGTGCTTGGATAGGGTGAGTGGACTTTTTTTAACAGTGTATATAGAAATACTCCATTAATGTTCCCAAAAAAAACATAAAACAGTGTCCATGAGGTGAAAACAAGTGTCTAAATAAAGTCATGTTACACATTTACTACATTAATAGCATGTGTTAGATGCACAGTGTCTACCTCTCTTGTTTTACTTGCTAACACCAACGTTAGCTGCTTCCAGTAGAGACACACCTGGTTCACTGAGGCAGCTTCAGGTTCTCATGGAATCATGAAGCCTGTTTTGTTTTTCAGGTTGTCTCAGTATGAGCAGCTTCTCAGCGATCTCCATCTTTATAAGAGACGTGTCATCACAAAGGAGTACAGATATAACCTAAAACAGAAGCTAATTACTCAACGGTTTGTTTCTGCAGACTTTTAAAGATTTTTAAGATTTAAGATTGTTGCTTTCATGTTTGCTTTTTTACTCTTTTTTAAAATGCAAAGCTCATCTTACACATCCAATGTTGGATCACACACTTGAGCTCAAAAATACGCCTGTAGCATACTCACTGAATAAAACAATGCTAGTCAGAAGTGTGGACACATCTACCCATTCATTTTTGAATAGACACAGTCATCAACCATGCTTTATAACGTGGCAGTGACCCTGATCAGGTTGTTCATTTACAGTATTTGCTTTTGCATCATCTTTCCTGTGTAGCTTTCCAGCTTGCCAGGAATATGTGGTTATGATTATTCATGTTTTACATGGTCACATACATATCAGGGTCAGAAAACCTGGTGATTGAGTGAGATGATAACCAGCTTCATAGCATTGTTAGACTTAGCTGATCCAGATCATTTAAAGTAACACTACAGAAGTTTCCAAACTTAGAAGTCTGTCATTCTGACTGAGGTTGATGGCACACTGACATACATTATGTACACTCCTGGTGGAGTCAATGCCCTGCAGCATCCGAGGCTGAGAAAGCATCCTGCTACAGCTCAGTTTATTTTATGGCACTGCATCACATCAACACACCTGCCATTTTAAATATGCACAATGACAGATTCAGCAAAGACACCCGAGAGGCTTATCAGAGGAAGCAAGGGCAGAAAGAGAGAAGGGAAAAGGCAAAAGGTAAGACAGGAGTTAACATCGGACTGACTTTAACTGGCTGACGAGAGCTAAGAGAAGAGACAGGAAGGAAGATGGATAGCCTTCGTCTGAGGGATCACTGTGTGAAAATCTGCCAAAGTTCAGTAGTGGGGCTTTCAAGAAACCCTAGACATGTTTTATCAACTTTATAGTGTCGGCTCTAGTTGGGAGAATGAAACGCTTGTCACCAGTGAATTTATGGGAGACTATTTGCAGACAAAGTGGTGCTCAGCAGTCTACTGACACACAGACCTCCATGCTGACAATATAATAAAACTACAGGTAGCTGTCCATATATGTACATCAATGACCAAATATAAGTGGCCTGAGTTTGAGGGATTTTGCACATGATGCTTCATTCATGGCAACAGAAATTGCTTTCAAGTAAAGATGTTGATCATCATGTTTATATCATTTATCAATGTGTAGATAAAAAATATACGCTGGCATGGCCAACATGTAATCAGTGATGCTGCAGTTATTCCAGGGAACACTGGCTGGAATTTTACATTGATTTATATGTGAAAACTGTACATTATGCATTTTGAATGTGCTCATTAGAGACAATACTTGTGTTGAAGTATTTTCCCAAATATATATGGAACTGACAGTGAACTGTGGTCTTCACAGTGAACTCATAGTGAGAATACTCAGAGAAGTCATAAAAATGCCATAAATATGGAGATGCATTTTGCACATCTCTTCAACTGAAAACTGCTCTCTGGGGTTTGTGTGGACACGTGTCCACAAGCTGCAGCAGCTCAGTGAAGCCTGACACACAGGTGAGATCTGCAGTCATGCTCCAGCCTCAGACAGGATTTACAGCGGATGGCAAAGATGTAAGCTTCTTGTTGTTATATTTCTATAAAGTATTCAGTTAAAAAATATATACTTCATACCTGGAGTAGTTACAGCATGGGAATAATGAATGCACAAACTTTGTTCACTTTACGAGGATAATAAATGTTTTTCAGTTATTCTTACTGTTGGTTAAAGAGGAGTTCAGGTTAGCTTTGATTAAACAGTAAACTGTTTAAAAATGTTGGTAAGAGGGTAGCTAAACCAAATGGCTTAGCTTGAAATAAAGACATTTAAAAACGTAATACTGCATTAACCATCGTTGTCTGTTTCTCTGTGTATGATCTGCCATGTCTCTCCTGGGTAAAAATATCCAAATAATATCACAGTGCTAAGATGATGCTGCTCACATCCCTGCAGTACGTCTACAAACAACATCATCATGACATTACATCTGTCTTTTTAATAAAGTATGTGACAAAAGACCGAAGCAAAGTTTTCTCCTACTTCTAGTGGTGGAGGAGACCAAGACAGAGCTCCTTGACAATGAACGTTGGACTTCATTTACTTCACTAGATCAGGTGGACACAAACAAGACTCCAGAAACACAAGAATTAGCCTCAAATGTTCATTATCCAGTTACATATTAAGGATTTACAACCTAAGCTGTTTCAGAGCAGTAACAACCCAGCATTAAGTTGGGACTTTCCTCTACATGAGCTCCTGAATTCTCCTGAGTTCAGTGTTCGTTGTAACAGCAAATATTTATTTAGTCAAACTCTTTTGTCACTTGTTGTATTACCTCATGACTTTTGGGACACGTTTCTGCGTTTACATGTTGTACTTTTCATCTGATCAAAAGTCCCATCAGAATAAATGTGTCATGCCTCAGCTCATCAGATTGACCTCAGTGTGAAAGAATTTTCAGTCAGATTCAGAGGGGTGGTTTAAACCTTTTCACATCAGATCAGCAGGAAAAAGCGTTCATGTATACGCTCATTCTGATGGTTTCTGTGGTGTATGTTGTGTCTGCACATGCTTGAACCATGTGGGGTTTAGGTGACTTGATGGGTTTCTGGAAAGACTTGCAAAATGGTGGCAGCAAAACAGAACTGAACCTTTTTGTTGGAAACTGAAGGAGTTAATGATTACTGAGCAAGTCAAAGTTAAAAAATTTTCTTCATCTCCTTGTTTCGAATTATAATATTGAGATTTTATTAAGTCTTTCCATCATGTAAATACAGCTGATTGTATGACTTTATCCAGCATCCATGTGAACGGGTCAGCTGGAATCTCTGATCTGGTTTCAGGATAGATGACATATGTACATGTAAGCGAAGCTACTGGCGCTGTTTGGTTGCTTTAAACAAACCCCAGCTTCTATGGATAGTACGGTTTGTTTAGGGCAGTGCGAATGCGTTTTTGCACTCTGTTGTGGACCAAAGAAATGAACTCCGTTCCACTTGAAAACCAGGGGTCTCGGATTTAATTGCAAATTAATCCTGGTGCAAGCGGACCGTCCAGTGAATCAAGGAGAGGACAGGATGCACCTCTCCATGTCGGAAAGCTCGCTGCCCTCCTCTGCTGCTCATACTACACAGATTCTTGTGAAAACCACATTAGGTTTTAACACCAAAGTAAAAATAGAAACACAGACTGAATACATTTATTGTTGCTCCATTATTTACGTGTAGTGAATGAACTTTTTTCTATCCTGGCCAATCAACGAGCTGGATTTTCATAATTTACACCCAAGTGAAAGATGCATCAACAAACCTGTTATAGACTGAACTCCGTAGCCCACTGTTGCCATTTAATGTCATCTGTAACTATGAGAAGTTTTTTTCTGGTGGTTCAATTGCTTCTTTAAATATCAACATGTACATGAAAGCCTTGCACCCGTAGCTCACGATTTAACATTAGCTTTAACATGTTTAGTTTGGCATGGATTTCAGGATGGCTGACATACAATTGTTGCTTCTAATTTGTTCATTTCACCAGTGATTGTCGCTCCACAAAGTTTACAAAGTGTTGTGTTTTATTTGACATGAAATATAAAATGTGTCTTTCTTCTCTTTTTCCCTGGTGTTGACATTTTATCGCATTAGTCTGATGAGAGTACTAATAATGGGGGAGCTGAGGGGAGCTCAGCTCCTGTGGAAAGCAGAGAAGCTCTAAAGAAGCAGAGGAGTGTTAGTTTGTATTTGGTTATTGTTTCATATACATCAGTAAACCTATGCCATCAAGCCATCCATCCAGTTTCTTTCGCTATCTGGGGTCGGGTTGCGCGGCAGCTGCCTAAGGAAGGAAGCGTAGATTTCCCTCTCCTCGGCCACATTTACCAGCCGGTCCAGGGGAATCCCGAGGCATTCCCGGGCCAGCGAAGAGATGTAGTTCCTCCAGTGTGTCCGGGTCTTCCGCAGGGTTTCCTCCTGATGGGACGTGCCTGGAACGCCTCACCAGGGATGCATCCAAGAGGCATCCTGACCAGATGTACAAGCCACCTCATCTGGCTCCTCTCGATGTGGAGGAGCAGCGACTCTACTCTGAGGAAAACAGTGATAAAAACTATTAGTGAACAAAGTTAACAAGGGTTCAGGTGAAGATCCTTGTCATAGTGCAGTTGTGTTTTCTTCACCGTTTAAGTTGTGTTTTTGCTTGGTTTCTTCTTTGGGTTACCTGACTGGAGTGTTTGTTTTCTCCTCCTCTGTCCTGTGTTAGGGTCTCTCAACTCTAAAATGTGACACCTAAACAAAAAGTGTTTAACAGTAAACCTCAACCGTTTATTTTAACGTGCTTTGAGCCAGTCCTAATCTGCCATATTTTTCTGTTCGTTAGATTTTAAGGTGTGCATGTGAAGTTTAATGGTGTATTATTACGTGACAACGATGCTCTCCTTTGACAATTGACCTGAATACTTCAATATTCTTGCCAGAGAATATTTTTCTCAGACTTACCATGAGCACATCTGACAAAAATAGGAAACGCACGCACACAGAGTCACACTCCCTCTTCCATTCGCCTGTGAAGGCATGTTTATGAATGATGGATTGCCTGGTGGAGGCTGAATATTCATAGCAGCCTTTAAAGCTGACCTCCCCCGGCTACATGGTATGGTGAAGGTCGGAGTAAAGCTGACTCATGTTAAAATGACCCCACCCCTCCCCTCTGTAACCCCCATCAATCCAAGCATCCACTCCCCTTCCCCTCCTCAATGCTCCTGTCTACTCAGCATGTGACACATCCCATCTGTAGTCAACCACAGCACACACATACAGATGATATAGGCTACACACACATGCAAACGCACAATGGTAATGTGAAACAACCCTGCATTCATGCATTAATGCACATGCCAGGAGACATGACACAGAAACACTTGAATAAAAAAATGTGTAACTTAAAAAGGAAAAAAGAAAAAGTAGTCTATTTATTTAAATTGCAATAAAAACACACATGCAAAAATATACATACACAAACAGCAAAGTCCACATTTATGGGATGACACAAATATGCACACTTATCACTCAGCCTCTTCTCTTCAGGGATTGGTTGGTTCAATTTAGCAAGTCATGTACTGTGAACCGTGATTGGCCGACCCAGAGGGGCATGCTAATCTTAACACATACTGAAGTGGAGGAGATCCTCTGAATATAAACAAGATTCGAGGTGCAGGGAGGACAAGGCCAGGTGCTGTTTTCATGTTTAATCTACATGAGGTTATATCTTTATGCTTTCTGTTTGATTATTTGCTAACCAGCTCTAGATCAGTGTGTAGTGGCTGTCTTTATATATGCTTTTATTTTGGATATTTTTCACAATTGTACTAAAAAAAATTGCAAAAGGAGTTTTGAGGTAAAAGATTTAATCAAGAAAATCTAATCTCACCAGCCTCCAGTCCACCTTCTAGTACCAGGTCAGATTTATTTATTTATTTTTTTTAGAACTGCCTTAATTCTTGGTGTCATAGATTCAACAAGGTGGTGGAAACCTTCCTCAGAGGTTTTCTCCATATTAACATGACAGCATCACAGTTGCTGCAGGTTTGTCGCCTGCATCCATGATGAGAATCTCCCATTCCACCACATCCCAAAGCTGCTCTACTGGACTGAGATCTGGTGGCTGTGGAGGCCATTGGAGTCCAGTGAACTCATCGTCATGTTCTAGAAAGCAGGTGGAGATGATCTGAGCTTTGTGACATGGTGCATTATCCTGCTGGAAGTAGCATCAGAAGATGCTCCACTGTGGTCATAAAGGGATGGACATGGTCAGCAACAATACTCAGGTAGGCTGTGCTGGTTAAACCAGGCCACGTTGGTACTAAGGGGCCCAAAGTGGACCAATTAAAGCATCTCCCACACCTTTACACCACCTGCAACAGCAGCCTGAATCTAAGGCAGGATGGATCCATGTTTTCATGATGTTTCCAGCAGATTCTGAGTCTAGCATCTGAATGTGGAGCTGAAATGGAGACTCATCAGACCAGCAACGTTTCTCCATCTTCTATTGTCCAGTGTTGGTGAGTGTGTGTGAATTGTAGCCTCAGTTTCCTGTTCTTAGCTGGCAGGAGGCACCCGGTGTGTCTTCTGCTGCTGTAGCCCATCTGCTTCAAGGCTGGACGAGTTGTGTGTTCAGAAACAAAGGCATTCAGTACCTTCTTTGGAACCAGTGCTTATTTTACTTTATTATGTTGAGCTTGCTCAAAAATGTTTTTGAGTCTTAAGTGGCCATCAGTGTGAATGAGAAGTGATATAGTGAAGCATATAACATATGTTTTTCAACCTGTCTGCATTAGATTGGCAAATGCATGTCAGTTATCATCTTGCAGAGGTGTAGATCAGGGGTGTCCAGCTCTGGTCCTCAAGTACCACAAACCTGCAGGTTTTCCAAGGTGCTCCGACACACCTGACTCAAATCAGTGAGTCAGAACTGCATCGGCTGTTGGATCTATTTACTTTATATCTGGCACAGATATAAACACATGACAAAAGTATTATTTCCCATCCATTGCTCCTTCATCAGTTGTTTTTACTTTGGTGGTAAACAATGCATTGCAGAAGCAACAAGATGATCAAATTGATTTTGATTGTTTTAATTCAAAGTTAAAAGGCTGAGTTAATTATGTATTGTATTTATATGTACTCACATAAGTAATGACGTGTGCATGTGTGAGAGACAGAAAGCTACATTAATACTACAACGCCTAACTCAGCACACACCTGTTTTCCCCCCAACAAATTCAATTTGACGCTTCCTCAGCAGAGCATGGTGTTCTCGGTTGTGCTTGGCATTGCCATCTGTGGCAGAGGGCTGTGCCTTTTCCTCTGCTCTTCCATCCCTAAGACTCATCTTCTGAGGCTTTAGATGTAGTGCAGGTTCAGACAAACATACAGTGAGGAAAAAGACAGCTGAGGAGATGTCAGCGTATCTAATTCGACTTAAGGACATATTTCCTCCTGGGAGCCAAAGGAAAAAAGAAAAACAGAATGCCTGTCTGTCAGTCTGCATGCTGCTTTGCTTGAATGCCTCTAAAGAGATGTGGTGTGTCTGTAAAAAAGCAGAAGAGTCTCTGGTGAAAACTAGGCTGCAACCTCACGGCATCATTGGGTAGACCAATATATTGATTGACCTCAATATCATCACAGTCTTGTCTAGTGAGCATGATGGTAGCTGCCATCACATAAAGCAAATCTTGCATCTTACCATGCGGCACGCTGTTTTGTTTCTATATGTGGCTGGTAAGTCAAAAGTTAAAATAAAGTGCACAAAAATGTAAATGTCAGTTCTTTTGTGACCAGATAGTATAAACAAATACAGACTCTGACGCAAGAGACACTCAACATTGAGAGAGAAATAAACTGCAGAAACTTATGAAATATATACAATTAATATTGTAATGGAGTATTTTACAGTTTTTCTTAAATGCTAAGATACATTTCTCAAAAGCTTCTCTCCTTTTCTCCAAACTAAACACAAAACCAAATTTTCAAGCTACATTCACCAAACCTCAGACTTCCAAACCCAAACTCACCTCAAAACAGTTTCATCTGGGCCCAAAACTGAACTATGCTGTCAAATCGTGCCCCGACACAATCAAAATTAAAAACACGACAGAGCAGTCACTCAACACTATATAGAATAGAAAACGTGATGCTTAGGACATGATACTGTAGAAATAAATGTTTGTTCACTGTAGGCTAAATGCATGTTGCAAAACACTCTTTCATTTAGCACTTGCGTACAGTAAGCCTGTGTAAAAATAACATAGGAAGAGCATTACTGAGCCACAGCACATTTCTCCGTACTGGGTCAGGCCAATGGGGTTTAGGAAAGGGGAGTACGATGGAAGGCAAAGATTGATAAAACCTTGGTTCATATTAAACCACTCTAACCTGGAGGGCTCTGTGAAAACTCGCACTGACCCAAACAACAACATAGATGGGATGCTCATCCTGCTGCCCTAACAGAGCATCTCACATGTGACTGAGGAAAATGAGGAACAGGTGAGTGTTGTAGGGCCCCGGGTCGGCATGATGGTGGACAACCCCATGATTGCTGATGGCAGCACACAATGTGACATTGCCACCACGCTGGCCAGGGACACCAACAATGGCCCGTTGGCCAATCACACACGGCCTCTCCTTCTCCTTTTGGTGAAGGATAGGATCACTTCATCCATGTAGATGTATTCATGGGTCTTTCCATTGCACCAGTTGAGAAACTCTGTAGAAAAAGGTAGTTTTGTAAGTGATACAGAAAAAGTTATTTATGCCACTACAGTAAATCACTACTTACAGTAATCAACACTGAATGTGTCTGGATAAATACCCACCTGTACATAGTGGAATCTTTGCTCTTTGACTCCGTCTGAGTTGTGATTAAAAGGCATCTGTACAGCTGTTTCATGCGCAGTTTGTTGCACTTGAGGACACGATCAACAGTAGAGAGGCTGACACTGTTGATACCCTCAGTTTACATGGTCCTGAATTATCTCAATCTTCTGAATTTTACACAGTTTAATGTTGTTCTCACGGACCATATCCATGATTAGGGTGTCTTGGTGTGGGGAGAACATAGCTGTCCTCCTACTAATGATGTTACGCTCGAGCCCGTCTGCTTGAGCATGTGCCAAGCATGTGACACATAACTGTCGCAAGCATTTTTCTGATGCTTTGATTCAGCATGACAAAAGTCACAGAACCACACGAACTGAGGCCTCGGTATGACATGTGCATGTCGAGCTGCTTCCGGTTTTTCAAAGGGACTGAGGTTGTTAATCAATCAATGCTTTAAAATGGATGCAATCGCATTGTAAACCAAATGTTTTTGAGAGGAGATTTTGCTAGCAACTATTCATTATTTTAGATTGAAGGAAAGCCTCACATTGGAATATTAGTTTTAGGGAACAAACGTCTGAGCGACACGCCGTTGCCAGGGTAACTGCTGAACGAGTTCGGAGAGTGAGAGCGTGAGAACAAAGCGGGCGGTGCCTTCAACATCACAAGTAGGCTATATTTCCTTTTATTTATATTGTTTTTTTAAACAGCCTTGCAAAAAGCAGACTTTAAAGTTAATCATATAAACTTCTTCCGTAACAGAGGAAATGTTTTGGTCTGCAGCTGCGGAGGAGCACGACAAGCCGTGAGATCTTCGCCAGCCGAGCTGGTTTCTAATCACCATCACCATCAGCACCATCAATTTTAATGATATTAAAGTTGGTTAATTGCTATTTAATCCTTGTGTTTCTTTCAGGTGCAACCTCTCCAAAGCTGGAGAGGTAGTGTGCCAGAAGAAGAGCACACTCAAGTTGAACATTATTGAGAAAATACTTTTTTTAAATAAAATTCTATGACACTTCACAAAGTTGAACAAGCATTTGTTTCAGAATTCATTTTAACTGAATAAAATGTTCCATTAAAATGGTTCGAGCCTCGGCTGGGGGGAGGTGGTCTTTCTGTGTGGAGTTTGCATGTTCTCCCTGTGTATGCGTTGGTTCTCTCCAGAAACTCCAGCTTCCTCTCACTGTCCAAAAACATGCATGTTAGGTTAACTGGTCACTCTAAATTCTTCCTAGGAGTGGGTGAGAGTGGTTGTTTGTCTCTCTGTGTTGTCCCTGCGGTGTACCCTGCCTCCTGCCTCTTGCTCTGTCCTTATTTATCTCCCTCATCCATTTATCCTTCCAGGTCTCATTCATCCTCTCATCTTTCTCTCACCCATCCACCTATGCTTACTTCGTCCATCCTCACCCTCCCTCACCCATTCATCCTTTCGTTGTATTTCCATCCTACATCATTCATTCATCCTTCCTTCCTACCTTCCCGCCCTCATCCATTAATCCATTTTTCCATCCCTTGTCCATACATCCATCCTCATCCCTCACTCAATTATCCTTCCAACTTTCCACCCCATCATTTCTATTTTCGCTCCCTCCTCCATTCTACCATCATCCCTCTCCCTCCTTCATTTACACATATCCTCCTTCCTCCCTCATCCAGGCTTCCAGCCTTCCATTATCCTTTTCCATTATCTCTCATCATTTGCTCCATCTCAACTTTTTCTCATCTATCTTCAAACCCCCCCCCCCCCCCCCCCCCCCCCCCAGCTTGGGGCAGCTAACATCCTTGACTAAACTCCCACCCTGAGTCCCCACCTCCCAGCTTTGAAACAAGAGACACTCTAATTGTTAAGGTGCAAGTAAAACCAATATTTGTACCCTTTTCTTGTTGTCTGTCAGATGTCTACAGTAATCTTCCCTAATCTTCCCTAATAAATATTGGATATTTCCACCTTAAACATACATTTTTGGTTTTTATAGATTAATCACTGTCGTGATGCTTGAATTCACGTGTTTAAGTTTAAAAAGAACGCTTTAAAAAGAGTTAAGATAACAGCAAAAGCTAAATAACTTGGACTTACATAAAAAAGCAACAGGAACAATCACCTGTGTTATGTGGTTATAAGAATTATGGATTCTGAGTTAGCAAATTACCCTCTTAGCTGCAGAATGGAGCCTCTATTATGCCCATTTAGTGTGTCGTATGCTCCATTTCCAACAAAGAGGAGAGAACAGAGATGGAGTAAGAGGGATGAAGGACAAGGAGAGAAAGAGAGAGAGATTAAACGGACCATTAGACCAAAATGAGTCCTGTGAAGAGGGATCAGAAAACAAACAAGGCTTTAGAGAGCTGCTGGCAGCTTTAGTGAAGGCAATTATTGTGATCATGTTTACAGTGATTATTTGCTGCCTGCTTATCGCCTCACTGTGCTACAGCAAGACCAATGAAGACGCAGCAGTTAGAAATTCATTCTGAAAAAGCTGAAATGGGAACATGAACAGTTCAATATGTTAGAGAGAGAAAGAGGAAATTATTTTAAAGAGCAAAATTCAGACTAAAGGTTCATTTTACTGGTGTTTTGTAAAAGTGTTTGACAACAAGCTGTTTTTTTCATTTGGGAAAAATAAATGATCATATCTAGACAACAAAATATCTGTTACATGAAGGTTAACTTTATTTCAGCTGCACTTTTTAAATCCAGTGGGTTCTTCATGCATCAGGTTCGGTTTTCTTCTCCTGCAGCAAGCAAACCAAATCCATGCATGAAATAAAATCAGCCAGTCAGAAATTTTATTCTAATTCATATCTGTACTATATCTGGATATACACCCAAACTCCCCCAAAAAAGGAAAGTTTTCTGTGTTTGAAACCTTTGAGGACACAGAGGTCCATACTTATTTTTCCACTGTGTACATAATAAGATTAGAAAAAAATAAAGAAGACAACTTTTCTAAACTAAACCTGCACGACGAGGAGTGTAGCTGCAGTGAAACGGAACACAGATAACTAACAACAAATATGAAACTAAACTATTATACTTCATTCTTCTCCAAATAACAGTTGGCACAACAGTTTTAATCCATCACAACACTGAAGTTCTACTTGAACTTTTACTGCCTCTTGACAATGGTGACTGATTCGTGACTGATTGGAGAGCAATGCCTGCCTGTTTCCCGTTTCCAGAGTTAGCTAGCTAGCAAATGTTTCCATCCATTCAGTCAGACCGACAAGTTTCATTTAAGTTTGACTTCTTATTATGAAAGTCGAATGATTAAAATTTTTCATTCGACTTATCACAGGATCTGTGGATTAATTACGATGACTCACATTTCAAAACATAAACACCCACCTTGTGGCCAGAGCTAGGTTTTACACCTGCGTGCTTGACTTTGAGATAAAGATGCTTTGTTAAACCAAAACCTATTTCTGCTCTGTCTGCAAATGACAGCGATTTTTTTAAGTTCTTTATTATCCTAAAACCCATCTCATACGTTTCTTTTTGTTTCCTCCGTCCCGCTCAGGTCACAACCAGACATTGGGTGTGTCCCAATTCATCGGCCACATACGTCATCGCGGTGCGCGAAGTACTGCCCTATTCACAGAATTTGAACAACCCTCGTTTGGCCTCAAACGAAGGTTGCTGGTGATGCATCCTTCACGGCCTCTTTTCTCCCACAATTCATTGCGCACAGGATGGTGGCGAATCAGCAACCTCAGAAGACTCGTATTAAGTTTAAATAAAGTTTTATTTTAAAAAAAGTACATTTTTTTAACTACACTTTAGTATATACGTTACAAAATCAAGTACATTTAAAGCATGTTTGTTAAATGGTGACATTAAAATTCGGTAATATTTGATATTCAATGACTTTTAAGGGGTTAATGAAGTGTGTACTGGCTGGAAAACAACAAAGCCTCAAATTGGTTTTTCTTCTTTTTTTTTACTGTCGGTGTTGCCGCTCCGTGTTCGGCGTCTGACGTTTCCTACGAGTAATTTCAGAGGTTTAAGTGATTCAACGTCCTCTGTTGTTGCTATGGGAAATTCTTCTAGACTAGGTAGGCTGTCCCATGTCACGAACGTTAAGCAGACTTTGAAGATTGTAGACTACGGAGGACACTCTGTAGCCTACGTAGTCTGTGCACTTCGAAGTGTGCAGACCCTGAATTGGGACACAGCTATTGGGTAAATACAATGACTTCTTGTTCCTTTTCTTGTTTTGCTGGTGGTAGCACGCAGCAGTTTGGTGAATTACCGCCACCAACTGGTAAGGAGGGTGCACCAGAATATCAGATGCGACTAGTTAACTGTGTGCTGTGACAAATGGGACATCCTGTTGCCGTCCTCTAAATGTAAAGCTTGGAAACCATCAGAATCCTCCTAAATAAGGACGTTTTTGGTGGATTTGGTTTACTACTATGACAAGGCACTTAGATGCCAAAAATCAGATTCTCTTGCCAAGGTAAAGGCAAATTCAGATTTTTACAATGGCATCAGTAATTATTTTGTTGTTTATATGTCAAAAAATGAAGGAATTAATTCCACAGATTAATTTTTCTGTGTAAATGTGTTATTTTTTATTTTTAAGAAAAACTATTTAAAATTGACTCAGACGTAAAACAAAACTAAGGTGTGTATAACTTTAGACGTTTTTTATTTTCTAAGACACTAAGTTCTGCGGAAAGAAGAGAGCGAAAGGAAAGACATGAAGAAAAAGAATTGAAGAGGACGACATTAGATGGGAGAACAGAGACAAGAGGACATGACAGAGTTTTGTGTAAAACATCAGTTGTTTCCATCTAAGATAAACTTTGGTCTCTACGTTTTAACTGGGATGTTTGGGGGATTATGGGTGTTGGCCCCCAGTAATTCTAAAATCCTGTTTACAGCCCTGCTTGCAAAAAGGTATTTAGGTGTCTGAAGTGACCTAGATGTCCTGACTCGAAAACTGTTAAGCACAGTCCAGGCCTGAAAATATGTCCCTCAGAGACTTCTCAGATTTTGGTAACAAAATAAAATAAAATAAACAGAACAAAAATAACATTATGAGTAAACAAACAGAGTTAAAATGCCATTTTTCTCTATTTCATCCTGGTATTCTAATTTCCAAGCATTCAAACTTTATTTAATTGTATAAATTTATTGTACAAAGTATTAGATATTTCATCATCTCCTGACAATAAAAAACAGCAGCTCTGCCGCTCAGCTGGCTCCCGGTGACATCCTCATCAGCCAAAAGTTAAATATATTTCTACACCAGCTAATTAACTTCATAATGAGAACAAATCCTAGAGCTGCGTACGCTGTAGCCATGGAAACCACAGACATATAGCAGCTAATCTAACACATGCATATGTCTAAGATGGCTCTATATTGGCCCTCCTCGCTGATGTTGACAAATGAGCGTCTTTAGCTGTGCAGCTCATTGTCTGCCTCTGAGTGAAGCGTCCAGCAGGTTTCATTTGATTTGTCTGACGTTACAGTGGGAGGCTGAAGTACATCCAGCCTGGTTGGTGTTTTCTTTTTGTCTGCTCAGAATGACTTCATTAACCTTTTTATGTGGCGTGACGATTGCAGCTCTTCATCTTCTCGTCTTTACTTCCTGTCGTCTCGTTGCCATCTTTGTCTCACTCTTTGAACATTCCCTCTTAATATCTCTTATGGTCCTTCTCTGTCTCCTCTTCTCTCTCCCCTCCAACCCCACCACCAACCTCTCATGCCCCCATTTCCCTCAGTGGTCTTCCTCTGTGCAGCCTGATGGCTCATAATCACTCACAGCCTGCTTCTGTGACTAATAGGCCTATTAGAAAGGATGGAGGCCGTATGGTCACCAGGCAGCCTTAAACATGGCTTATATTTGCCTCCTTCCTCACTCACATGCTTCTGTGCCTTGTTTGTATGATTTAAAGGAATTTGTGACATTGATACCACCTTTTTTTCAAACAAAGCAGTTCCAGTACTGGTTCAGGGCAGGTGCAAGATCCAGTTCTAAGTTGGGTCTTGTGAAGACCTGGTTTGGCTTTCCACAGCTAGAGTTAAGTCATGACATCACTTTTCTACCACACTGAACCTTCCCAGCAGCGTAGTCGGAATTTCTGTAAAAGGACAACAATACGGGAAAATGTTTACCTTCACAAAGGCAATAGGATGAATGAAATAAATGAAAAAGTGATTGAAAATGGGATCACAGTGTTTGTCTTGTTCTTCTGCAAAATTATGTCTTCAGATCACCATGTAATTTTTAAACACCTTTTCAGACAACAGTTCGTGTTAGTGAATCTGTAACACCAATTGGTCTTTTTCTAACGCAAACAGGTATTTCAATATGATCTGGTGACTGTGGAGGCTGCTGGAGTCCAGTGAACTCATCAGGTTGGGCTCTGCGTCCGAACCAGCACTGGAACCAGTATGGTGAAAAAAGCCTCTGTCAGCGTCTACGTATATGGTTCAACTGAAACTGGAAACCTGAGCACCTAAAGAAAGGCAACTTTGAGTAGCTGCATCTTTTGCTCCAAAAGATGTTATCAGAGGGATAAACTACATTCTGTTTTTATATGTGCATGTCAGCCACCAGCAAATTTAAATACTTTTTTTTTTGTTGTTGTTCAAACAGATCGTCTCATGATGACTGAAAGAGTGTAAATGACTGCTGATGTTTTCACCTTGGCATATACAAAAATTATACATGTGTGAGGTGTTACTGTGTGCATTTAAAAAAGACATTTCCAATTCCTTGTATCTGTGTAACTTTGAGGTTCAGGAAAGAGAAAATATGAGGTGATGGATGAATATATAGTTCTGTGCAGTGACACGGTTGATAAAATGTGGAGCAGATTAGATTCGAGATGTGCGAGTAATAAGCTGCTCTCAGTGTTGCTGCTCAGATGTTCTGTTTCCATATCACACAGATAAGAAGTCTGAGCAGACGTCAACTGATGGTAAAATGCCAGCTTGCTTGCAGGAGTGTGTGTGTGTGTGTGTGGGTGGGTGTGTGTGTGTGTGTGTGTGTGTATAACTGTCAATGGGCTCTGAGCAGATCAGCCACCTAAACATTTCCCCACACGTCACGTCAGCATGCTAAGCTCTTACATAACCAACGCCCGGGGGAGCTCTGCTTTCATGACCCAGACCAGAGGAATGGGCGAAGCAGAGGAGAGGAAGAAATATAAAAGGAGAAAAGCGTGAAAAGACATGGAGATGAAAGGAAATAATTGCTGAGGAAAAGATGGGATGATTATGAAGCAAAGGATGGTTGGAAAATGGAAAAAGGTCATGTACTTAAAAAACAAAAACATACAGGAGTAAACACAGTGACAGAGAGGAGGAGGCTGAGGAAGAAAGAGGATGATGTTCACTGAGAAATGATAGAAGAAAGAATAAAAGAAGAACAAATTAAAATGAAGTGAAATGACTGACAGAATGAAGGATGGAGGGAGCAGAAAACAGATCATTAGAGAATAATGAACATTGTTTGGGCCAATTAAAAATGAAGAGAGGTGAAAGTGGACTCTGTTTTGACCCTTACCTGAGTCGACACATGCCAGGAGTAGGGTTTGACTTGAACCCCACAAACACACACACACACTGAAATACACAAAAAAAATCACAAATCTTCTAAAATTACAAATCTACTAGCGTGAGGGGGGGACCCCTGCAGCTTCTGAAAACCCAGCTGACACTGAAGCATCTTTCTGATGGCAGCTGCATGTGTTGCTGTCAGGTGTGGATGAGAATCCCCAAACTTTTCCAGAACAAACCACCTCAACAATCTGAAAAGATAAGACTTAAGGCCCATTTATATTCCCTTTGCATGCGTAAATAGTTATGTCTGTTTCAAACGTCAGTGCTCTTATACTTAAAGGATCAACGTGATTATTAACTTTCACTAGTATCCTCTCTGATCTGTTATGTGCTCTAAATCCTGACTTCTTCAAAGAAACCATTTCTGTGCAAATGGTCATTTAATAAAGTATTTCTATTCTACAATAGAGAAAATGGGAATAGAAAGTGGAGGTTGAATAGTCACTATGGACCAAGGATGACTTTTTAATAATGGCTTGATTTTAATAAAGTATATGTAGCCTCCTGATGCAGACAGACTGATCAGATCTACATTGGATGTTAAGATCAAGGTTATAATAGGTTTGGATTTTTCATTAGTTTACATCATTTTGACTTTTTATTTTCAAATTCAGTTAGTTTTAATTAGTTTTTAGAGCAGATTTTCTAGTTTTTATTAGTTTTTGTTGTTTAAAAATGCTTAGTTTTAGTTTAGTTTTTATTAGTTTTAGTGTTAGTTTTAGTTTTTTGTTTGTAAATTAGGGTATTTATCAGGTGCAAAATTAAAAAAAGATCAGAATATGCACTGTATAATAAAAACTCAAAAAGATACCATTTTTAAACACTGTATAAGGAGGAAACATGACCAGCCATCAAGAAATCAAACACAACAGCCCATGAGATAGCAGCCTTAAACAAAAAATATGTGCACTGCTGCTTCTGAGATGGTGTGCTGGGTAAAAATCAACATAACAACATGAATCCATTCAACAGACAATTCACAGTCCTTGGTAGCCAGGAGTCTAAAAGAGTTCAATCTGACTCATCATGAACAACCTCAACAACCCAACAAACTCTAGACGAGAGGTTTAATTCATTCAGATTAAACAACTCATAATTAATTACACAAAGAATTGAACCAGAGGTGCAGCAGCTTTAGTACAAATCACTGCAGCTGATTAACAGAACAGAACCTCACATGTTAAACTGGACATGATAAAGCTGTGAATATTTTAGACACTGAAAGTGCACGTGTCAGGTAGGACACAGAGCCAGCAGCTGGTTGAGATAATGGTTAAGAGATCTGAACACACCACACCAGTTTTTAAATCTTTAAACTGGTTTCCAGTCAGTCACAGAATAGATTTAAACCCTTCTGATTGTTTACATCCCAGAATCCATCTGTTATATGTTCAGAGAATATAAACCTAGCAGAGCTCTTAGATCCAAAGACTCTGGTCCACTAGTCCAGACCAGAGTCCAGACCAGAGTCCAGACTAAACATGGAGAAGCAGCATTTAGCTGTTATGCTGCAAACAAATGTAACAAACTGCCAGTGGAGATTAAACTTTCACCACATGTAGACACTTTTAAATCCAGGTTAAAAACATTTCTTTTCTCATGCGTCTATGCATGAAATCTGCACGGTAACTTTTTAACTCATCTTGCCTTTAATCATTTTAATGTAATTTATTATTTTATTGTGGTTTTTGCTATTTGTTGATGCCTTTTACTATTTCTTAATATCCATAATGCTTTTGTTTTATGTAAAGCACTTTGAATTGTCCTGTACATGAAATGTGCTGTACGAATAAACTGCCTTTCCTTCTATGCTAAACATACATAACCTGAGGCCTGTACTACGAAGTGTGATTAACATACCCTGGACTTCTCTCCGTTACCTGGTTTACTTACCCAGACATTCAGGATCTGGATAAGTTGTACTACGAAGCTGGTTATCAACTCGGTAACTCAACCCAGGGTTTTCCAATTAAGATTAGTGCGCGTTCACATAAAAGGGGTGTTTGGAGGTTCTGACCAATCACAAACATGGACAAACCCTGCAGAGCAGTGTATTTTACCATGGAGGAGCAGACTATTATTCTTCAAAAATACCAAGAATTTAAAGATATAATTCAGGCTAAAAGCAACACCAGCCAGGAAGGAATGCTGGCAGAAAACTGCTGACTCTGTTAATGCGTAAGTTCGTCAGATTATCAATATTAATTAATGGGACAATATAAACTGACAGCACTCAGATCACTGTATTACAGCACAAACATTTCTGGGAATGCTTTATTTACCTCATATTTCCCAGTTCTTTAAAGGATCCCATGTGAGCGCGTTATATGTTGGAATATCAATTCCTCCACCGTGAATGGATGGATAGTTGTGTGTTCCATAACTCAATGTTTCTGTACTTATGTGTGAAAAAGAATTATCACTATTATTAACCTCCATTTCAGAAGCAACCCCAGTGGAGCTAAAAGGACTTGGGAGCAAGTAAAGAACAAATATAAAACATAATTCAGAGCGGTCAGTGACCAGGCTTTATTACTGTATCTGTTGTATGGATGAAAGGAGCACAGTTCATCTGCGATGAACACTGTCTGCGGGACAGTAAGTGCCCGACTACGACGGGTCACGTTTGCTACAGACGGCTCCAACAGCTGACATGGATCTCAGCCCATTTGTTGAAAATCTGTACCTTTGGTACAGTATGTCATCAGGAAAGTCCAACGGGTTGGATCTGTCCCTAAACAATCTTTCTCTCCTAAGCTCTCCTCTCACTATCCGTGCATCAACATCAACGGGATCTTCTAAAAATGGGCAGGAGATCTTTTCATGAGATCTGATTGGTCAGGAGGTGGCGCTTTTATACTCGCTGATCTCTTATCCAGAACATAAGCTGCTCTGGAGCAGGTTAGCCGCTCAGCGTCTGTTGCTGCGGTGATACAGCTTGGTAAGAAGTTAACCAGCCTGGTAGTACAGAAAACTGTGTGCATGTGTAACTGACAGTGTGTCTGTAGGTGTGTTTCCATTACCCCCCGAACTGTGCAAAAGCTAAATATCGCAATAAAAAACCGGTAATGGAAACACCTACATTTCTAAACAACTTTCAAATATCGCTAAAAAGTTTGTACGCTCTCATGAAGTGGTTTTTCAGACGTGTCAATATAGAAGTATATCGCAAAAGCGAAAACACTTTTCTCGCAGTTACGCTTCACCGGACGTAACGTAGCGTTCACGTGACCAGTTTTTTTCAAATAGAGATGGCGCAGTCTGAGTAGATGCAGGAGGAGACGGAAATCTTTTTACAAATAATTAAAGAAAAAACTATAATCGTCATCTTTGATAGCAAACAACTGTGAAATGCAAGAGTTTTACAGAGATTTAGAAATCTCTATCTCCTCAAAGTGGAGTCTCGAGGGACGAGATTTTAGGAGAATAACGGCTAATGCGCTAAACGCCATTCAATGGAAACACCTGCAAATCGCAATTGCACTTTATCGAAATGTTAGAAATGTCATTTTTATTTTGCGAAATACTGTAATGGAAACGCAGCTTGTGAGTCAGTGCGCGGGTGGACACGCTGTGGACACGCTGTCGACACGTGACGTCACGGACCTTCGGGTGCCGTACGACGCAGACACCTGGCGTAAATCCGGCAGGGTGAAGTAAATACATTTCATATCAACCCCGAGGGCTTATGTATGAAATAAATTTATAAAAAACGAAAACGAAGGACATTTTTGCTTTTATTTTAGTTCGTTTTAGTTTTGTAAACACACAATACAGTTACAGTTAGTTTTCGTTTTTTTTTTTTAAATTCTCGTTTTTATTTTTATTTCAGTTAAGGAGAATGTTTTTTAATTCTAGTTTTTGTTTTTTCGTTGCAATGCCAGTGATTGAGATGAAGCAACTGTTAAAGTTAAATTAGAGGGAGCTATGGGGAGAAACAGTTCAAACAGATCCAGCAGATGTTTCCCAGCCGCTACACCTGTGAATAGGTCAGGAAGACTTTAGCTGATTTTAGATATGCTATCTCCCCAAAGCGCCTGCATGGGTTTTCTCAAGATACTCAGGCTTCCTCCAACAGTCCAAAAATGTGCATATTAGATTTATTGGGGAGTTTAAATAGACCGTAGGGGTGAGTGTGAGCTTGCATGATTGATTGTCTCATTTGTCTTTGCTGGCTCTAGGATGGACAGCCGACCTGTGCAGGGTGTATTCTACCTGTCACCCCATGGCAGGCGGGATATGCTCTCCTGACTGAGAAAAACACCAACAAAGTTTGACTATTTTTGCTGCAGAGAGGTGTATAATGCAAAGCCATAAGTTAAGAGGCTGATATACACTCGTTTGACAAATGCTCTTCACACAAGAGGCATTCACCCTGAAGTTAACCAGACTATGTGAATTCATTTTATGATAGATGCTGACATGCCAACCAAGCCAAAACATGATGAAAGACTTTTCATTTAATTTCCATACTGAGTAGATGAGTGCAAGCGTTTAGCTGGATATAATAAGAGGTTCCCAGACTCTGTAAAGCAGGGATGTGCAATTCATTTAAGGGCCACTGTCCTGCAGGTTCTAGATGTTTACCTGCTTCAGCACATCAGACTGAAGTTGATAAATCATTAATAGATTTGTGCAGAACATGATAAGCTGTTGGGAAGATCAATTTTATTTGAATCAGAAGAATAGAGAGGGTCGAGGTGAAAGGAGGTTCCTTGAGCAGTAGTACACTAAGCCAGTGATCCCCAGTCCTGGTCCTCAAGGCCCACTACCCTGCAGGTATTAGATGTTTTCCCACCACAGCACACATTAAATGGATCTCTGACAAGCTCTGTACAAGTCTGCTAGTGAACCATTAATTTGAGTCAGAATGAAGTAGGGAAACATGGAAAGTCTGCAGGACAGTGGGCTTTGAGGACAGGAGATGGATGCAGGCCTTGTTTGCATCCATGACTTCTTATATTACTTCTTCATTGTAGAATAAAAACACCAACATGATGTTAGACATTGCAGTTGTGTCAGATGTCATTTAGTATGTAATTCAGAAGTGAAAATAATGGGGAAGTCTAATCTCTGTAAAAGGCTGTGGGCAAATACTTCACTTAAAAAATAACATTTTCTCAATATAAAATTGGTAACAAAAAAAAATGAATGCATTTCATCATTTATGGCAGAGATGTCAAACTCATTTTAGTTCAGGGGCCAATTTGATGTGGAGTCAACCGGGCCGCTAAAATAACAGGATAATAATCTAAATATTTAAAACTCCAAATTTTTCCCTTTGTTTTAATCCAAGAACGTACAAGTGCAATGTCATGATGTTTACATTTAAAGAAATATTGTTTCAGAAAACAAATTATGGATAACCTGAAATTACATGAGACATATAAGTGCACTTTCAACAATATTTTGCCTCAGTTTGACATTTACACATGCATTAAAACCTATAGATCACAATGGATCTACAAAATCACAAAACATTACATCTGTACTTCATCTTACTACACGGTACATCTGTGTCGTAATCCTAAACATCTGAAGTGACTCATCTCATCATACAAGCTGAAGTCAGATCTATTAAGTAAGATATAACAAGTTATCCCCCTGCCTTGTAAATGTTTCACATTGTAACATAAAAATGCAGCCTCGTGTGGACAAACAGGAATCAAACTTTTGTTTAAAAAATGGCTGATGTCTACTACATCATTTTTACATTTACCAAATTCATCCCACGACCCAGATTGTACCCTATCTTTGCTTTGACACTTCTGATTTATGGTATTTTAAAATCACTGAAACAAGGAACAAGGTTAAAAATCAATACTGAAAGCCTCGTCTTTGGCCTTCAGTTAACACTGCACTGAAAACAGAGACTGAGAATAAACTGCATAAAGGAATCCTAGATTCCTTGTCCACGCTAGAGAGTAGAGGGCCCATATAGCTTATTGTGAGCACCCATTTATTATCATACAGTTATCATACTGAAATAATGAAAGGATTTGTTTTAGCTGAATTATAATTGAGCTACAATGAAATAGATTTTGCTTGCACATGGATGGTAGGATGGAGCAAGAGATGAACTGATAGACTGAGGCTGAGGGAGCTGCTCCAGTTGATGTGCAGAGAGAGTCGACAGGCAAAGCTTTCAGTTTACTGGTCTAGCTTTGTTCTGACAGTCACCTATGATCACCAACAAGATGAGATCAGGTGAAATGAGCTTCCTTTGGAGGGTTGCCATGCTCAGCCTGAGATCACGTGAGGAGCTCACATATCCAGAGGGAGCTTAACGTGGAGCTGCTACTCCTCCATATTTACAGGAGTTAATAGAGGTCATTTAGGCATCTGGTTAGGATGCTTCCTTCTTACCTCTCCTTGGAGGTTTTCTGGGTATGTTCTACTGGTAGGTGACCCCAGGGCAGACTCAGTACTTTCAAGAGGGATTAAAGATCCCTTGGGACCTTGGGATCCCCCAAGAGGAACTGGAGAGTGCCTGGCAGTGGCAGCACAAAGCAGTGATACGCTGAACATGTACCTGACTTCCTGTGTTTCTGCAGGTATGATTCTCCTCCACGTCTCGGTCATTACCGCTGCTTCTAACAGTGAATTTGCTGATTAGAAAATCTTGTTGTTAATAAACTTTGTTGTGACTTTCCTCATTTGCTTCCTGTTCGGTTCTTTGCTGGTGTCTGAATTTCTCAATGTTTGTCGATCAGGCCAGAGTGATCCTAGACCGGTGTTAGCCCAGGTAAAGACTCCTAACCACAGGAAATGCATCAAGCTTCCTCCTGTCCGGGTGTAAAGGAGGAATCGTCTGATCTGTATGTATTGGCTAGATTCCATCACTTCAAATAGCATTTACTTCGCCCGCTGACGTACTGCTTCATGCATTGCAGGCTGAGGGCCTGCATGGATATGTGCTAGTGCTAGCAGGTTGCTAACATTGTTGCTACATTGGTGCAGCTACAGGCCACTGCTGTAGGAGAAGAGGAGAGGACTTTGCTGCCATCTCCCTGCTTTCCCTGCTTTTCCAGCAAAGCTGCTTTTTTATTTTTTATTTTATACATTTTCACTAGTATATTGTTTTATCTTTTTAAAAAAAACATATATAAACAGCAGTTTTCTTATATTGTTTAAGAAATGTTTGATTTTACAGCTGATTTGTGGGTGTGTGACAGAAATACTCTTAACTTGCTGTAATAACTCATTTCTTTTTAATCTTTTTAAATTAGACTTTCTTCTTAAATTCTTTCTTCGTTTTGCTGGTGAGAGCTCACGGTGGGGGTGGTCGGGCCTTCCTGGTCGCATCATTTCATCATTTCATCACTTGTGTGCCATGCGTTTTCTTGCACTTTTGGGTTGGGTAGCACTTTTGTGTGTGTGTGAAGGGTGAGCTACACGTGTGATATTAGGTGATCTGAGATTTAACTTGTCTCCCTACTGTTAAGTCTTAAGCTGCTATTTAAACCCTTATTTTTATTTCATTTTTGCTGTTTAACCCATTTAATTAAATAGCTTGAATTAAACTTTTTTAATGGAGTAAAGCTCCTGTTATCTGTAACATGAAACTGAGTAAATTGTTTTGAATGTTTATCAAATATTTCCTGGGGTGAAATCCCAACTGCAGCTTTGTCACAACACCTGGACAAGTTGGAGCCTATGCCTCACCACAGAAGGACGGATGGATGGATGGATGGACGGATGGACGGACGGATGCATGGATGGATGGATGGACGGATGGACAGAAGGGTGGATGGATGGACAGAGGGACGGATGGACGGACGGATGCATGGATGGATGGATGGACGGATCAGAATGAACTGGACTGTCTCTGTAAAAGTCATAAACTGGTGCTGAACAAATAAAGTTGAATTGAACTCAGCTGTAAGACATTGCAAAGTAAATATGTGTCAAAGGGATGTGCCGCCTTTTAGTCCAAAAATATCTTTTATGAAGTTACCTAACATTTGAGGAGATCCTGGAATACATTACAAAAAAGACATAAAACTTTCCAGCAGACCAAACTGTGTTAATTTTTTAAAGAAATTTTGAAATATTGTGCAGTGTACTCATTTAAGGACCAAAAGCTTATTTTAAAGTCAAACCTGTTCAGAAATGTTGAAAATGTTCCAGCAACAATGTCTACGTGACAACATTGACCATCTAGGATTACATTTTCCAGCTTCCAGCGCATCGCAATCCCTGAAATTAAAGTTAAGAGAAAGAAAGACCCAGAGATTTTCCTGCAGGGGTTTCCGTGCTACATTTGCCACATCTCCTGTTGCAGAACTACCAGCAGTTCATACAGGAGGTGGAGGAGGAGGTAGCCGGACAGATTAGATTCCCAGAGTAAAGCAAACGATATAAACCTCTTAATTAGTGAATAATTAATGGAGTTTTTTTTAAAGAAAAGCAGCAGGAGTCTGTTATCAACAGGAGCTCCCAGTAATGAGGCTGGACAGGAGCGGGAGCAGATGGGAGTATTCTCGCATGATAACTGTGTGTGATGGAAACTCACTAATGACTTACTGTAAAGATGGTGTGTGTGTGTGTGTGTGTGTGTGTGTGTGTGTGTGTGTGTGTGTGTGTGTGTGTGTGTGTGTGTGTGTGTGTGTGTGTGTTAGTGGAGTCATCACTACTGCCGGCAAGTGTGACATCTGGGGAGAAGTAAGAAAAGCCCTCAAAGAAAACTTGGCCAGAACTCACACTCATTCTCTGACAGCTCGTCATGAACACACACTCTTCACACATGCACACACACACACTCACACAACCGGGTCATATTGTAAAAAAAAATAGGCCCCTGAACACAAACTATAAAGAGCCTTCTCCCTTACACGAGGTCGTTTTGTTCGGACTGAGCCTCATTGCTTTGCTTCTTATTTAGCTCATTTTGTGTCTCGTTGTGCTGCGTTTGTATTTAATTTCTCCTCGTGGTCTTTTTGTGTCAGTTTAATTCTTTTTAAAGTTATTGGTCTGCAATCATTTTGCGGACAGTTATAGTTTTTTGTCATGACTTTATTTAGTCAGTGATCAGTTTATTTATCTTATAATAATTCTACATAATGTTTTGCTAGCTGTCTCTAAACACCCAGCAACTCTTCATGGTCTGTGATTGTTAAGTGTCAGTGGGGGTTTATGTTTGTTTATTAGAAATTTTTCAGTGTTTTTCTTTTTTCTTTTTGTAACTACTGTGGTTTTTGTGTCCTTCTCGGTGGTCAGCTGGTACAGTACCTCTTTTTGGTCAGATAATGACTTTCCAAAATTGCTCAGTACTCCTGCTTCTTACACACTTCACTCTGCTGGCACATTCACATGGAGGGTGCCATCTGAAACCAATTAGCATGGAGTAGTAGTGACTCCAACAACGAGAACAGCGTTGATTCATCGAGGTGGAGTAATACCCTCAATGATTTGTCATGGAGGACATGTCTTGCAAAAATTAGGTCTATGTGACTACCTTCATAGACCTGAGACATCATTTTTTTTACCATGAAAATGATGCACAGCCTTGAAGCAGATGGGCTACAGCAGCAGAAGACACACCAGGTTCCTCCTGTCAGCTAAGAACAGGAAACTGAGGCTACAATTCACACACACTCACCAACACTGGACAATAGAAGATGGAGAAACGTTGCTGGTCTGATGAGTCTCCATTTCAGCTCCACATTCAGATGCTCGGCTCAGAATCTGCTGGAAACATCATGAAAACATGGATCCATCCTGCCTTGGATCAACGCTTCAGGCTTCTGCTGGTGTAAAGGTGTGGGAGATGCTTTAATTGGTCCACTTTGGGCCCCTTAGTACCAACATGGCCTGGTTTAACCAGCACAGCCTACCTGAGTATTGTTGCTGACCATGTCCATCCCTTTATGACCACAGTGGAGCATCTTCTGATGCTACTTCCAGCAGGATAATGCACCATGTCACAAAGCTCAGATCATCTCCACCTGCTTTCTAGAACATGACGATGAGTTCACTGGACTCCAACGGCCTCCACAGTCACCAGATCTCAGTCCAGTAGAGCAGCTTTGGGATGTGGTGGAACGGGAGATTCTCATCATGGATGCAGCCGACAAACCTGCAGCAACTGTGATGCTGTCATGTTAATATGGAGAAAACCTCTGAGGAAAGTTGAATCTTGTTGAATCTATGCCACCAAAAATTAAGGCAGTTCTAAAGGAAAAAAGGGTCCAACCTGGTACTAGCAAGGTGGACTTGATAAAGTGGCTGGTGAGTGTAAAACAAAACACTTTTCAGAGCAGTAATACACTCACTTCCTGGAGGGTTCACAGCAATCCCTTCAATCTGGTGAAAAACAACACGGAGCGTCACTTTGGGCTATAAGTGGTAATTAGCTCAGAAAGGGCCTGACCCAGACACACAGCACCGACTCCGTTTTAAGTGCAAATTCAATGCAGTTGCAGCCAATTAAGCAGAAAAACCTGAGGCGAGCCGAGGAAACTGGAAGGAAAAGCCAGAGTGAGCAGAAGAGATATTTTCACAGCTGCTACATTTAGCTGTCATTCTGAAAGGAAGTCATTTTTCCCCCATGTGTTATTTCTGTTTGTATAATGTGCAGTTTGGTAAATGCTGTAAACAACCTACTGACAGGCAAATGAACATGTCACTTCTGTGTCAATGTTAGCTCTTCACCACGCAATTAATAATTAAAAAAAATCATGTTTAACGCATAAATAAAAGGACGTGTCAAGAAGAAATTACATATTTACATATTATATAGTGTGATTTGATCAGATGAAAAGAAACACAGGGGATGATAATAACATCTAAATGTAAAAAAAGTAAAAAATGGTGGTCTGTACACATACTGAGAAATCTGTGATTTATGGTAGTATCATAAATGGCAGCGCATCCATCCAGAGCCGGTTGTTCAAAACATTTAATCTGGATAAAAACTATCCAGATTTGGGAATCCCATTTTCAGGATGACTGTTCACATAATCCAGTTTACTTTTACCCCAGTTGTTCAAACCAACGTTGGATTGGATCACCCTGATCCAGAATCCTGTTTTTCAGGATCACCAAACTAATTTAGCGACGATGAATGATTTGAGCGTTGTAAACAATTTTCATTATGTTTTTAAAAAAGTTTTATTTTCATGCATTTTTTTTCATAAACAGGGCAAAACAGCTAACTATTGTTTAACATTTAAATTCAGCCTTTAAATGAACATATAAACACAGAACCAGAGCAAATAAACCAAATTAATTATTAATTTCTGGTTAATTTCTTCACTTTTTCCTGACAATCTACCTTCTTACATAACAATAAGATCCTAGTCTGTCCTCACATGTGATTGGTTGGTCACAAGGCTGTGCCACTCAAAATACAGTCCCGCCTCGGCCTGCATGGCTTCTTGTAGGAGCTAAGTATAATGGGCCGAAGATTCAGCTCTCTCCAACAGGAGTCGGCTCGTATTGTTCACTAAAAAGAATTTAATTGTAAAGTCAGCTCATTCATTAACAACATATCACCAGCTGCACATTAAAAAGCCGGCAGCTTATCATCTTGTGTGGTAGCAGGTATGAAGCAGAAAGCAGGACAGGAACTGTGCAGGTTAAACAGACCGCCCAGAACTGATGTAGAGCGAGCTGTCTGATAACCGGGAGGTTTTTTAGCTTGAATCCAAGTCAATCTGTTGTGTCCTCCTAATAGACATGTCTTCAGAGCTCTCATCAGGACTATGGTCTTCTGAGTCTGAGTGTGACCCAGTTTGGATGTTCTGTTTCCTCAGCTTGGGAAAACGCTGGTCTGCGTGTGCACAAACTATCTGCCTACTAGATCGCATTGGCTAACCCTTTACCTCCTTTCTTCTCTGGTAACCAGCCTCATTCATTCCACCCTCTAACCACACCCAGATTTTTGTTTTTCTTTGTACACGTCACTTTGTTATATTTCTATCCTCATGCAGCTGCACTTTGTTCCAGCAGTAGAATCTAAACAGCACCATGCACGCTGAAGTACACAGCCAGCACCGGATGAATGCATGGTTCCAGTTACGGGGGAGCTGAAAAGCAGAAAGACATTCAGGTTAAACTCTAAGGAGAAGCCCTAAAAATTGTCCACTTTTAGGTTACATTTGATTTTCTCCATAAGGTTCCTGATGTTTCTTAAAAATAGGCATTTCACATTTTTTCAAACCAAGTATTTACATTTGAGTACTCATCTATATCGATTACTAATAAATCCCACTACAGTTCGCTGGTGTGGAGCATGGACCAGAATGTCAGATGGGAGGACTGAGTTTTTAATTATGTGATATATAAAACGAGTCATCCTGTAGCCATCCTCTAAATGTGATGCTTGAAACCTTTCAGAATCTTTGTTATTTATTTATTTATTTATTGTGGATTCGGTTCACCACTGTAAAAAAAAAAGCGCTTATATGCCCAAAATCAGCCTTGCTCGCAGATAGAAGTTGAGCTTAGCCTGACAATGTAAGGCAGGTATGTTCAACTCCAGTCCTCGAGGGCCACTATCCCGCTGGTTTTAAATGTTTCCATGCTTCAACTCACCAGATAGAAATGGATGAATCCCTACTAGGCCGGAAAGATTAATTTAATTTGACTCAGGTGTTGGAGCAGGTAAATATCTAAAACCTGCAGAACTGTTGCCTTTGAGGACTAGAACTGGACAACCTTGATGAAAAAAGCAACAAAGCACACGTTATTCCAGCTAACTAATAATCAGATATGAACATTACAGTATGATGTAAAGCAACTATGTCTGTATAACATAATACTTATTAAATTAAAGCCTTAAAGTGCAGATTCAGGTCTTGCAGGATGATTATTATTAGTAGGAAAGAGAAATAGGAGGTTTATCTGCGTGGTAAAAAGTCATCCCTCATGCTAGGCTACTTGGTTGCAGAGGGAGTTTGATGGCATGTCTCACATTAATATTGAACTAATAGTTGTGATTTGTTCGGCGGTTGTGAGCACATAGCTGTTAACCTTGGCTGTTTTGTGTTGCATTTGTTGTTGTTATTCAGTCCGCTGGCTGTTTTCTCGGCAGCGGCATTGTCGTAACCCATCTGTCTCCTGTCAGCGCCGATGGGAGAGAAATTTCATCTCAGTGAGAAAAACCCATCCTTCAAACCTGTCTGCAGAAACTCTCATCAGCACATCCTCGTCCTACCCTTCACCCCTCCCCCACCCACCCCATACTTTTTGGCTCCTCTGACTCTTGTTTCCTTTCCTTTTGTCTGACACTTTCCCATTTTCCATTCTCTCTCTCCTTTTCCCCATTTTCCTTTAACTCTGTACAATTTTCATTTCCACTTTCTAAAATTGTTTTCAATTTTCTTCTGCTTTCTTCATCCAATAATGTCAGTTTCCATTCTTTGTCTTTCCTTTATATTTCTTTCATTTTTCTTTTAGTTCAATCCTTTTCTTTGTTTCTTTAGCTTTTTTAAAATTTTCCTCAATGTCCGTTTCTGTCAAAACTGCAGACATTAGCTTACATGTTTTACTTCATTTATTAGTCAGATTAACTGACTAGTAACCGCGATAATTACAATCAGCAGGTAACAAATGACAGCCTTAATTTTATAATCTTTACATTTTTCAATTTTAGTTTTTCTCTTTTTGTTCCTATTGTAAAGACAACTTACTTTCTACAAAAACATGAGCATTGGAATTATGTTTCTGTCCTTTCTGTTAAGCTTTCCAAGCAGTAAAATCATAGAATTAGCATGACATTTCAAGCAGCATTTTACCTTAATAATGTCCTCTTTTTGAGCTAACTCTGGGACATTAGCCGTCTTTCTGACAATGACAGGTACAGGAGAAAGGAGGATGACATTTCAGAAAGGTCACTGGAAGGACTTGAACCTGTGTTATCATGTTATGCACCTTCGGCCGAGTGCCACCCAAGGCAACGTGAATCCTGCTCAGTGCCATCGTCCTGCTCTCGCTCGCTGACTGACTGACTACAGTCGGCTGAAGGTCACCACCAGATTAATGAGCTCACCGAGGAAATGTGTCTGGCACCGCGGCCTTCCCGTCTCCCTCCTCCCGTAATGATCATCATTTCCTCTTATCTACACAGCGGCCATCTCTCACAGCAGGATATTCTGAATAGGTCTGGAGGACATACCTGTCCTTCACCATCTAGTTCTCTCTCCACCCTGCTGTCTCTTATCCCTGCAACGTGAAAACCTCATTGTTCCAACTATGGTTTCCAAGTGGGATTATGGGATGCAGCACAGTTTGTTTTAGGTTTTATTCGGCACTTTGTCCATCATGTTTATGCAATTGCAGTTTACACTGCTAACAGGTATGACTTTTTTCTTTTTTTTTCAAGGAATCTGCATTTTAACTCAAAATTTCACATGTCAGTGGATAAAAACTGTAGTTTCCAGCTGTAAGAAGAAGCTGGCTGATGGCTGATATTCAACCAGAGAAAGTAGAAGCATAGTTGGAAAAAATAGAAATGTAATTCAGAACAGGACATGCACAGAATATGTGACAGAAATAATAAAAATGAGTTTAAATTTACCTTCTATTTCTCCTTGTTTTCAAGCACAAGGCTTTAAATCAGGGATCACCAACTCCAGTCCTGGAGGGCCGGATCTGGTGATCCCTGCTCCAAATTAACCCCCACCAGACAGATGCATATTTTGGGGATATAAGTGCCTTGTCACAGTGGTGAAGCGAATCCACCAAAAATCACTTCATCCTCTTATTTATGAAGTTTTCCAGCCTTACATTTGATGTTCTCAGGATCGGGTGTCCAGAAACAAAGTTATTACTAGTTCTATTTTAAAAATCCAGATTCGGTCAAGCTGCATATTTTAGTAGAGGTGTAACAATCCTTCAGCCCAATAGCCCAAATACAAAAAATCTTTATAGCAGTGGCTGCAAAGATGACCTACGGCAAAAAGTAGAAAAGTACTGCACACTTGGACCGTCTTGTCTCCTCCTGTTAATAAATATACAAATGAGTATAAATACATGACATGTTTTCATCTTTTGTCCAAATAAAAATGACAAACACACCAAAAATGTCAAAAAAGAAAATTTTACCAGATTATGAAACTGGTGTGGTTGAATCAGAGGTGGCAGAAAGAAAAAACAGCTTACACAAACTTTTAGTGTGTGGAAAAAAGGTGGGCGGAGCTTCCCAGCATGCCTTGCATGTGTTCAGTAATAATGTTTAAATTAGTTATAAGTTATTTAATGCAGTAGGTTGTGCAGACACTGAAATAATCTATCATTCTGTATTAGTGCTATTTGCTAAAATTACTGATGCTGTTTGTGTTCAGTGATGTGGAATCTTTATAAAGAAGGTAACCAACCAACCAACCAACCAGTTAGTCGCTCCCTATTCTTCAGCTGGGTCTGTGGGTGGGAACATGATCCAGAGGGGTGGACTCACCTGTTGACCTGGTGACCACGGGCTTCCCATTGTGCCCATCAGATGGTTTTACTTATTTTTTCTTCTTTTTTTATTTTTATTTTTATTTATTTTTATTTATTAAGGTTGCTTAGGGAATCTGAAAAATTAGTTTAACTATCAACAAAATCCCAGTTGCTAAAACTCAGTCACATCACCACCACATGTGGCCCACAGGGAAATTGCCATAATAGGCAGGCTTCCCATATTGGGACCACTTCTGACCCGTGAAATTCTTGCCCTAATCCACATCCACACCAACAACTGACATCTGGACCACACGTGGCCCATTGGGGACTTGCCATAATCCAAGACAGGCTGGGCAGTGATATCTGGTTCACTTCTGGCCCACACAACACTTGCCAGTGCCGCAACCGAGCCACAAGCTTCAAAAGTAGCCCGGAGTGGACCCAAACATCTACAGCCTGCTATGTGGGATGAACTTTGTTCACAAATGAAGATCATTACTGAATCATGTAGTGATTCCAAAGCAACTCTTTACATTAAAAATAAAAATCTAACATTAAAGCTCCACATTCTGTTCTGAATGCATTCCAATAAAAGAGCAGATGCAAAACTTTGTAGATTTTTAACTGCAATTATAGTATAGTTGTAATTCACAAGAATTCCTTAGAGCTGTCATGCAGAAGAGTAATGCTCAAATCTCCCAAGTGTCTGTTTACACAGGCTGGGATCCCAGCATTGCAGGTTTTTTACATTTCCAAACTCTTAAAGCCTAAAACCTCGTTGCCCTTAGCGTGCACTCTCTCAGCAGCTTGGCCACTGGATTAAACGTGCGGGTCTTATTTTCTTTGCAGAAATTCTGCTGCACCACTGCTGCCTCCTGCCTTTCTTCATGCTTTCTGTTCACCGTGTTTAATTCAGGCCCGCTGAGAGACGCATGAAATTTCTGAGTGCCTGAGCATTGTAGACCCAGCTACATATACATAGACCCAGCTGAGTACATGTGCACGTTTCTAACTTTGTTTTCCCGTACTCTGTGTATCTAAAAGCTGTCGCTTGATGCAGCATTTCTGAATGCATTAGTGTGTGTTTTTAGATGAAGAGCAGCAACCAGAATACACCAGCATGTTGAACGTGGTCATCATGTGTCTGTTCTCTTCACTCCCCTTGTGCTCCTTCTTGAATTATTCATCCGCTAGGGTGAAGTAACACACATCTATTATTCATTCTGCCTCACTGGTGTCAAGCTACTTGTGCAGCTACAACACTGTGAAACCTGAAGGGAGCACAGCTTTAGGCTCCAGCATGTCACTTTAGCTGGCTTACAGTATGCAACACTTTGCAACACTAGCTATTGTGGGGGGGATTTGCATAAACTCAATAGAAATTTAGCAAGTCAATGCCCCTCCAAAAATGAGTGGGGTTGAAAGAGAAAATGAGCTTAAATCCACACTTTGATTTTCACCCATTTTCAAATAATTTTATGATGTTTGTGTTTAGTGACGCTGAGGCTCAGAGACTCTGCAGAGTTTTGGAAGTGTGGCATCAACACGGGGAAAGAAGTACAATATTAAGAAAAGTTTTTCTGAGCTTGAGCCTTTTTTTTTTTCTTTTTTACCCAATGTGACTACGAACTTGAAAAGTTTAACATAACACAGCTGTGTTACTTTGTTGGTGGCTGCCTCTGTCTGAAAATATCTCATTCACTGAGTCCGACTTCAAGTCACAGCCTGAGCTTAGAGCCTCATTTTTATCTCCATTCACAGCTTGATGTAATGCTGCATTCAATGTACCTTTTAAAAGGAGACGTCAAATTACATAACTGTAGACTTTTTTCAGTCTATAAAATGGAAATAGAAACATGTCTGCTTCCAGATGGGCTTTTTTGCTTTGCTGATGTTATTTAAGCAGTGATGTAGTTTGCTTATTATAAGTCAGAAACAAGCTGTTTTTTTTACCAGAACTTTGCCCAAAGTTTATTTATTCAAAAATAACAAGTGAAATATTTTATTTGCTTCATTACCTCCTTCATGAGGTATACTTAAACTTTACCCATTGTTTCATAAGATATCTGACTTATCTTGGTGTCTTATTTGAAATTTTCCAATTTGAAAGTTAGAATTCCAAGTTTCCATTTGTTTCTGAATGCACCTGTACAAACTTTTCAATATTCTATTCTATTCTACAGTCATTTAGCAGATGCTTTTATCCAAAGCGACTTACATTTGAGAGTAAGAACAACACAAGCATAAATTCAAACAAGATGGGACGTCATAATTAAGTGATAGTCAGACCACTTTTGAGTCCAGTTGGACCCAGGTGCTGTCATGTAGTGCTAATCAAACCCTCTGACTTCCTTATAAGTGTTAGTGGCTAGGTACACCCTAGCAGGTTGGGGGAATTGGATGCCATAACAGAAGTCGACTTGCTTTTGAATCTATAATCAAGCTTTGTCTGTGTGGAAAACAGCAACTGTACAATCTTCAACCACTTACTATGCAACTACAGATCAGGTTTCTCCTTAGATTTGGTCGTCAGCCATGACACCATAAAATTCCAAAGGTGACATATGAGCTTAAGTCAAGGGGTCCAAAAAGATGTTACTAAATGCATTAAAATGAGATGAAAATGTTCTCTTCACAACGGTGTTTACGTCATGTTCAAGACAAGGTGAAGATTTTTTGTGAGGGAGATGCACACCCCCCTCCCCACTAAGCAGGTGCTCAGTATGTGGTTGCACACACACCCTACATACACCCTGATGTTATTTATTTGTTTAATTGTTTTTGTTAATGTATGGATTCACTAAAGATGGATCCTATTTAGGATCTCTCTCTCTCTCTCTCTCTCTCTCTCTCTCTCTCTCTCTCTGAAGTGATTTTGGAGATTAGCTGTATCATGGAGCCCGTGAGTGTTGCTAACAAGGGCCTGGTGTGTTTAATTAGCTTGGATGGCACTAACCAAGTGGCTGGAGGAGAGGGGGGAGATTGGGGACGTAGTAGTTTGATTTTCCCTTTTTGGTGGTATACCTTGATGGACGTCGGCATTCTGCAATTTTTAAGATTTAATCCTTACATTTGGACATAATCTTCATCTGCAGCATCTAAATGTAAATGGAGGGGAGGTGTCCATACTTTTCCATTTACCATGGTAGGCTTGTTGGCCTGTTAACTTGTTGCTATTTTATTGACAGAAAAATGCTATAAATAAATAAAAGATATGTGCTAATAATAAGATAGACAGTTAATGAATTACAGTTTTGGGCTCTGTGTGCCACCACACTGGATTAAAAATGAAACAACTGAGATTTAAATTAAGTGCAGACTTTCAGGTTTAAGTCAAGTGGTTGCTGTTTTCAGTTGTTGCTTGTTTGTGGGTCTTTATGTCCGCCCCCTCTCTGAAAATGATGGTAAATCGGGTTGAGATCTGATGACTCAGCCATGACAGAATATTCCATTTCTTTGACTCCTGGGTTGCTTCCACAGTGTGTTTTGGATCATTGTTCGTCTGTACTGTGACATCCAGTCAACTTTGCTGAATGTAAGCAGAAAGTAAATCCCTATAACTTCAGATTTCATCTGGCTGCTTCTGTCTGCTGTCACATCATCAGCAAACACTAGTGACCCAGAGCTGTTGGAAGCCATGCATGCCCATACCATTTCACTGCCGCCACCATGTTTTACAGATGATGTGGTGTGCTTTGGATCACCAGCTGTTCCAAGCCTTCTCCATACTCTCGTCTTTCCGTTATTCCATTATTTCCAAAGAATGCTGTTCCAGAACTGAGCTGGCTTCTTTAGAAGGCTAACCCGGACTTTCCATTCTAGAGGCTGATTAATGGTTTGCACCTTGTGGTGAACCCTTTGTATTTGACCTCATGCAGTCTTCTAAGTACACCTACTTTCTGGCGAGTGTTCTTCACTTGGGTAGATGTTGTGAAAGGGTTTTTCATCACTGTGTAAATAATATGCGAAACATCCACCTTTGTTTTCTTCCATGGACGTTCAGACCTTTTTGAGTTTCCAGGCTCAACAGTGTCCTCTCTTTCTCTCAGAATGAACCAAACTGTTCATTTGTCTCTTTGCCTTTTTTCAAGCCTAAGGATGGTCTGTTCCACCTCTATTGAGTCACTGTGCAAAACCCCCCAGAATCCAGGGATATCTTTGCCCAGATACCCAAACTAAACAAAATAAAACAGAGACCCATTTGTCACATTTTATGAAATAAAATATGATAAACTTGTGTCCACAATAAATAGGGCCTGTAAACAGCAAACGATTATTATCTTTATATTGAAGTGTCAACAACCATGTAATAACCATTAGGACAAGCAAAGTAATAAACAAACGGCCCGATAGGTTGTCTGATGTTACTATACTTTACTATTCTAAATATTTTTAAGTATGGTATTTCGACACACATAGGGCATTTTTGCTTGCTCTCAAACACAAATACATGCAGAAAGTTCGGGGGGGATCTTTGAGTCTGGTGTTTTATAACCTGTTATATTTGCTAAGCCAACACACTGCACCAAATAAAGAATAATATATAGGTATAACATAATATGAGTAGCTTGTGGTTCTGGTAACCACAGTAACGAGTGGCCAATGATACTGCATTTTAGTTACCCCCCAAAAAATAAAAAAATAAAAATAAAAATCCCCAAATAAGGTAAATCCCTCCCAAATGGACAGAATTAAAATACTTCAATTGGACAGTATATATCAAAATCTGGTCCAAGGAGCATTTATACGATCCAGACGCAAATGGATGGAACAAGTAGAACAAAATACTAGATACTTTTACCAATTAGAAAACAAAAAATAGTATTCATAAGCTCAATATTGACGGTCAAATATCAGATGATCGAAAGATGATCTCCAAACATACTGCAGACTTCAATAAACAACTTTATTCTGAACAAACTGATCAAGAAAACTTTTCAGATTCCTTTACAGGCATTAAAGATAAAATTAGGACTATTGATCAAAGTCAAAAAAGACATGTTACAGTAACTTGTCTTTGGTGGAATTAAAGCAGGTTGTGTCTAAATTAAAAGACAACAAATCCCCAGGAAATGACGGCTTCACAGGGGAATTTTATCAATTTTTTCAGGATGACATTTCAGAATTTTGTTGCATGTATTTAAAGAATCAATAGATAAAGGTATATTACCTTCTTCAGCGTGTCAAGGAATTATCACCCTCAAACCTCCCTCATGGAGTCTGTTTCTGACCGTTTGAGCTACACATGCACATCTGTGGCCTGCTGGAGATCATGTTGCAGGGCTCTGGCAGTGCTCCTCCTGTTCCTCCTTTACAAAGGTGGAGGTAGCGTCCTGCTGCTGGGTTGTTGCCCTCCTGCGGCCTCCTCCACATCTCCTGATGTACTGGCCTGTCTCCTGGTGGCACCTCCATGCTCTGGACACTACGCTGACAGACACAGCAAACCTTCTTGCCACAGCTCGCATTGATGTGCCATCCTGGATGAGCTGCACTACCTGAGCCACTTGTGTGGGTGGTAGACTCCATCTCATGCTACCACTAGAGTGAAAGCACCGCCAGCATTCAAAAGTGGCCGAAACATCAGCCAGAAAGCAGAACTGAGAAGTGGTCTGTGGTCAACACCTGCAGAACCTCCTTTTTTTGGGTGTCTTGCTAATTGCTGATAATTTCCACCTGTTGTCTTTTCCATTTACACAACAGCATGTGGAACTGCTTTCAGTCAGTGTTGCTTCCTAAGTGGACAGTTTGATTTCACAGAAGTGTGACTGACTTGGAGTTATTGTGTTGTTTAAGTGTTCCCTTTATTTATTTATTTTTTGAGCAGTGTATATATATATATATATTTGTGTGTATGTTTTGTTTTTTTTTTTTCATTGTTTTTTTGTAAAATGAAGAAGACTGAATTAAAAAAAAAAAAAATCAAACGTTTGAAAGCTGGAAATATCAGATTGTCCAGTTTTAGAGTTGAGTTTAAGATTGTGTTGTTTGTTTTTAGGTCTTTAAATCTTCTTTGAAGACTTAATTTTACTCAAGTGCCCAGTTCTTCAGCATTGGCACCCATAATAAGAGTTAAATGCAATTCATTTAGTCCTAGGAGGCCAACAAGAGCTTGACAATTTTCTCCTGAGGGGAATATTTGGTGGGATGATATTACGTCTCGGTGGTGTGATGCTGGGTGGTATGACTCCTGTCGTCATTTTATTTAGTTTTCCCTGCTTTGTGTAAGCCTTTGGGAGAGTGGTGAGTTGTTTCACTGATGTGACAGTTGCTTGGTGGTTGTCCTGTCTTTCAAAGTGTTTATATTCCTTGTAGCAATGTTTGGGAGAGGACTGTAAGGATTCAGTTCTTTGGTGGTTTTTTGGGACTGTTGTTCTGTCATTTGCACCTGCAACTTTATGCCTTACTGTAACTATGTGTCTGGCTTGTCTTTTAACAGCTGGCACCATGGCAGTGTTTTTGTTTGGCAGTGGGACATACATGTCCCTAGCTGCCTGCAACTGTTTCCCAACACGTGTCTCGTGAGTTTTATACCGGCCTAATGGTTTTCCTTTCGGATTTGAACTAAGATACATATTTGGTTTGATGTTATGATTAAGAAGACGTTCAACATTAAGCCCATTCTCTACAGCCTTGCTAAATTCAGCTGTTATATAATCTTTACGTTCTTTTTCCATTTCCTCTCGCTCTTTTTCAGCTATTTGAATCAGTTGTTCTTTTTCAATTCTGTTCATCTTCTCTATAAATGCACATTTTTCTTTTTTAAAGTGCCACATTTTCTAGATAATCTGAAGCACGAGTTTCTTTTTCAACTCGACGCTTCTTCTCTTGTTCAAGTTTATATAATCTATCAGACTCAAATACGCTTAGACTTTCTGGGTATTTATTCTGACACTCCTCACCTTTTAAAATCTGCTTTTCCCTCATCTAAGCTAAAAGTGTAACAAAGGACCTCTCAGAGACAGATCAGGTTCAAACAGGATTTTAATAACAAGCTTGAAGATCAATGAGCAGCTTACCATGGACGCAAAGGAGGGAATAAACTTGGAAGTCCAGACAACAGTCAGGTGAGTCAGAGCCAGGAAGGTGGAAGGTGGAAGGTCCAGCATTGCTGATACGAGGTCTGACAACGTGAGAGTGTGGAGCAGGGGCATATGAAGCCGGGTAGGGAATTGGGTGCAGGTGTCCTCTATCAGTAATCAGGAGACTGACTGCAGTGAAGCCTGGCAGGAGTGGGCGTGTCCGTGACAGAGCCAGGAGTGGGCGTGGGCGTGTCCGTGACAGAGCCAGGAGTGGGCGTGTCCGTGACAGAGCCAGGAGTGGGCGTGTCCGTGACAGAGCCAGGAGTGGGCGTGTCTGTGACGGAGCCAGTAGTGGGCGTGTCCGTGACAGAGCCAGGAGTGGGCGTGTCCTTGACAGAGCCAGGAGTGGGCGTGTCCGTGACAGAGCCAGGTGGGTGTAACAAAATGGTCTCTCTCTTGTAATTTTGCATTTGCTATTTTCTTCTGCTTGTCCTGCTCTTCTCGCTTTGCCGCCATGGCTCGTTGCTCTATTTCTTCTTTTAATATCCTCTCTTCGACAAGAGCTTCCTTAGCAGCCTGTATTTCATTTGCTGCAGCCTGTTTTTCTGACACAATTTGTGTTTTTATCTCATGCCAAGCTCAGGCCAAATCTATTTTCTGCTGTTTAGCATTCATGACACATACAATGGAAGAATCGAACAATTCGTCCCCTTCTTCTAGGCTAGCTTTATAACTCATTCATTTGGTGATTCTCTGAGGTGGCTGATTTTGCCAGAGAAAATCCCTGGTTCTCCTTTTCTCTGCCTCTTGTATCTCTGAATCTGGATTTTTTTTTAAAATCCTGGCCCCTTTGCCATTTTTGTTCCTCTAATTCCAACTGTCTCTCTATGTCTGCCAGCCTTTTCTTTTCCTCAATAACCTTTCTGTTCTCTTCACAATTAATCCAGTTTTTCTCTATTCTCTCACGAGCTAAAGCCTAATTATATTTTAAGGCTTCAGAATTATGTCTTGTCACACTTTCCTCATATTTGCTGTGACGCTCTTGTTCATATTGTCTTTTCATGTTAATAATTGCTTTTAGATTTTCATTTTCTATATAGCACTGTTCTGTTCTGTATGCTCTATTGAATTCTTGAACATACGGATCTTGTTGAACACGCTTACTTTGGATAAGTTTATATTTGGCCTGCCTTTCCTGGTTTTCGAACTCTCTTTGCTCAGCTACAAGCTTGTTCAGATACTCTTCCCTTTGGAGTTTTTCAGCATTTTTTTAATGATGTCCAGCATCAGAAAATTTTAATTTTGCAATTACATTAAATGGAACTATTAGGACAAAAACAAAATGTAATAATAACTGCCTCAGACATATGATTTACTGTCCTGCCTATGTCCTCCAGACCTATTCAGAATATCCTGCTGTGAGAGATGGCCGCTGTGTAGATAAGAGGAAATGATGATCATTACGGGAGGAGGGAGACGGGAAGGCCGCGGTGCCAGACACATTTCCTCGGACCCCATTGCATCTTATTCCCCAGACCTTTAAAAAAGTGGTCCAGGATTTCTTCTGCAGAGAAGTAATAGCTTAAGCTTGGAGTCATTTGATTGTTTTATTTATTTATTTGCTTGATTTTTTGCCTTAAAAAGCAGTATGTCGAAGGGGGAAAGGAAAAGGAAACGAATGGAAAGATTTTGCCATTACTGTGGAAAAGATGTAAGGGACTCGACACTGTTCTTCTGACCAAAGCCGTTGGCTCTCCATCTGCAGCATATGATTCTATGGGGCTGATGTTGATGGAAAGGCCTCCCAACCAGTTCTTCATGCCACGCTGAGCTGCTGTTTGCCCTCTGTGTGGGCCCAGTGTGTCTCCAGTCAACCTCTCTTTTCTGGTGGCGGTGAAGGCTCTTTATCTGTAGGGTGATCATATTTTTAAGATGTGAGCAATGAAAAACTTAATCAAGGTTAGAAATTTACGCAGATATAATTTGAATTATAATTCCAAAACATCACAAATATGCCTCCTCTGTATTAATTTAGGGTTGTTTTTATCTTTTTCTGAAACATAACTGCCATGATCAGGAAAGGAAAACAGGATGTTTGTGAAATCTTACCAGAAGAAATTGAACTGATTCTGAACTTGGCTGAAGGGTTATATCTTTTCCATCTGAGTCGCAAGGGTTGACTTGGTTCAGGATCCCATCCAAAGCCTGCTGAGTGCTGTAGATGTTCGGCATCTTCGTTTCTTAGTTGACGTTCATACAGCACAACATTTATGAAGCCAGTGAATTATTATGTTCTGTGTGAGGGAGCAAATTATCCATCTCGGTACAAGACTATGTGGACGCCTCTTGACTGTTCAGCCATTATTTTGTAAAAATTATCAACTTGCCTATGCTGTTTTCAACAACCACACAATGTGGTGTTGACCGAAACTAGTTTTGAAATTACTTTTCTGTTCTCACAAAAGTCAAAAGGAAGGTGATCATCTCTCATTTGAAAGCAGGCTGTGTGTACAACATTGTGATGAATGTGTGAACTCGAACCATTTCACACATCAGCAATGTCAAATAAAGGGTACGTGAAAAATGGGAGAAATGGTCAAAAATTTATAGGCTATTTGTGATGACTAAAACAATACAGTGTGTTTTGAAAGCCCTTTCCAGTCCCTATGGAGATAAGCTCTGAGTGGACATCTGAGGCTCTTTTCAAGCATACCCATCCCCCATGATCTCAGCGTGTCCATGTCAGACAGTCAAGTCAGGTAATGGCTGCATTTACAAACGAATGGTGGCTAATTGTAGGCCGTTGAGTTGTTAGTTTCAAACCACACAGCCTTTTGGTTGTCCTCTGGGCATGATAGCAGGAGTAAGAAAACTCTGGGTTTTCTAGTTTTCAACGACTATTTCAGATAATATTTATCTGGTTCAATGTTTAAGGTCATATATTCAAATGACAGAATTCAGCAAGTGTCCCTAAAGTACATGTATAGCAACAGATATAGTCCTCATGCAGTATCTTGTGTCCGTATATCACCAGATATGGCACATATTGACCTTTCTGGACTTTCAACAAAAATGGTCCAGATTCTTCTTAGACTAAAAAATATCCTCTACGGATGTCAGGATTCTGGCCCTTTTCAGTATCTTGACCTCATAAACTTCCAGGCCGGACCGCAGGTCATACCCGGAACTCCTATAGACAAAAATCAGACACATCTGGTTTTCAGACAAAATATATGTCCTCATGCAGTATCTTGTGTCCATATATCACCAGATATGAAACCAGTCTCAATATGCAGAAATGGTCCGGATTCTTCCAGTATTTAGGGAAGTATCCCCTACAGATATCTCTGGATTCTTGCCCTTTTCATGCAGGGAATGCTCCTTTCACTGCCTCTTTTTTCAAGCCTAGGGATGGTCTGTTCCACCCCTTTTGAGTGCTCGTTTGATGCATGTTGTGGGTTCACAGCAACATCTTCTAAATGCAAAGGCCACACCTGGAATCAACTCCAGACCTTTTACCTGCTTAATTGATGATGGATGTGTGAGGGAATAGCCCATGGAGCTCATGGAATAGCTTTAGAGTTAACTGTACAGTTATTTTTGGTCCCTTGAAAAGAGGCAGCTACATTTAAAAGAGTTGTAATTACTAAAACATTTCCTTTAATCTGGATGTGAATACCCTCAAATTAAAGCTGAGAGTCTACACTTTAAGCTCATATTAATTAGAAAACTGTATCTTGAATATGTTTTAGCTATAAGGCTATAATAACAAAACTTGTGCCAGTGTCCAAACATATACGGACCTGACTATATACATTGTCTTTAGATTTCCCAGCAATACTTCTAACACGTTTGCTAAGATAATCCTAAACATCTAATATCCAGCCTGTTGTATTCTGTATGCCTAATTTAAATTACATGCAGTAATTATGCCATTATGTGCAGTCTTTAACTATATACAGCAATTGTTCCATATTCAATTTCTTTGTTTATTTAATTCTGTTAGATACAACTTTTTTTGTATATTCTCTTTGAGAACACTGAATAAACTGTGAATGAACTGTGAGTAAACCCTCAGCACATCTAAAATAAAAAAAGAGAAAAGAATGACAGCAGTTGTGAGTATATTAGTTAATTCAGCAGCAGAGGAACCTCTGCAACCTCAGTAAGATGCCGTGTTCTTTCTTCCGTGTTCTTCCACCGCACACCCAACTCCCTGCTGCATTCACACACATACACTACATATACACTCTGGGGAAGACCCTGCAGGTTCAGTGCACATTTCCGTGATAAGACCTGAGCTGACAGCCAGAGGGATGCAAACAGTTTGTGTTTGAAGGAAAACATGAAGCCCGAGTGAGAAGCATCTCACTGGTGGCGCTGACCTCAGTTGACCCCACAGCCTCTCTAGATGTTGTCCTGGTTACCTGGAGGTCTACATGTGCCGTCTGCATCAACCCTGACTGCTGCTTAAATCCAGAAAGTCTGTTGACATACAAATATAACCTCTATCTGATGACTGTTGATCTTTTTTTTTTTGGCAGTTGCAGATATTAGGAGTATTTTCCATCTTTAAAGTTTATATGGTCCAGGTTTTCTTGAGCTTTGCTAATTTTAATAATTCTAAATAAAATGATCCAAGTTACTAAGCAGATATTTAAAAACGTAAAAATATGATCATACAGAAAAGGAAATACTGTGTATATATATTTTCTTACACCAAATCAAAGTTTTTCAAACTTTCCTTAAGTTAATAAAAAGGTCAATTGGGAAAAACTGGGACATCTAAAATAAGTTTGCCCCAATTGTTCAAAGTCGGCTTAAAGGAAAAGTTCTGACATTATCAGCTGGAAAATGAGTGAAGCAGAGCTGCATTAGACCAGTTACTCACACATGACCTGTTTTAAAACATCTGCAACACATCCTAGAGAAGGTTCCGCTTCTGTTAAATAAGGATAGTTTAGTCATCTGTTCATGTATTGAGGTCATCTGTTTTTATATGACGTGTGTGAGGAGACTTTCAGAGGACTTTTTAATTTTGCTACTACTAGATTTTTCAGGCATCATGAGGATCTCCATTCGATGCAATTTGTCATATGATCTGTTTCATTGTGCACGATTGTGTCCCGCAAAAAGATTTATCTAAGATGTCGTCTTCTCTAGACCAAAGCTCATGGTCTGAGGCAAAGTGGAAATCTGGATGAAGATGTGCTCCCTCTCCTACTAAAGGGGAGAGGGAGCATCCAGCTTGTTATCAGTGGACAGGTGAAAAGCTGCATCTCTGATGGGATGGGGCTGCATTAGTGCCTATTGCGTGGGCAGCCTCCACTTTCACTTGTAAGACCATGCTGAACATCACCCTGGAACTATTTTTTACACCATGCTGTACTTTTTACACCGTGCTGAACATCACCCTGGAACTACTTTTTACACCGTGCTGAACATCACCCTGGAACTACTTTTTACACCGTGCTGAACATCACCCTGGAACTACTTTTTACACCGTGCTAAACATCACCCTGGAACTACTTTTTACACCATGCTGAACATCACCCTGGAACTACTTTTTACACCATGCTGAACATCACCCTGGAACTACTTTTTACACCATGCTGAACATCACCCTGGAACTACTTTTTACACCGTGCTGAACATCACCTTGGAACTACTTTTTACACCATGCTGTACTTTTTACACCATGCTGAAAACATCACCCTGGAACTACTTTTTACACCATGCTGAACATCACCCTGGAACTACTTTTTACACCGTGCTGAACATCACCCTGGAACTACTTTTTGTAGATGTGCTGCTGCCGTCAGATTCCCAGTCAGCTCATATTTTCCATGAAATGATAAAATGTCTCTGTTTCAACATCTATGTTGTTTATGTTCTACTGAGAATAAAAAAATTGGGCCAACTGTTTTGAAAAGGAGGTTGTAAATGTGAATTCGTCTTCATGTAAAGATGTGTAACCCTAAAATGGAGCAGTCTAAATCAGGTAGCTGTGACTCTTCAGACTTAAGTAGTTTCAGTTTCTAAATCCAAACAGGAAAACGAGTTTTGGAGCCATTAAATAACTTGTAATAATTAGTTAAACAGACTTATAGATAAAGAGGAGTGACTGAATGAAAAGGACTTTAATTCCTTTGTCCACACAAAACAAAATGCATCGTTCCATCTGTTTCCAGCAGTTGAAGGTTTAAAAACAAGTTACATCAAGTCTGAAACAAAGGTAAATTCCAAGCTGTAATAAAAATAGAATCTGCTATGTACTTGTAAAGTTGAAGACTGTCCATTCTGTCCATATTACCTGCTAAAAAACATTAAGTAAAGTGGAAAACAGAATGTCACCTGCAATCAGGAACAAATCTGCTGAAGCTAGAGGAAAATCTTTGTTTTAGAAAAAGGGGCAGTGTGAGAAAATCAATATTTCTTAATAAAAATCTTTTAAGTGAAATATTGGGTTGTAAATCCATCTTTTCTTGTCATTGTCCAAATCCTGAAAGGAGGCCTGTAGGAATTTGATGTTTCCCTTCATGTCAAACAGCAGTTCTGCTGCAGCTCCACAGCAGGACAAAAGGAAGCTGAGCAGACGTCAGACGGAGAAAGCAGTTAAACATCCACAGACCCAGATGGAACTTTGTCCCCTAATCCCTGCCCTCCCCAGGAATTCTGTAAAACAATCACAAACAAGGATTTGGGAAGTACCTTAACATGGTGTGATGTGCCTGGGAGGATGCAGATAATCATCCCTTCCTCTGATGGCAGGAAGTCAATGTCGTCTTTGGGAAATTCACAGCTCGGACTTGGTTGGTGTATCATGTCTTTAGCTTGGCTTGTGGCTTTTACAAGACATTGGCAGGAAGTCTTAAGAACTCATGCTTGGCTTCCTGTCAGCATGTCTGTGGAGAAAAACAGAAGCAATGAAATAGAGGAGCAGAAGCTGAAATGGAGGAATGCACTTTTCACCTTTATAAATGGTTCACATTTAGTGTGTGAACTTTCCGGGTCATTGTTCAACTAACAGCAGAGAAATCATTCATTTGCATTGTTTTTAGCACCTCAGGCCGTCCCCACACGTGATGTAGAATACACACACGTGCAACTGCAATGCCAGCATACACACACAGTCCCTGATGTTTGCAATGGAATACCTTTTCCAGAACAGCTTACATAAAATCCATAAAAAAAGGAGAATATGATAAAATAGTTGGAGAGTCGTTATCAGCTCCAGGAAGAAAAGGTTTCACATCATTTCATAAAACAGACACAAGAAGACATGTATGTGCTTGATGTGATCAGGGGAAACTTGTACTTTACTCATAGAGAGTAAAAAGTTTAATTAAAGATGGCATATTGTTCATATTCAAAATAAGCTTGCAGTTTTAAAGCAGTTTACGCATTTTCAGAGTAGAGTAACAATCCCCTTTGACTAGAAAAGGTTGATTCTAATCAAGAGTTGTTCAGTTCAGGGAATTTTTTTGTAATTTATACGTCACTCACGCTGCTTCTGTCAGTCAGAAAGCTAAGCTGTCAGTTAAAATATGCAGTGGGTCTGTCTTTACTGAGTAAATTACAGTGATACCAGACAGTTATTGTGTATTTGACTGTTCAAATTAATAAGTCAAGAAGGGAGGCGAACAGGGAATGGGTTTTTACCGGTTTCCCATGAAGAAACACCAGCAAACACCCTGGATTCGTGCGATCGGCTGGACTAAGTCAGCACTGCCAAGGCAATTTTGCCATGGTCTCAGCCTGGCTTGATGTTTCTGAAACCAATTAAGCTAGGATGCTCTGACAAGGCTTGGTCAAGCCCTGCTATTTTCTCTTATCCTGGATAACCTATTTCTACTTTTGTGAAACAGGTGCCAGGTAACAGGGAGGCAACCAAAGAACCTGAACGAGTACCGCATCCACCCTGGGTCTTCTACAGATAAAGACCGTAGTCTGACTACAGACCACATGGTGAAAATAAAGTTCAGAGAGACAAATTTAAGTAATCAAATGCTGAAATCTTTCATTTAGCATAACACCTGAATGTTGCTGCATTGATTTGTTGCCTGGCAATGATTCAAACTTCGACAGGCGACTTATGTAAGCCCGTGTTGACATCCCAACATGTTTCGCCTGTTCTTCTGAATATATTGTTTATTTTGGGAAACCGTAAGTCATAATGGAAACTTAACCATCAACTCTCAGGACCAAATTTCAAAGATATTTATGTTAACATTCATGGAGTAAAGTCCTCCCACTTTGGCTCTGGTTAAACTGGTGTGAAGGAAAGTCTGTTCAACACAAAGCAGGGCTGTCAGACTCCCGAACGCAGTCAGTACAGTTTGTCTGAAAGCTCTTAGTGAGACACACTGCAGCCCACACTAGCACTCCATGCTGATTATCATTTTATTTGTCTGTGACTAACATTCCCAACAATGATCATGGTGAGAAATGTTTTTGTCCCTCTTCCCTTTTTCTCCCCAGTTTGGTTCTTTTTCTCATCCTGGACATCTCCTCCTCATCCTCCTCCTTATTTTAGAATAGAGATAATCAAATATACGTATGCGCTATATTGTTAGGAATTTATATCTGTGCTGGTATAAATGCTGACCTCCAAAACTTCATTCATTCCAGAGCCGATGCCGAGGTAAACTACCTTAACATTTAATTTGCTGGTACAGACACATTTCAGGAAGAATGCACTTTTCTTGATGAGACTGATAAATCTGGACATAAAATGGAAAAAGAAATGCTCAAAACTCTGACTTTTTGCAGCATGCACATACAAACACACACCACACTGACTCAAAAAGACAGACCGAATGAGAGGTTTCTCTTCAGGTGTGTGAGCGAGGGATCCTGGTGGCAAATGAATATGTCAGAGTCGTCAGCTTGGAGACCACGTCTGCTGCAGACTGCTGATGTGACGGTGAGACAGTAATAAAGGAAAACCTGAAGGAAAGGTTGGTATTTTGTCACGTGTAAAAGGACTCTAACTCTATTAAGGTATTCATGAAGGCTAAACATGAGGGAGATAGACTGAACTAATCACGCTGCATTTGGTGTAAAAAAAGGAAAAAAAAACAGCAGAAGACAAATGCTGAATAAAGTCTGCAGTATGTCTCAGACCGGGGGGGTTGGATAAAATGTGTTTTCATACTGTAATGAACGAGGATGTACAATGAAGCCAGTTAAAGCTTTCCCTCCAACTATGCATGAGATGAATATTTCATGTTTCGCCAGGAGGATGGAGGGAAGGCAGGGGGCTTTCTGTTGCTGCAAACAGCTAAAAGAGCTTTATGAGCCTTCTTTTGTGATCTAAGCTGCATCTATACCTTAACCTCCTGCTGCGGGGTGTGAGCTGTTTACCTTAGCATCACTTCACCCGTCCCTGTCAAATTGCATAGTCATGCTCTGCTTAGCATAGCAGCCATCTAGAAAGACTCGAGAGAGGTCACAGTTCACCACAGGCATTGCTTCTAAATGGTGTTCGGCTTCACCTGTCGTCCTCGATACTGCGTCGTGTTAAAGAGAGGCATAAAACAGAGGAGAGGAAGTTGGGATATTACAGTCAGTGATATCACAATTTTCAACAGAGATGCAGGAATGGAGCTGACAGGAACGATGTTTCTGCAGGTGTTCACCTCGTTTGAAGTTGTGAAATGACAAGACAGTTTGATAAGAGGAAAAGCTAAAGGTGATAAAGATAAAGACGTATTGACGGTTATTCAGCAAGGAAGTTACTTTGCTGTGATTGTAAACCTGGTCATGTACACGGCAGTTAAAACAAGATAAAAAGGAAGAAGAAAAATGCCTGAGTAATAAATCTGCTTGTGTCTGATACTTTGTGTCCTGACTGACTTTAACCACACAGAAAATAATGGAATCGGTGAAGTTTGTGTTGACATGTTGAAAATTACTCAACAAGATGGATTAGAGTTAATTTTGTTTTAGTGAGGAAGAAAAGAAACAAGATTTCTCACATTTTCAGTGAAAGGAATTGTCTTAAGACTGAGAAAAATCACAAATACTTTTGATTTATACTAAAATAGCTCAACAGCTATCAAAGGTATCTAAGATCCAAAATCTCAAACATGAAGACTTGCTTCTCTAATTGTTTATTTAATACTTTTAAGTTCTGGTCTGTTGTTATGACAAACTTACCAAAGTGACGACGTTATCTTAAGATATCATATCTTAAGAGGGTTGAACTATTAGACTACTCCAGTGTATGTCCATTTCATATGCATTGTATGTATGTAGGTATTTAATCTTGGAATTAATTTTTTTAAAATGTAAAAACATGGTTGCATAAGTTAACATGTCGATAACAAGTGCAATCTCACTTTGGGGCCATTAATAATATAAAATATTGCAGTTATTGCCATCATCAGAGTGTGAATGTACAACCAGACTCTTGATCAAGTCTGTTTTATCTGATGGCGGTGAAGCGTCATAGCATCGCCTGACATTAATTTCAATAATCAATAAAAAGAAATTGCATGACACTGTTTGAATCAGTGGGTTTATCCTGGAACACATCCAGCCAATGTCTTCAACATTCACTCCTCTCCTTGTTGCAGTTTCCAAACAGCTCTGTAGTAAAATCTCCAGAATATTAAGATTTGTCAGAAAATTGTACACAAAGTGAAAAAGTGGTGCTGTGATAAGAAAAGTGGCAAATTAATTACATGACAAATGGAAATGATCTGGTGCAGTCATGGCAACCACACATTGTGCATTGGATGAAAGCCAGAATAGAACTCTTAATTGTCCAGCGCTAGTACAGATGGCAAGGCATGGACTGATTGAGGAGCCTTGTACTCTGAGGTTAAAAGCTCCTCCTGAGTCTCTCAGTCCTTGTTGTCAGGCAACAGTTTGCTTGAATCAGCAGCTGAAACATCACTTTGATGGCTCTGCTATGGCAGTGCCTGGTGTAGATATTCTGCAAGGAGGGCAGATCAAATGTGATGCAAAGCTTGGCTGCTTTGATCACTCTGCAGGGCTTCACGTTCCTGTACAGTAGTGTTGCCAAACCATGATGTGATGTTCATAGTCATTAGCAGCTGTGTAGAATGTTAAACCCTCCTCAGCTGCCTCAGATGGTAAAGCTGATGCTTTACCTTTATGTAGGTGGATCAGGTGAGATTGTAAGTTGAACCCTGAGAACAGCTGTTGTTTCCTGCTGTAGTCCACTAACATCTCTTTGGTTTTGCTGATGTTCAGCTGGAAGTTGTTATCCTGGCACCATCTTTCCAGGTTGTGAGCCTCCTCCATGTAGGACTACTCCTCACTGTGTCATCAGCCACATAGTTGTAAATATAAGGAGTCTACAGCAAGGGGCCCAACACACACCCTTGTGGGACTCCAGCAATGATGTTGATGGTACTGTGCAGACAACTGCCCATCCTAACTACTTGGAGCTTGTCAGTGAGAAAGTCCATCTACACCACAGGGTGTTCAGCTCCAAATCCCTCCTATTAGTGAGTGCCAGCTGAGATAACGTGTGAATATAGCAGCAAATACTGTGAGTGAGGTGAGCTAAATTTACGTGCTGGTAAGAGCTGTTGCCTCATTTTTCTTTCTAGTGACCTGTTTGTTGCTTTCCACTTACTTTTTAGACATATGTTGTACATATCAACACAACAGTTATTGAGGAACCTTAAAATGTTAGAAGGAATACGCAGTTATTTCCAGTGTATATTTAGCTTTAAGTTTTGTATCCTCTGCACTCCAGACATAAAGCTTCACATTCACATTTGCAGTTATCAGTTATCTACTATTCTCAGAAGTCTTGTACATAAATTAATGATATGTAAATGTTGTATAAAGTATGAATATTCATATTCATACTATTATTCATAATCATGATATTTTAGTATGAATAAAAAGTGGAACAAAAGCAGCACCAAACAGTCTGCACCATCTCCTGGACAACTCCAGTGTTCCAGTGTACAAGATAAAATTTTTGTTAAATGAGGAAGCTGAGCTAAATAAGATGCAGAGAAAGAGATCAATTCAATTCAATTTAGCTTTATTTGATACCGCCAATTAACAACAATGTCATTGCAGGGCACTTTACAGACAATTCAAGCCAATTCATAATAAATAATAGCCTAGTTAAGTAAAAACAGCAGATTGCATCGAATCTTGACGTCGATCAAATCCCCTATCCTGAGCTGCACAAGGCGACAGTGGAAAGGAAAAAAATCCCTTTTAACAGGAAGGAAAATCCTCCGCCAGAACCCAGCTCAGGGAGGACAGCCATCTGCCTCGACAAGTTGGGGTGGAGAGGACAACAAAGAGAGACCAACAGACACTGCAACTTTTTGCCAGGAAGACCTGCTGAGAGAGAAGAAATAGAATAGAATAGAAATACTTTATTAATCACTTTGGAGAGTCCTCAGGGAAATTTGGGTACCAGCAGCAATACAACACGTTACTGATGCGAATACTGTCATATTTTTATACATGGAAGATGAGGAGCAAAGAGATGAAAAGGAAGTGCATCCCTTAGTTAAGCCTATGACAGCATAACTGCGGGATTGTTAACTACCGCAGTCATCTGTCGTTGTGTCCTTGGGCAAGACACTTAACCCTCCTTGCCTCCAGTGTTGGCATCACTGGTGAATGAATGTGGATGAATGTTCGGTGGTGGTCGGAGAGGCCGTAGGCGCAGATTGGCAGCCACGTTTCCGTCAGCCTGCCCCAGGGCAGCTGTGGCTACACACGTAGCTTAGCATCATCAGGTATAAGTGAGGAGTGGATGAATAATGGATACACAGTGTGAAGCGCTTTGGGTGCATTGAAAAGCGCTATATAAATCTAATCCATTATTATTAATATTATGTATTTAACATAAAATTTAACAAAAATTTTAAGCCTGATCTTAAAGGTAGAGAGAGTGTCTGCCTCCCAAACCCAACCTGGAAACTGGTTCCATAAGACAGGGGCCTGATAGCCAAAGGCTCTGCCTCTTGTTGTATTCGTAGAGACTTTGGGAACCACAAGTAAGCCTGCAGTCTGAGAGCAAAGTGCTCTGTTAGGAATATATGGAACTATGAGATCTTTGATACATTGGAGCGTGGACACGGAGCTAGCATTGATCGCGGTTCGAAATTTACACACAAACGGTAAGTTTACTTACAGGCTTATGTTCCTCCTAGGTACAACTGAGGAAAACTTGAATGTATATTAGAAACAACACAAACTCTGAAGAAACTTCAACAAAATAGACATTGCAGCAACCTTAACAATCCCCAGACTCTCTTAAAGGGGTGGCACATGATCAATGGTGTCGAATGCAGCACTGAGGCCCATTTATACTTGCTGCAGAAGACGGATACACAAACGAATGGACAGTTTTGTCTGTCTTTTGCGTCGATAATCTGGTTAGTTTTCAGGGAGCTTATCTATTTGTCCCTTGACGCAGAAGACAAAGCAATACCACCGGAAATCACGGGGCAGTGCTGAGCAGAATAGCTGACATACGACCAGAGAAAAAAAACAAACCAGAGAAGAAGAAGAGGATCAGAAAGGGAATAATGACGCAGAAGAAAAATGAGGACGAGCGCAACTGTAAAAATTGCGCCAGCTTTTTAAGAAACACTATATGTGAATATTTAGGGCAGCAGTCTGAAACCTTTACAATCCAAAGAGCCAGCTAAATTAAACTGGTTTAGAGGAGCAAATGTTACAAGACCTTTTTAAACATGTTTTTACTGCTATTTTTATGTTTTAAAATAAAGACAAACATCATACTTTTGCAGTAGACAGACTTTGTTCTATGGGATGTAGATATTATGTGAAAAAAAAGAAAAAGAAGCCCATAGTTTCCAACCTAATGATAAGAAAAATAGATAAAAAAAAAATTGGACTTGTAATTTTAGTGTCATTATGTTGTAGGAATTCAGTGCAATTATTCCATCAAAAAAATTTGCTAAAAACCTACATTTGTTATTATATCTATATTTAAAATCATTAATTAGTTCTTTAGCATTTTTAGCCATGTATTAGGAGCCACTGTGGAAAGTAAAAAGAGCCACTTGCAGCTCCGGAGCCAGAGGTTGCAGACCCCTGATTTGGGCGGTTGGAAACAACTTTACAGCGATGCATTACCGCTGCCAAACAGTGTCTGAAACTGACATCGGCTCGCGGGAGTGAACTCTGAACTCAGCACTGTCCACTAGTAGAAGAATCGACTTAACAACCATGGCAACGCAAAACACGCATGGAAGTATGAGGACGGTGACGCATGACAACATTTGAAATGGACGTCACTATTTACACATATAAGGAAGCAAAAATGGGCTTTAACAAGATAAAGTGGGTTTTAGATAAACTTGACTGGACCACAGAGCAGCCCTGTGATGGACTGGTAACCCATCCAGGGTGAGCAGTTCAAGAACAGTTCACCTCACTGTTGCCAACTTAACAACTTTGTCAACATATTTCAGTGGTTTATTAGACTTCTTAGAAAAAGTGTTTCAAGAGCTTCTGCAAGAATATGAACATGTGCCAATCAAGTAAGCTCACTGATATCACTGCAGTCTAGCCATTTTGGTTTGAGTCAAAATACTCTGAATGGCTCAAAATCTGTGGGGAATAATGTGAAAGTGACATGGATGAGTAAAACAATCCAATAAGTACGGAAGCGTATTGCATTCACTTGAAAAAAAAAAAAAAAAAGCTTTGTTTTTCTGAATTAACGAGATAAGTTTTCCAAAAAAAAAAAAACTTTGTTTTTCTGAATTAACGAGATAAGTTTTCAAAAAAAAAAAGCTTTGTTTTTCTGAATTAACGAGATAAGTTTTTCCAAAAAAAAAAAAAAAAGCTGTGTTTTTCTGAATTAACGAGATTAAAAAAAAAAAAAAAAAAAAAAGAGAGAGAGAGAGAGAGGAGAATCTGGAAAGGAAACCTTCCATGCCATGAGCAGAGCCATGAGTAGTGCCCAACCAGAGTCACGTGTAGGAAGTACCGAGTCGACAACAAGTCCAAGGTATGTGAATAACACTTTTAGCCTTTCTCCCTTTATGGTAGAGTTAGAACTCAGCTGTAAAGTTAGCAGAGACAGCTAGCCAAATTTTGAGCATGGTTTTGTTGCTAAGCGAATGCTTGTTAGCCAGCATAGTGATGGTGGTCATTTATACGCATTTTCCGTTTTTGTCGTATCATGCCAAGTTGTTACAGTCATGCTAAAATGGTACGAATGAACTTCCAGTAGTACTGTAATAGGGGTGTAACCATAGGCATATTGTCTATGGGTGTAACGGTACATGCCTCTGTATTTGGATTTGTCTATACGGAACTTTGGTTTAGAACGGAGGCGTACAGAGTTCCAACACGGAACAGTAACAGCCTTGCACATATTGGCTGTGTCCTCATACTGGTGTTATTCCCAACATGTAGTGGTCACTCCATTTTCCAGGGTTGTCCGAATTTCCATAGAGAAAAAAGTAGTACACTCAAAATTACTTGGAAAAGTAGTGAGCATCGATGATCATTAGACGGGTCAAAATAGATCACAATGCATTGCGGGCAGGAACTCTAAACATCGCAAGAAGGAGGCAAAGAAATTGATTGAACAAAATTAAAATAAAATTGAATAAACAACAAAGAAAGAATGAAAAACAACATAAAGAAATATTTTCACACAGAAGCCTGGATTGGATTGGAAACGATATCTTGGCATGAGTTGCGGTTGCCGTGGTGACAGCTGGTAGTCACGTGATCTGCGGCAAGGAAAAAAATAGCCAGCTTCGTGTCCGAATCGCAAACAGAATGAGGGAACTATATAGTCTGCTATATAGTGCAGCACTATGTAGTGAATGAGAGTAGTCTGGACATTCTGACACAGCAATTGAGTGCAGCCCTGCCTCTGGCTAGCGGACCTCATGGTTAGTCCTGCAACTGCAAAGAATATATTAAACTGTAAATCCATCAGATTACTTACATTTACATTTTTTCTTCATAGAGGACCAGCCATGGCTACGTTTAATTCATTCGTCCCACAAGATGATGACTTTTGGGAATTCCTTAAGAATCGAGGGATCCCTCAGGAAAAAATTCATAAAATGCAGCAGGATCATGTAAGCGAATGCATTTTTATTCCTGCAACATTTTTGAGATCTGAAATCCATCTCTGCTTTTATATTTCAGTCAATTTCAGAAGATTTTGCCAGTCTGTAACATGTACCTCAAAAGATTACACTTAAAATTAGAAAAAAGATTATACATGTATATATTTCACATATTACATTTAGCATTGTCTTCTCCTAGACCTATGGTAACTCACATCAATAATATATTAATTTTTTTCAGATTGACAGCTCCGTTGCTGGAGAATTAGATGATGCTGCCATGGCTGCTTACATTCCAACTTATGGGGATAGGATTGCCACAAGGTGTTTTTGTATGGATCAACAGAGAAGAGGTGAACATGACCAAAGAAGACTTTCTCTGTTTGAAAAGCTTAGAAGAAAGATGGCCACAAAGACCAACAAAGACAACAGTCAAGATGCTGAGGAGGAGAATAGCTTGCAGCCAACAAAAAAATATCTAAGGAATAATAAAAGAGCCTTGAAGATGACAAGAAAAATAGAAATAGGATGGATTCATGAAAAGAGACAAGTTAGAAAACGCTGTGGTGGAGGAACCAGAGTTCTTGATATTTCCAAAAGTGCCACCAAAACTAACATTCTGTCACATGCTAAAAAAACTCTTTTTCCCTAATGATAAGTTATCTAAGGGAACATGGGAGGAGTTCAGTCATGATATTGTTGACTTCCAAGAAGGACATCTTGATGACAGTGTTAGTGTGGGAGAGCTTTATGAGACACACAAGCTGGGGATTATAAGGTTTTACTTGCTCACAATGAACCTGGCCAGTGAAGATGAAATGTTCACAGAAAACGAGGGCACAGCTGACCTGCAGACAAATGACCAACAGGAAAACACAGACAAAAGGCAAAAAACACACCCAATAGAAAATGTTGAGCAGGAGACACAGAAAACACCAGACAGTCAACCACTGATACACGTCTTAGAAGATGATGAGCAATGTGCTACATCAATGTCAGTTTTTGTCTCTACTCCACCCAATCAGATTATTGATCTCACAACTTTGTGTAATACATCAGAAGTTGTTTTCGGTCCCTCAACAAATGGACCATTTATTGGGGAACTTGATGATACACTGTTACTTGAGCCTATACTCCCCATAGAAAATGGTCAGATAAACTCTAATGCCTTTACTTCAACTCCTGTTCGTTCCGAGATAGAGTCTGCTGCCTCACAGAGTTCTACCAATGACACTTTGCATGTGACTGTGAAACTCCACAGAGATGAACTGATTACCCAGTTTAAGGATGAAACCATAATGAGCTGCTCTGTTAAATACAGTTTCATTGATGAAAGGGGGGCAGATGCTGATGGCGTGTCCAGAGATGTGTATGCAGCTTTCTGGACAGAATTTCTAGACTGCGCTGCAGAAGGTGCTGATGTACGGGTCCCATCACTATCTCCCAGATGGCAACAGGAAGAATGGAAATCTGTCGGAAGGATATTGGCCAAAGGATTGAAAGATCATGGATATTTTCCTTCTCGACTGGCTCAAGCCTTTACAGCAGCAGTCACATTCGGTGAACACTCCGTCTCACCTGATTTACTTTTTGACTCACTGATGTTGTATCTCAGTCATTCTGAGCGGGACCTCTTGTCAGCTGCTTTGCAAAATGGTGTTGTGGGTGATGAAGAAGAAGAACTTCTTGAGCTGATGGATTGCATGGGAGTAAGAACAATACCAACTCAAGAAAACTTGAAAGCTGTGCTTCTCCAAATAGCCCACAAGCAGATTATCCAGCAACCAAAATATGCACTAGACAATATTGCAGAAGTTGCAGGACCAACTTTCAAGCAGATCTTCTCCAATGTGCTGGATATACAGAAGATGTATGAGGATCTCAAACCAACAACACGAAAAGTGTTGAAATTAATAACAGCCTCTCCAACCTCTCCAGCAGAGAACCAGAGTTTACGATTTTTTCATCAGTACATACGAAGATTGGATGAAATGGGACTGCGGAAGCTGTTGAGATTCGTCACAGGATCTGACGTCATTTGCATTAAAGAAATCCAAATCATATTCACCTCTTTGGAAGGGCTGGCACGCAGGCCAATTGCACATACGTGTGGCCCAACTGTAGAACTGCCATCAACTTACAACAGCTTTCCAGAGCTCCGAGTTGAAATGGAGGCTGTCCTGTCGAGCAACACATATGCCATGGACATTGTATATCCAGCCCCCCAAACCGAGGATCCACAGGAACACATGTATAGGTAATATGAGTACCTCAGTGGTGAATGATGAGAACATGATTTTATTTTACCCCAAGATTTTGAGTTGTTCATATATCTATAAAGTTATAAACAGAAATTAACTACCACCTCATGAACATTATGTTGTTGCACTTGAAACACCACCCAAAAAATATTGATACTGGTAAGTATTTGAGTTTATGATTTTAAATTTAACTATTAATGCAGTTTAGTGAACATTGTTAGCTGTTCTTAAAAATGTATATTAAAAGATACATTGTTGCTTGTCTTGATTATCCAATGTTATTGTCAAGAAGCCTTTTGTATACCATGGAGTTTTTTGTTAACAATTAAGTTGAATACTGTTTATACATTATTAATGCAATCACAGGCAAATACCTGAAGACATTTTTGTAACACTGCAGTTTGATTGCTGACAACTTTTTGAACAGTTCATTAAATTTAACAGAACTTAGAAAAATTATAAATTGCTTTCTTTTCTTGATAAATTAAATCAACTTAATTTGAAAACCATTTGTTTCAGTTAAAACTGATACATTTTGGACATAAAAAGAAATGTTCGGTCAGAAATATATGTAATGTAATATTTTGACGACTTCATCCTCGTCTTTCATGTTAGTGTTGGTTGAATCAGCTCTGACAGAGGCTTATAATTTAAGGAGTCTGCTTATTTTTCTCCTCTACAATAAAAGCCACTGTTCAAACTTAAGTGTGCATTTATTTGAGATAACACCACAGAGGGAACTGATTTCTTAAATACCAAATACATTTATATGGATATATGCTGCCAGTTATTTTCCTAAAGGAAATGAGCACGATTTTCCTCATTTAGTCAGATATAGATTGATCAACGTCATATGTCCAAGGAATGACATCAGTTGACTGTCCGAATACAATTAATGACCAGGTTTTTTTTATTAATTTCTTTTCCTTATTGCATGGACATATTCCAAGATAACAGAGCCATTATTTACCTGACTCAAGTAGTGAAATAGTTAAGGGAGCACAAACTAAGGCATACTTGACTCATAGATAAGCATAGGCAGGATGAAATATTAGAACACTGGCCTTTGACAACCAGAGTTGCTAATCCCTGCCAGTCAGCTGGTTTTCACAGAATCAATACAAAATCTGGGTGAAAAATTGAATAAATATCTGGACCAATTTGAACGTGTATTATGCTTAACCAAAATCTGTAATAGTGAATGTGTACGATACTCAAAACTCAATATATAATTGGTATGCATGTACTGTTGCTGTTTGTATTGATTAAAGTTCACATATGTGTGCACATTTAAAATGATGTAAGCACAAATTGCATCTGAATATAATTTCTTTTAATGATATATCTACTGACAGACCACCATCATTTAGCAGTATGACAGATGTATTTAGGCCACAACAACATTATGCCTATTTATAATTTACATTTATTGTAATGTACTGCTGTAATGTACTGCTGTTTAAAATGGGATCAAATTATTTTTGTCCATCCAGATATACTGTATATGACCATATGCTGAAACTAATTATCTCGTTTTCAATTTCTAAACATGAAATATTGCAACACTCAAAATCTCATTTATATACAAGAGAAACCCAACTACAGGCAAATTAAGGAAATTCACAACAAAATTTTATGAGTTATACCTTCAAGCCCTTATTCTGGACCGATGCACATTGTGCTGTTAATGATTTCATCCTGTAGAACAGCTTGTGACAATTAAATATGGGCTTGTATATAAGCGCGCAAGAATTTGTAAATTTTAATGGCCTCCTCAGGTGAGGTGGGTGGATGGAGGCTGTTTTCTGCCATTGCCATACAGCAGATGTCAAAAATGGTATCATCACAGGGATATGGTCCCCTCTGAAGGCATTCTTCTCTGCAAGCCTGTATCTTTTCATGGGATACTTCTTTGATGTATTCCCTGGCACCAAATAGTTCTGGAAAGGTATACATCATCATTGGACGTCCTCCTGGAGACACTGCATTTCTGCACGGGCGAATCCTGTGAGTGTTCCAAACTTGAACAACGTCCTGCAGTTCTTTCTGGATATTAAGACCATGGAAACAATAATGTTAGTTCACACATTTGCAGTTCCAGCTTATTATGTAGCCTATAACATGCAACAAACAAAACATAGAGCTATTCAACCAATCTCAACCTTAAAACACCTAACAATTCAACTGTACAATGCAACAAATTAATAGTTAAAAAGTAAGTTTTGATGACATTGCTTTCTTTTTAATTATTTTTCAAGGATTCATACACAAGTAATGTGTATTACTAAATATATTATTCAATTCTACTCCACAAGCTTAAGTGCATTCCTATTGTACAGGGTGGGAAAACTTGAAAAGAATTATAATTTAGTTACACATTATAAAAACACATTTCTTTCTTACCTCTATCATTTCAAGACATGTAAACTGTATGAGATTTTTGTCAAGGAAGTCACCGGAGAAGTAGTCAGAGTCTTTTAGATCTTGAAACGTATTCATCCAAAACTGTGCATGTTGCTTCCTTAAAAAGCCCCACCAGTTCTCGATCCGTTGGTTGTGATTGCTTGAACCATACAGGTAGCATCTTTTTGAAAATTCATCCAAATGATCATGTCTCATGAACTTCTGCATCTGCTCCACATAACAGTTCTCTGTCCCCAGGTCGGACCGTATCCGGGTGGCAGTCCCATTCTTTGACAGCACCTCATCAGTAAAGTAACCAGGAATTACCCTGGGATCGCTGTTGGTGCTATATGCATGTAGCCAAATCACCATTCGTGAAAATCCGTCTATTGCACCATTGATGCAGATTCCATATGGTTTGAGTTTGTCGTAAGAATCCACATGCCAAAAAAAGTTCGGGCCTGGGTTCTGATACATACGTCGCCGAAGACGGTTCCGGTGTCTCAGTTGCACTCCACAGGGATCCAATATTTTTAGCAATCTCCTGATTGTCTCCTGTGTCACCACGTAGCCTGCCTGAATGCATTTCATATGCATCAATTTATATCCGTGGAGCATCCCACATCTAACCAACTGATCTTGAAGAAACGTGGCCACGTCCAGAATATCCGATGGGGCTTTACGTCTGAATAAGCGCAAAGTCCTCAAGTATCTTCGCAAAGTAGACAAACTAATAATGATCCCATCTACATAACTAAGAGACAAAAGTATTTCCCAATGTCTCAATCCCAAAACAAATTAAAAGTGAATTAAACTCAACAAACGGGACATGTTGGCTCCTCGTTGTAAGAAACAAAACCAGATTAAGCCTGTTAATAATGCCGTTAATAAACGGACACATAACATCTAGTTGAAATAAGTTTTTTTTTTTTTTTTTTTATCTCGTTAATTCAGAAAAACAGAGTTTTTTTGTTTTTTTTTTTTTTTTGAAAACTTATCTCGTTAATTCAGAAAAACAAAGTTTTTTTTTGTTTTGTTTTTTTGGAAAACTTATCTCGTTAATTCAGAAAAACAAAGCTTTTTTTTTTTTTTCAAGTGAATGCAATACGCTTCCGTAAATAAGGTCTTTTTTTTTTTTTTTTTTTTGTTCTTCAGATGAGACTGGAGCTGGAGTTCAGTCTCAGAGAGTTACACTTTTTATGTATTTGTTTGTGTTTGGACTTAAAGAACATTTGTTTTGTTTTGTTTTTTTCATTTGCTTAAACAGTATAAACTTTATTAATTCCAAAGAGAAATTAAATTGTTGTAGTGTAAATGAGAAGAAAAGTTATTTCCCAAAAGAAAGTAATGAAGAGGAATAAATAATGCATTTCATATTAAAAAAAGTTATTGCTGTGAGCAGCAGTGACCTGTTTCAGTCCTTACTGCAGCAAAGCCTCCAAATTAAGACACTTTGAAGTGTTGTCTGTTATATTTTGCAGATTCTGCATCATTCTTCAGCAGTTCCAAGCACAGCACCAGCCCTTTCATATGGAATATTTCCAACATCTTGCAGTAACTATTAAATGATTTGAGCTTCCTCAAGCATTCTGTTTCTCAAGAAAGGGCAATGCCACTTTACCTACTACTAGATGTAACCATGCTAAAAGAAAAAAAAGGACTGCCAACGCTCTGCAAGCAGCAGCTAACAGCGCTAACATCAGCTGCTAACTCTCTTCTTCACACACCCATAACTTCCTGTCAGCCACACATCTTAAATGAGATGTGTCACCATTCATTACATTGATTGGCAGGTTTTTGTGACCTCTGAGCTCCTGACATGTTTAATGCACTGTAAATATCAGTAGTAACTGATTTGGTGAACACAGTAATACTGTACATAACATTTACACGTAATATGTCACCCAGTCTGTTACAGTAGCCTACAGAAATAATATTTGTTTAAAAATAAAGAAAAAGAAAAAAAAATAGTCTGTGAGATGTAGTCGCTAAATAAATTTTGACATCTACCCCTTGTATGCAACCTGTGCTCACAGGTAACAGTAGCTACTGTTAGTAAACTAAGCATTGTATGACCTTATCTCAGCCCCTTTCAGACTTCCGTATTATGTTTTAAAGTAATTAATGAATAGAATTTGGGATAATAAATGTATGCAGTTTGTTGTTTGTTTGTTTTTATATATATAAATATATATATATGTATATATATATATATATATATATATATATATATATATATATATATATATATACATATATATTATTATTATTATTATTATTATTATTATTATTATTATTATTATTATTTTGGCTTTAAATCTGTAAATTACATTTCAGATTTTCACCACAAAGCTGTTTAGCTTTGGCCACCCAAAATGGCTAGCAGCAGCCCTGCACCTGTCAGTGTAATGTAATTAAGCTGAGTTGTGCTGGAAGTATGAGGTGTTCAGGGTGAAGAGAACTCATAAGAGCAACATGTATGTTAACTTTTGTCATCAGGTGCTTATTTTTGAGTCATAGCTCTGTTTTTAGTCCCTCTTCCCTCTGCAGACCTAATATTTAAAGGGAACCACAGAAAAGGCTCTGTCACCTCCAGATTTAAGTTGTCCTTGGAATGGATAACATCAGCTGGGAGCTGGATCTCAGGGATCCTGCTGCAGCATGGATACATGGGAGTTCAGACAGGTAAAAAGGGGCTTTATAAAAAAAAGTAAGATGTTGAATTGGATCCTGTAAGAAACAGGAAGCCAGTGTGGAGATGCCAAAACTGGTGTTTTGTGCTCCAAGTCAGGAGACAAGCAGCAGCATTCTGGACCAGCTGGAGATGATGGACAGAGGACTGATCCAAGCAAAAGTACAGGGAGTTGCAGTAGTCCAATCTGCAAGCGATGAAGAGATGGATAACATGTTCAAAGACATTAACTGGAAGGTATGGGCTTACCTTTGCTAGTTGTCTCAGATGGAAAAAGCCAGATTGGACTACTGCGCTCACCTTCTTACGCAGTTTAAAACAAACCATCAAAGTACACGTCGAGGTTTTCACATGTGTCTTACAGTAAGACAATAAAAGGCCAAGAGCAACAAAAGTTGCCAAAAATGACCATGTCTAAGAAATTTAAGGACATCCATTGTTTAACATCCTCAATACAATACAATAACAGATAACTTAATCTGTCCCACGTTTAAAGGCAAATAAATCTGGAAGTCATCTGCAAAACAGCGAAATGACATGTTGTACTTTAAAAAAATGGACCCCGGGGAAACATATACAGTGCAAACAAGGCTGGACCAAAAATTGAGCCTTGGGGTTCACCACAACTAAGACAGGCTATTTTTGAGCAACAGGGGACCAAGTTCACGTAAAATGTCCTTCCACATAAGTGGGACTGGAGCCACTGAAGAACAGCTCCTTCCGGTCCAACACATGATTCCAGCCATGATAGGATATCATGGACGATCATATCAAAGCCGCTGTCAGGCAGAATTGCCAGAATCCAGAGTCCACTGAATCCAGAATCATTAAAAACCCTTAAAAGTGCTGAGTAAGTGCTGTGGAGTGATTTAAAACCAGATTGGAACTTTTCAGAGATCTCGTTAAGATCAAGGTGGGCCTGCAACTGTAAATAGACCACTTTCCCTAAGACTTTTAGAAGAAAGGCACGCTTCGAAAATTAGCCACAACAGTTGGGTCCTGCTGGTTTTTTTTATAAGAGGCTGAACTGTGGCCTGTTTAAAACATGTTAGGACGCCACCTTTAACAGAAGATGTGTTATTTGATCTCTAAATTAATAACATACATATTACAAAGTTCAGTTTCTGTTCTGTCCTCCAGAGTGAAGATTCATGTCCAAAGAATCTGTCCATAAAGGAAAATAAAATCTGATTTTACAGCATTTATTTTGAAACTAAATCATTTTTTTAAATTTCCCTGTGAAATATACACAATGGAAGCCAACACACACAAGTGTGACTAGAACCCCAGAGCACCATGCGGGTGGTCTTGTGCAGAGGAGGCAGGCTTGACCCAAATGTCCCAAAGTGCCATTTACCAGCTTGTAGCCCTGACAGACAGCCCACATGCTTCAGCTAATTCTAAGCCATTAAATCTCCCACACTTCCAGGCAGGCCGATGTACTCGTTTGGCACTGAATGCTGTTTTATTTACAGGGCATTGGAACCAGTAATTTGGCTTTCATTTAGCTCTACATCTTTTGAGCTACCATCTGTATCATTCACTAGAAAACATTCACTTTTCCTGTTGTCTGAATTTGTATACATTTAAAAATCTCTGTGAATCTTCTGAATTCTTCCAGGTTTGCATCTGCATGTGTTGATTTCAGAGGAGAAAAATAAAGAATATTTCTGTTATAGGAAACTTACGTACTTATTCTAACTTTATATGCTTCTCACCCTTTGTTGAAGTACATTTTGGACAACAGTGTGCCTCTGACTGACTTTGGCAGTTTGCAGACTTGCGTCCATATTTATACTGGCCTTGATTAATGGCACCAGTTTAATCTAGAATAATTTGGCTGAACTGTACAGACACCAGAACCAAGACCAGCACAGAGATAAACCAAAAAGCCAACTAAAAGCCAGGCCTCATCACCGTGGACTTCTCTATTTGTAGCTGAATTGGAGCGAATCCCTGTGGTTAGCCCTGACACTCTGACAGAAAGCCTGGAAGCAGAAGGATGCCGGCTGTTAGAGCTGCATAGTAATGCCCATTACTTCCAAACTGTACATTATGTAATCAATAATAGATTTTGCTCCTCTCAAGTTATTTTAGTCTGTGTCAGTGTTTTGATTTTTGTAATTCTCTGTATTCTACTATGAGTTACAGCAGTCATGGTATTGATTCAACCACCCTCGCCAAAGGAAAAACATTTTTAGGGGGAACATTACGTCCTGGGAAAGCAGGTTTGCTTACTTCCTTCTCACCCAGGAGGTTATTTCACTCAACCAGCTTAAAATAGAGCAAAGTCAAACTTGGCACCGCAAAGCTTCAGGGAAACCAGGATCTGCTTCAAAAAGCCGAATTTTTCACTGCCAACTCAAATCAGCTTTTTATGCATCTGTGACACAGTTTGGGTCTTTGAAAAGTTGTCCAAACAAATGTAAAAATCCAACTCCATGCGGGTTTCCATATTTAGATGACAGTGCACTGGGATGCTGGCTAAACTTAGTGTTTAATGGCTGCCGGCTGACATGGTAACAACAGGCTTTACCAGCTTATTGGAATAGTAGTAGTGTTAAAAGACAGGTTGATACACTTCTTAATTTATTAGTGGCAAACTATTATATTTATAGTCATAATTAGCTATTAATATGTTTAAAATGTTATTAAAGAAGTATAAAATTCTTTACTTGCTTTCTCTGAGCCAAAACTAAAAAAGAAAATGTAAGAATTATCATCAGTTAATATGCTTCCAGCTGATTAAAAGAAATTGTGTTTGTGTTCATGTGACTGAATTAAATCCAAGTTAAAAGATAATCTGACCTGTAATTTATCTTACTGTGCGTATGTCTTAGATGCTTCATATTATCAGGCAATGTGCAGTAAATACCCCTTTTGTTTTCCTGTTCCCGTATAAGATCAACATAAAAGAGATACCATGTAGATATTAAAGCTAACAATGTGTCTGATTTCCAAATGAAAAATACATTTTCTGTACATTATCAAGTATAGAGCAAATTGCTTAGATCTTAGGACAATGTACTACAAAGTACATTTGTTTGTGTTATCTGTTATGAATACTCGTGGCAATGGCAGAGTTATTTACAGGCAGGATCAACTGACTGAGCTCTCCAGAATCAAATTAATGTGCAAAACAGCACAGAAAGATAACACAGAGGTTGTCTACAAGAAGGGATGGAGCAGACTACTTCCTGAGGTAGCCGAGATCGTTCAGTGTTGATGTTGCATTTTAGTGCAGTGAGGAAACAGCAGAGTGTGTTCAGTCAGAGGTTTCTTAATGAATGAATGATATTTGACTGATTTATGTTAAAAATAAATATATAAACACACGCACATATAATTTTTTTGGTGTGGGGATTATTAAATCATTTCTCATTTCATTAAATTTCAGAAATCCAACAACAGGGACTCTCAGGCCATAAACCACCACTAATTACTAGAAAGGTGCCCCCCCCCCCCCCCCCCCCCCCCCCCACCTCAGAAACACAGACACAGCTTAAATCAATTAGCCCACTCTCTGGACGGCTGGGCTCAATCTGCACCACCTTTCTCACGATCCTGCAGAACTGTGGGAAGCCTGTCTGATTGCTCACCCTCCCCCAGAGGCCTCATTACCCCCTCCTCCTTCCATCATTACCTCCTTGTGTTATCCATTCATTCTCACCGACTCCTGCTCATGTCTAATGCTAAGCACCAATAACATAATAATAATAATAATAATAATAATTTACCCACCATAGTGATCAATAAAAAACGCTGCCGTCAGAGGCTTCTTCAGCAGCAGTCGCATAAACAGAAAAAAATGGTCTTAAGAAATTGATCTGTCATGGTTATTTTATCTGTAATGATTGTTTGCTCTTTTCTTCAGAATATATTTCTTCTATAAATTTGTCCTTTGTGACCCCTTTAATGCTTCCAACATGGCCATTTTCCTCTGGAATTGACATGTTAATATCAGCCTGATGGGAAACCCTGGTTTTCAGCCAAGCAGTCTGATTATGACAGACTATCTTCCTTGATAAGTGCTACATAAAAGTTCTTTAAGCCTATAATGAGAAATGATCTTCCTTATGCATTTCCTTTTTGCTTTTAGAAGTATATTGAGGTCATTATTAAGTTGTGCCTCAGATAAGGTCACGTTGTAGACGGGGATCGGCGTCCAGTGGAAATGCAAATCATTTTTTTCACCTGTGTGTTGTTAGATGTTCAGACTATGATTAAATCCTAGTTTAGAGAAAACTATTGCAAACTTAACATTGATAGTTTGGAAATACCAATAACCATTACAAACAAACAAAAAAATAATCAAATGTTTCAAAAGAAATAATCCAAAAGGTGACATTTATATTTAACGTGCTCCCTTGTTGGATGTTTGACTACTTTAATCTGATCAAACAGCTTTTCTGCCTTGTACTGCAGTAACCTTTAATAGAATTTTGTGTATATTACATAATCACATTGCATAAAGTCATGACAAATGCAAAATGAGACAGTACAGGAGATAAAATTAAATTAATCACCTATCATCCCAAGACCCAAGCTTTGGTTTGGCTGGTTACAATCAGCCAATCGTAAGTATTACGGTGCAGACAACCAACACAGCAATGAAGTTAGCTCGTGATTTTTCATACAACGCAATTGCAAAAAAAGTTGTAATTCTGCTACATGGGATGTCACGCTTTGGAGCTGGGGTTGGGATTTCCCAGCCACCTCTGAAGGCATCTTTCCTCTGCTCTGATTGCTGTGCACTAATTGCTAATGATCTCCACCTGTGCTGCTGCCTGGATCAGCAGTAGTCTCACTGCTGCTCACTGCCAGATCGTCAGAGTATTCTCCTGAACTTTTCCAGCCCTTCTCATCGGCCTGTTGACCTGTTTTTTCCCTCCCTGGAGTTTTTGTTCACGCCTGCTCCAGCCTGGTAACTTCTGCTCTCTTTTTGTGGATTTCAAGATTTTTTAACTTTGGACTGTTATACCGGATGTGGACCAAGCTTGTTATTTCCTTATTGGATGGATTGAAGGAAAGACCGGAGTTCCCTGTCTGGATCTGAGTAACCGAGCCCTGTAAACCCACTAGTTCTCATTTCAGTAATCTCCAGTTCACCAGTGGCTCGCAGCTCTCTGGAGAAGATACTTGATCAGGATCCCATCACTTCTGTTAAAGAGCAGACTGCCAGTGACCAGATATAACTTTCTTGAGACACCTACCTGAGCACAATAAATTCGTATTCATGCAATCCTAATTACATGGGATATTTAAGGCAGCTGGTTTACATTACAGAAATGGGAAGATTGGCTGACTTTCGATCTTATTATTTGGGTTACTTGGAATGCTAACATCTAGCTGATGCAGGAGCCAGTGGGTTTCTAGCTTATTTTTTTCTGTATAATGAGCTGAACTAGAATGAAAAGTATTTCTTTATGTTTGCTGTGTACCCCTGATAACAAGCTCTGAGGTTGAGGTGGAGTCGGAGAAAGCTGGGATGGATGCCTGCGTTGGTGTCTTCTCAGCCACCTTTATGGACGGCATAAAGGCAGCTGAGAGATTAGTTCTCTATTCTGTCTATTGAAACAGTATCTGGATTCATGCAAATGACCTTTTATGTGCAAGAAAATACTATAGTATATAGCATATTTATAGCACATAAAACACTATATGCCATAAAAATATTTTGGGGCTGTGGAGGTTGTGCAATAGCTTTTTGTTTTATTCATGTTTTTCTCTCTTTTTCTTCTAATTTGGATGTTGTGCAGTATAGTTATGATTTTTGTTGTGTGCCTGATGGTTGTTGTTGTTGTTTACAGTGCTTGCTGTTGTGTGGTGTATTGATGTTGGCATTGATCTGGCTGAACCAATTCCAAGTTTTCAAGTCCACTCCAGATGTTGCGGTCACAGGTGTATTCACAAATTACTTTGTAGTGTATTACTATGGTGAGGAAAGACACCACCCCCTCCTGGCGACCAGGTGCTGACGCTGACCCCGGACAGGGTGAGGAGAGCGCTCAGCAGGACCAACGCTCGAAAACCTCCTGGTCCAGACAACTTACCTGGCCGCGTGCTGAGGGACTGTGCAGCAGAACTTACAGATGTCTTCACGGACATCTTTAACACCTCGTTGAGCCAGGCTGTTGTTCCCACGTGCCTCAAAGCCACCACCATCATCCCTGTCCCGAAGAAGTCCTCACCCTCCTGTTTTAATGACTACCGCCCGGTTGCACTCACCCCCATCCTCATGAAGTGCTTCGAGCTGCTAGTCATAGAACATATCAAATCTGTCTTCCCCCCCTCCTTGGACCGCTTCCAGTTTGCATATCGGCCCAACCGCTCGACCGATGATGTCATCTCCACTGCCCTGCACTCTACCCTCATTCACCTGGACTCAAAAAACTCATACACCATAATGCTGTTTATTGACTTTAGCTCAGCATTCAACACAATCATCCCCCAACAGCTCGTTCCCAAACTGGACAGGCTGGGGCTGAACACCTCACTGTGCAACTGGCTACTGGACTTCCTGACCGGGAGACCACAGGCAGTACGGGTCGGCAGCAACACATCCAGGACCATCATTCTGAATACGGGGGCCCCTCAAGGATGTGTGCTGAGCCCCCTCCTCTTCACCCTGCTGACCCACGACTGCACCCCACTGCACAGCTCAAACCTCTTCATCAAGTTTGCGGACGACACGACTGTTGTGGGTCTCATCAGTAACGGGGATGAGACAAACTACCGGAGCGAGGTGAACCGCTTGGCCTTGTGGTGCACACACAACAATCTCTCTCTGAACGTCGAGGAGACAAAGGAGATTGTTGTGGACTTCAGGAGAGTCCACTCCCAACATGCTCCTCTGACCATCAACGGTGCTGCTGTGAAGAGGGTGAGCAGCACCAAGTTCTTGGGTGTACACATCTCAGAGGACCTCTCCTGGACCAACAACACAACAGCACTGACCAAGAAAGCCCATCAACGCCTCTACTTCCTCCGCAAGCTGAGAAGAGCTAGAGCCCCGGCCCCCATCATGCAGACTTTCTACAGAGGTACTGTGGAGAGCATCCTGTCCAGCTCTATCACAGTGTGGTACGGCTCCTGCACCACGTCCTGCCGCAAGTCCATCCAGCGCATCGTGAAAACAGCTGAAAAGATCATCGGTGCCCCTCTCCTCTCCCTCTACGACATCTACTGCACCCGCCTCACCCGCAAAGCTCTTGGCATCGCTGGTGACCCCACCCACCCGTCACACAGCCTCTTCAGTCTGCTGCCATCAGGGAGGAGAATGCGGAGTCTCAGTGCCAGGACCAGCAGACTGAAGGACAGCTTCTTCCACCAGGCTGTCAGGATGCTGAACTCTTCCCCTGCCCCCCCTCGCTGCCCCCTGCCCACAAAACCTCCTCCAGACTCTGAACCCCCCTCCCACCAACTCTGAACTGTTCATGGACACTTAACTTACCAGTATATAAGCTAAACCTGCACAACTGCCATGCCATTTGCACCACTGTATTCATTTTGCACTATCTGGTTTTCTTTACCCAATATGTTGCTGCTACTTGTACCTTTTTCATTATTTATATTTCTTGTTTCTTATTTCTTTTTATATAGCATAGTATAGTTATTTTATATAGTATAGTATAGTATAGTCTTTTATATAGTATAGCATAGGAGAGACCTTTTTTTACTTGAAGATGTATGTTAAATGTTTATGTTTATTGTCTGCACCTTGGGTTTGAGTGAAACACAATTTCGATCCTCTGTATGTCTTGTACATATTGCAGAATTGACAATAAAGTTGACTTTGACTTTGACTTTGACTTGAAAGCCAGAGGCATCGTGGGAAACAGGAACCACCCTCTGCAGTTACACAACCACAAGACTTAGTGGTACAGACAGACCAAAAAACTACAGGTGATCTTTCTTTTTATGATTATATTAAATGATCATAATTTTTGTAGTGTTTTTCTTCTTTTTTAGTGTTTATATTTTGGGCGTTTTTTAATTATTGCAGGATCATTTTGAGTATTGTTTAATTTTAGTGTTTTTTTTTTTTATTATTTCCTTTGTAGTTTTTATTGATGATTTTATTGGACAGTCATGTTTGATGCTGTAACATCTTGAGGACCTGTCTGTAAACAAAGTTTTCCATTAGAGACAATAACATTAACTGAACTTAAATCATTTCATCTTGCATAAAAATATTAAAATTGCAAATACCTTTTTTTAGCTGTAGGTAAAATTTAGAGTGACAAAGTTTAAACATCAGATTAGAAACAAAAGCAAAACAATGGGCTCTTTAAACACAGTTTATGCTTGTTTTAATATTCTATAATCAGTGGTGGTTATTCCTAATGTCACCTTGTGCTGTTGGCTGTCAGAAAACTGTAGTTTGGTCCCCAGTTAACTAAGCCCCCCACACACACACACCCTCCACCTGATGTTGTAGATATACTATGCCTGTTATTGATTCTACGGTATGTTTGCTTCTGCTTCTGAAGCCGATCCAAACAGGTCTTTTAATGTTAGCATCAGGCTGTATGTACCAAGGATCGATATAACAAGTAACTGACATGACTGTTGCTGTGCTAGCATAGCGGTCTCGACCATGCAGCATGACAAACAAGGACTTCCGTCCATGACTTGGACAAATCCATCCATCCAGATGGATCCCTAAATAGGTTGTCATGTTTCAGCCGAAAGAGCAGTGGTTCGATGCCAAGCCCTTCCACGTGTAGAAGTGACCTTGGGTATAACACACCATGCTCACCAGCTTGTGAATGTACAAGCTAAAAGTGGCCTGTTTCGGGTTTTTTCTATCACGGTTACTTCTTTCTCTCTTCCATTAGTTTTGAAAAGTTTACACTTGTTGGAATCAGCCTGTTTGATGCAGAGTCAACTCAATTTTTTCCGACCAATTCAGCTTCCAGATTATTGTGTTTAATATTTGAGCTTTGAGTAAAAACTATAGCAGAAACTTGTCAAGTTTCCCACACCTTCAGTCATCTTTTGGACTGAGTCTGGGGTTTACATCGACCTCCAGACGTAGTGCCAGCTACCATCCTAACAGCTGCTAAAACTCTTACAGGTCAAGGACATTTTACATGCACCTCTGTTATTGAATTAGAGATTAAAATTTGCTGATGCTGAGAAAACAGTTGTCGCAGCAGCAGAATAACAGGATTCAGCAGGGAAACTAACTTAGATTAGCACAATGTAACGGAGAATAAGCAGGAAAACAGAAACCAAACCATCAGACGGGTATGTCAACACAGTCTGCTGAGACTCAGTGTGTTAAGTAGGATGTAGGATACAGGTCTATAATATTTATAGATTCAACCACAGATGTTCCTACTCAGCTGTAGCTCTTCTGTGAAAATGAGCAGTTAAGGTAACAATAATCATAAATCAAGCTGAAGAGCATGATTGCAGGAATGGAGAGCGCTGAGTTTTTGGATATTAGCTGGTTTCATTCCAGGTCAAATTAAATCCTTAAACTGCTGGCATGGCTGTACCCTAGTTAGCACAGATTTTAAAGCTTAAGCTTTTGTTTAGCATCAATCGCAGGAGGGAAAATTAAAGTGAGCCTGCATGAAGATGCTTTGTTTGGGAATTTTAGTACATCAAATATTATTAATTTTATAAAGTCTCTTTAAAATATTAGTATAAGCAACACTTTTTCTTTGTTTTTTCTCTTTTTTTTTACATGAAAGTCTGTAGCAATGATGCTCCCAATGCCTGTAGCAGGAAACTGACATCTGAGATCCAAGGAACTACAGGAAAGTTTTTTTTTTTTTTTTTCACAAAAACAAAAATTAACCCAAAAGGCAAAGACAGTGTGCGAAAAACTAATAACACCTAAAGATTAAAAGGCTTGAAGAACCCAGTTCAGCATTGATAACTTTCAGTAACTAAAGTATTTGATGTGGAAGTACTTTGTCCTGCTCTTCTTTTAAAATACTGCTGTAGTTCATTGAAACTTGTGGGCATCTGTTTATGTCGAGTTCTCCAGCCAATTCACTTCCATCAGGAAGAGGTCTGGACTTGAGCAGGATCTTTGCATCTTTTCTTTTTCAGCCATTCTGAGGAATGAACAGATGGTATTCAGTTCAATACTTTTCTCAACTCAATGACGACAAAAAAAGTGCAAATCATTGTCCTTCCACCACCGTGCTTGATAGTTGGAATATTTGTGTTGATGTGCTGCGTTTGGTTTTCCCTAATGTGTTACGGTGCATCATGACCAAACATCTCTACTTGGTCTCTGCCATATGTGTTCAGACTTTTTCTATTTATACTATCTTGCACTTCAAAATTTAACATGCAAACTGAGGCCTGCCGAGTCAGAGATGTAGCTCTGTTGCACGGGCTGAAATTTTGGGACTGAAATGATGGACTCCAGCTAGTTTTTCTCAGACTGATAGGTCATTACTGACATCTTTCCCCTTTGTAGCTATGTAAAAATGCACCTGAATACGTTAGACTGCAAAAAAACGTCTGCTTACATAGAAATACTCACACTTGTTGATAATAAACGCAAGTACATTTGATTTGCAGCATGTAGCAGGAAATCTTCCTCATTTCTGCAGAATCAGTAAGGATATACTTAGTTTTTCAAACTCAGATTGGCCTAATTTCTGTTACATAAAATATTTCATGGTGTAGTTAGTCTGGAGTATCAAGTTCATATTCAGTCAGAAAAGATTCTGAGGGCAACCAAACTGTTTGTTGGGAAACATTGCTGGGCTTGGTGAGCTGCCTCCTTCAGGCATGACTGCCTGTGTTTGCTCTGCGTGAACTTCCCTGCACCAGAGTTCCTGCTTCAAACACCAGAGACACTCAGCACGCAGGATGTTTGCAGACATCCTGGCTTGGAGCTAATTTCTATTCTTTGTTAAAAATAAAATGCTGTTCTCGCATTTGTCTGCATATCTCACTAGCAAGAACTTTTCACCCCTCGGGGTGAGAAACACAGAGTCTTCCCCTTCGTCCAGACAGACAGACAGCGTGGGAGGGGAACGAGAGGAAGAGGGTGGGCATTGGTTTACCAGACAGAGGGTCCCGTCTGCAGGGAGATAAATTGTTGGCTGGTCCATCCAGCAAAGCCCCAGGCATTTTCTATCTATGGCAACCCAACAGACACCTCAGAAATCCAGATCTTTTCTCCTTGAATCTGATGTAGGCGGTGTGGGAGGAGGAGAACTTCTTCGTCTTCGCCATAAATACCAAATATGTGGGCAGCTCAGAGGAAATCATCCAACCTCCAAATAGGACAATAATATCCATTTATTGTTCAGTCTGTTTGTTGCTCTTACTCCACTACAGCTACTCGTAAATAAATGTAAAACCTCAAATTTCTCTTTGATTGTATCTAAAGCCAATTCTGTACTTCTAGCTTCAAATGTTGGAAGGATTTCACCCTCCTTCAATTACTTTTTCCTTCACCTTTCTGCATTACATGTTACAAAACAGCTGTAATTTAAATTAGTTCCATACGTACTGTTTCTGCATTGTGGTTTTAAATGCTTTTTGTTTATTTACCAGGATAAAATGCAGAAGCCTTTGAGACTAAAATCTGCTCTCCATCTCTGTGTTCCCCATCTTCCCTCGACCCTGTCCAACCTCAGCAGCTGTGCATACAGAGAATAACTAACCGTCAGTCTGTTCCCCTCAGCTGAATATGCTGCATGTTCTAATGACAGAACCAGGCACCGTGAAGGGTCGGCAGCAATAATAGGAAAAGGAAAAAAGAGGAGCAGGAAAAAGGAACATTTTCCAACAATGAAGCTAATAAATAAGCAGGATCATTTTATCATGTGATGCTCATTAGTTTTAGATCCTCATCTTCTGTTTTTCATATTATTTACACAAAAGAAATGTATAATTTAACAAATTAAATAAGCATGTGGAATTTGCAAGTAGAGAAACAAAGAGATAATGTGAGTGCGTATGTCATTATGATGGAGAAACAGAATATGGCCAAAGCAGAGAGAACGCGTGTTATTCAGATCACCTAACCCTTTAACAGATACAGAGGCAAACAAAGGCGATGGAGGGATTTTATTAAGAAATTACCTGATGAGAGCAATTTCCCTTTTCCTACAACAATGTGTAAATCAACTAGCAGGAAGTGCTGTCAGAACCACCGGTCGCAACATCCAACACAACATCCGTACAGAAAAGGACCCGAAACAAGAGGCTGGTTTGTTTCTGTCACCGCCTGTAGTGGTTTTTTTTTAATAATGGTCATTTATTTATTTATTTATAACTGTAAAGCTCCACTTTTGTATTTAAGTATAGTGTGTTATATAGCTTTGTAGATTATACCAACACTGTACTTATTATAATTACTATATTGTAATCGTCATTATTGCTGTAGAGAGATATTGATGCCGAGTATTATTATTACTGTTATTTCAATTATTGTTTCATTTTAATAATGTAATGCCTACTCTTTATTAAAAATAATTAGTGTGACTATGGTATTTATAATTATTATTATAATAATAATGTATAATTAGCATCATCTTCTTAATGTGTGCATCACAGCCACTGGCTTCTAATGAACCAGTAATATGACATAAGATCTACATTCAACAAGGTGCTGAAAACAGCAGAGGTTTTACTCCATACTGACATGATAGCATCACACAGATGTTGCAGATTTGTCAGCTGCACATCCATGATGAGAATCTCCCTTTCAGGTCAGGGACGTGTCTAGGATTTAAAGACGGGGGGGCTTAGCCCTCAGCAGATACCATACAAAGCTGCTCCTATCAGCCGGCTGTGAAATCATGGCAGCAATGAATAAAAGCAACGTTGAAGAGCAGTTATTGTAATGATGTCCACTTACTGTAATGTTACTTTAGACACAAAGCAGTGTGGGACATGAGGGAAGCTACCATGACCTCATGCTCCTAGTACTTCTGGATGAATGCTAAATGCTTCACTTCCTATTAAACAATTTGCAGGTCTGTTTATTTATCCATTGTCTATACCTGCTTTATCATATTTGGGGTCACTCACATTCACTTTTAAAGTCAGTATAGAACCAATTGTTAACATGTTTTCTTTATTGTTGTTTATTTGCTTGTTTGTGTTTTTTTTTTTTGTTGTTGTTGTTTTCTTGCTTGAGAAAACTAACCACGGGCAGCCTGTCACAGGTCTAAAGAAAGTTAATCACATCATGTCTGACTCATTCAACCAGGATATCATTTTACTCATTTTACTTTTATTTTCATGTAGAATACAGTATAAAACCCTGAAGCTCATAGTAAAATCTGACTGAATGGAAATGCACAAAAGGATCGTCTTTAGTGTGTTACCTGAATAAAAACCCACTAGTGGAAGGAGCTGCTTCTTATTTCTCTGGATCTTTTTAGTCTCCAAACATCTACTTCACCTTGTCAGGAGCTGTGGACATGAAGACCCAAGTACAGGCAGAAGAGGAATACCGGTGCTGGAACGGGGTTTTAATACACAAAACTAAACTTAAAACAAGACTATTAGGCAAGACTGTGGGACAAAACTTGGCATGAAACAATAATATCTAACAACTTACGTCTAACAGTGACAACAAACAAAGAATGGACAATGGCTCAAATAAACTGAAGGATTAACGAGGCACAGGTGAGGTGGATGAACCAATCAGACCAGGGGAACCAATGAGCAGGAAACCAAACAGCAACACATAACTAAACATGACCCTAAATACAAACAACTAAGAACATAAACCATGAACATAACAAAAACCAATCACATGAAACAAGAACATAAACCAGGAATCATGACACACCTTCACTGTCTCTGGATCTCCGTGTCCTCTCTAATGGACGGGTTAACATCATTTTAGTTGTTTATATTACTTGAATAAAGTGAAGAACCCTCATTTCTGAGGGTCAGACTTCCTGTTAAATCCTTCAGACTCACCTCCTCAGCAGACGTTTCTGTCCCCTTTGTCCCTCTCCTGTCTCAGTCTGCATACAGGTGACAGAAGTGATGAAGTGATTATTATTATTAAGAGATTTTTTTTCTTTGATAACAGATAGAGCATGAACGTCTCTCTATTTTCAGAGCCAACCAAACAATAACAGAAGTCAACACGATGCTAAGATTTTAACTAAACAGAGCTAACAAGTCTTTTATTTGTAGAACAGGGAGGGCCCACTTTATCATTAATAAGCTGGTTTTTGCTGTTAACTAGCTGGAGTTAGTGACTACAGCTTACTTACAACTTTTAAATTTCCCTGTATGTGAATTTTAATCATGGACTTAGCCGGAGTGAAAGGTGGGAAATTAAATGTGGAGCAGGGATAAACGGATCGGATCTGCTGGGGCTTCACATGGAGAACTTGCTGTGATCCAGATATCACTGAACACAGCTCAAACGATCACTAACACCACAATCAGTAAATCAAATAATGAAAAAATAAATTTATGATTTTTTGTGGCAGCTTAAGAACATTTAATGGTGGCTCAAGACCCCTTAAAATAGACCTAGCGACGCCCATCTCAAAGGTGTTCTGCTGCAGTGGTCCCCAACCCTGCTCCTCAAGGCCCATTATCCTGCAGGTATTAGATGTTTCCCTGCTGCAACACATCTGATTCAAATTAAATGGCTCTCTGACAAGCTCTGAACTATTCTGCTAATCCCAGCTCTACTGGACTGAGATCTGGTGGCTGTGGAGGTCGTTGGAGTCCAGTGAACTCATCGTCATGTTCTAGAAAGCAGGTGGAGATGATCTGAGCTTTGTGACATGGTGCATTATCCTGCTGGAAGTAGCATCAGAAGATGCTCCACTGTGGTCATAAAGGGATGGACATGGTCAGCAACAATACTCAGGTAGGCTGTGCTGCTTAAACCAGGCCACTAGAGATGGGATTTATGGCTCTTTGAAGGGAGCTTGATCACAGAGCTGTTCAGTTTGATTCAAAAGACTGGCTTGTTTTTATTTATTTATTCTCTTTTTTCTTTAGAATTTAATGACGGGTAATTAATTTTTATTAAGAAAAAAATTGCTGTTTAGACTTAGAACTTAAGATTTGGATCAGAATAATTCAAACGTGCACCCCGTCAATACATACTCCGTTGGTGGGAATTATTCTCAAATTTTGGTCATTATTTTATTTGGCTTGTGTTTTCATTGTAATCATTTCATTAGATGGCTCCATACCACCATGTTTTAATGCTCAGATCACTATTTCTTTCACCAAAAAGAACTACAATTAACTTCTATGCAAAACAAACAAATCTTCCACATATGGACCTAGTAATGCAAAAAAAAAATCACAATATGTACCTATATAAAATCTACTAAACAAGATGTATGTGTACATAGGAAAAATATAAATAATAAAAAGGCTAAAACTGAGCGACAGCAGTGCAAATATTAGTAACTGTTGCAAGACAGACCATTACAAATACAAATAGAGTTTAGAATTCAGAGTATTTGTTGTGAACAATACTTTCTGTGAATAGAGCGTGCTGAACATCAGTGATGGAACACATGAGTCATGTGAAAGCAGAATGAACAATTTGTATATAAAAAGAATGGCTCACAAGCGGGTCACAGCTGTAACTCTGTTCCCATCCTTCATTTAAAAGAGCCGTACAAAAGAATCGATTCGTTCATGAACGTCATATGTCTACATGCCATGTTTGTTGTAGTCCATGTCTCTGCTCTGGTGTGGTGGGCATGCCTCTGTTTCCCTGGGAACCAGGATCTTTGCCTGCACCTCACGTTTAACCAGCAACAGCATTTATACCTTCTTGGTCTTCTAGTCATCACCAGATGGGTGGTTCAGCCAGTGGTAACAGGACTTGGCCATTTCTGAATTCAGTTAGTAAGTTATTTCCCTCAGCGTTATCTGATCATCAACCTTTTCACCTATACTCAGCTCTGTGTCTGGGCTTGGATCCTGGTATGATACTTAATACAAAACAACGTTGGTAGTAAGGGATCCAAAGTGGGCCAAGAAAATATCCCCCCACCATTACACCAGCAGCAGCAGCCTGAAGCGTTGATCCAAGGCAGGATGGATCCATGTTTTCATTTTCCACCCAGTTCTGAACCTAGCATCTGAATGTGAAGCTGAAATGGAGACTCATCAGTCCAGTGTTGGTGAGTGTGTGTGAATTGTAGCCTCAGTTTCCTGTTCTTAGCTGGCAGGAGGCACCCGGTGTGTCTTCTGCTGCTGTAGCCCATCTGCTTCAAGGTTGGACGTGTTCAGAGATGATGTTCTGCAGACCTTGGTTGGAACCAGTGCTGATTGGACTTCCTGTTGTCTTTCTATCATCTCCAACCAGTTGTCCATTCTCCTCTGACCTCTGACACTAACAAGACATTCTGATCCAGACAACTGCTGCTCACTGGATATTTTCTCTTCTTCAGACCATTCTCTGTAAACCAGGGCTCGAATTACATCAGAGCTGTTGAGGGAACCTTTGTCAGGCGTGCACATCATGTGCATGCGCATATATATTAGTGCACGTAGCATGGTCAAAAATATGGTTACTGGATATATGGAAAGTTCTTTGAACAACCACAAAACAAGCATATAAAGTGTTTTTTGTATGGACGCTCTCCCTCAAAGTATCAGCTGAAAGTTCCTGTACCTTTCAGGGGAGCCGGGCTCCCCTTAGCATCCCTGTAATTCGAACCCTGCTGTAAACCCTAGAGGTGGTTGTTTGTGAAAATCCAAGTAAATACTCACACCAACAACCATGCCATGTTCAAAGTCACTTAAATCCTCTTTCTTCCTCATTCTGATGCTCAGTTTGAACTTCAGCAAGTCGTCCTCACTATGACTACATGTGCCATGTGATTGGCTGGTTAGATATTAATGTTGCCGGTGATTATATTAGCAGTGTTAGCATTTGGGGCTCTAATATTTATTTCGGATCATTAAATCTTTCATTCCCAAAGCCAGTACCTTGAAATGTTTCTGATTTTTATTTCTTAGTCAGCTAACAGAGAAGAGAGATAATTACGTCAAAAGCCAGCGTGGTGGCTCCTGACAGACAGAAAAACTGGAAAGCAGATGTTTAGATTTGATTGGGAGATTATCTAAAGATTGCATTTTTAGGTCTGCAATTGGCGGATGGGTGTGCACCTTATTAACTTGCTTTTGTTTTGCTCCTCTTTGTTCTGCGTATCTGAGGGCTCGGTAAACAGACGGTCAGACAGACAGACAGATAACACCAGCCATAAAGACAAGCAGATGGAGGAAGACATCCGCACACAGACTGCAGCTTTTACTCTTAGATTTTGGCAGATTGCCTTTTCTCTTACTTGGAATTTTCTCTTCAGATTCTCCCTTTTTTGTTCTGTTTTGTTTGTTTTCTGTCCCCTACACTTGAACCATTTGCTTAAATGTCTTTGTTTTGTTTTGGGGTTTTTTTTCTGTTTTTGGGGTTTGGCACCCACGGTGTCTTGTGGGTTTTTGTGCCCTCATCTCACACTGTCCCAGCGGTAAAATCACTGCAGGAAGAAAACACAAACTGGAACATCTTTATTGCTTTTTAACCTGAAAACATTATTTATGTACATGCTGGTCATTTCTCTGTTTGAAAATGCAATCCCTTGTTAATACTGGTGTCTTTTACATAAATGAGTCGAGGTGCTCTCTAGTCAGATGTTGTAATGACCTCCATCTTTCTATTTGACTAGATTAAGAGCTGAGAAAACCACACCACATAATCAGGTGACTTTTTATTGGCACAGGTTTTAGTCCATCTAGCACAAACTCTGAAATCCACATTTATTTCCATATTAAAATTTAAAAATTGGTTTGGGTTTTCATTACTGCAGATCATTTTAATTTAAACATAAAAACCTAAAAAGAACAGCAACATTTGATCATTGAATGTCCTGCATTTTTATTTTCCCTCCTGCATTCTCCCCTTTTTCCATTTCTCCTGTCTCCTTTAATCATTTTCCCTTGCTCTCCAGCTCTATCTCTCTCCCTCCGTTCCAATCTTTCACAGCCAAGTTTGCCAGCTCTCATGCAGATCTGAGCTTGAGCAGATGGTCGCGAGCAAAGACTGTTTACTTGCACACGGCTACGAACAAAACGAGCAGATGCCTGCAGAGCTGCTACTCTTCTCCAATCATCATGATACCAAACAGGCCCAAGGGGAGGAGGAGACGGCAAAGAAGCCGACTCACGAGAGGAAGAGTTCATTTTGAGCCTAAATGGAGGAAAGCGTTTTAGCTTTCACCTCAAACACACATACAGAAACACCCCTGAAGAATGCTAAGCCTGGCTTCACTTAGTTTCTATTGGCTTTTCACCAAAGTTTGTTTGTAATCTTCATATCCTTTTCTTCTGTCTGCTGCACCTTTAGAGGAAGATGTTTTTTCCTAAAGCCTCTGCAGGTTTCGCAGTTTTCTTCTGCTCATTGTGTCTTTATTAAATAGTAGTAGTAAACCTCAACAATAACCTTCGTGGATACATATCATTTGAAACAAAATGAGCTTTTAATGGGTGATCCATATTCAGAGCTTTAAAAAGATCAAAAGATTTTGAGGCATAAGGTTATAAAGAATTTAATTTTCTGCTCTTTTAAAACTGACTAATGACCTGTTGATGGCAGCTGACTCCGCTCTTCTCACAATTCTCATCCTCCTAGATCTGAGTGCAGCATTCAACACCATCTCACACAGCCTCCTCCTGAAAAGACTGGCACCTCTTAGTGTTTCTCATACACCTTTTACTTGGTTTTCCATGTATCTCTCCAACTGCACACAGTTCATTCAACTTAAGGCCTACACTTCAAAATCATTCCCTGTCACAGCCGGTGTACCCCAGGGATCAGTCCTGGGGCCCCTTCTGTTCATCACTTCTGTTCTCCCCCTTGGTCACATTTTCCGTAAATATAGTATGAACTTCTGTTCCTATGCAGACGACACCCAGCTCTACATCTCTTCCAAACCTAACTGCTCACTTCCTTCTCCTCTCTCTCTGACTGTCTTCAGGAAATCAAAGCATGGTTCTCCTCCAGTTTTCTCAAACTCAACAGTATGAAAACTGAGATTCTACTTGTCGACACGCCCTCCACTCTGTCCAAGTGTCACAGTTTCTCCATCAACAATGACAGCTTGCCATTTTGTCCTCCCCTCAGATTAAGAGTCTGTGCGTCATTCTCGACAGCACCTTATCCTTCCAAGCCCACATCAACAACATCATTTGGTTCTTCTTACTTCCACCATCGCTCACTTTGCATGCTGCTGCCATCTTTAGCCACAGTCTTGTCACTTCTCATATCGGCTACTGTAACTCACTCCTCTTCGGTCTTCCCAGTAAATCACTTCATAAACTGCAGCTCCTCCAGAACTCTGCCGACCCGCACCTCTTCCTTTAAACACATTACTCCTGTCCTTCAACAGCTCCGCTGGCTACCAATAAAACACAGAATCAATTTTAAGATAAAATGTATTCACAATCTGGCCCCTCCTTATCTATCCGATCTCCTCCACATTGCCACTCCTTCCCGGACTCTCAGGTCATCCTCCTTCATTCACCTCTGTTCCCTCTGCACGTGTCACCACCATGGGAAGCAGAGCCTTCAGTCGCTCTGCTCCCCGGCTCTGGAGCTTACTCCCATCTGAGCTTCGGAACATTGACTCTCTTCCAAATCTCTCTTTCAGATCTGCACTTAAAACCCATCTGTTTAAACTGGCCTACTCATTATAACTCTTCTGTTTGTTTTGTGTTGTTTTAATCCTAATGTCTTTTAAATTATTTGTCTTTTAAATTTTTTTTAACTCTTTGTAATTCCTTTTTTTTTTTCTTCTCCTTCTTCTTCTTTTGTGTAAGGTGACCTTGGGTGTGGAAAAGCAGCGAGAAATAAAATGTATTATTATTATTAATTTGGTTCAAGGACGACCACACAGTGGCTTACTAAAGTAATGCTAAAAAGAGTTAAAAATGCCTACTCTTTATTTCTCATTATGTCCCAGTGCTTAATGTGTAATTCTGATAACATCAGGTAGTTCCCACTGAAGCATCTGCCCTGTGTCAGGGTTTCTTTAGCAGCTATTACTGGTATTCATATGACCTCATTTCCACTTTGTAGGTAACTTATTGTGTGTTTTGGAGGCTGGAAAATGCTTTACATTTGTGTTGTTTCTGGCTGTTAAAATCATTCATATTGTAAAAATGATCAATGTTGCTTCATAAAGTCATGAAAAAGGGAAAGGGATCCAAGGATTTTGTGAAACATTTTGGTGGAATCTAAAGGGGCTAAGTCACATCATGTCAGAATTTAAATGATCCCTTGGTTAAAGGTTTGTAAATCACTTTGGTTCAGTTGACCTCTAAGAAAAATGTAATAAAAAAAAACAGAGAATGTTCTGGTAGAAAATGAGCAGAACATTTTACCATTAACTGTGCGGACACTTGCACACATCCAAAAACAGAAAATCTGTACTTATACGTTGTTGCTTTCATGGACGTTGATTTAAAAAGGGAAAACTCTACTTTCATGGCATGAATGATGCTCCACTGAACAGAAGAGAGAATAGCTGAAGCAAATTAAATGAACTGGTAAAAGGTGATTGAATGAAATGTATCCAAGATCAGTTTTTAAGTTCTTATCTATAGTTTCTATTTCCAGTAAAACACACATATTAGAGGTACTGGTGGTGGCGGGTGTCACTTCCTGCCCACTGCACTTATGATTCCAACTTTAACGCTCAAACAGACCTGAACATCCCAACATTTTCCAAATACAAACATAGTGCAGTCGGTAAAAAACATAACGCAAATTTAGAGGTTAACAATAACAAAAGGTTAAATTCCTGCTAAAACTAAAGCTACGTAAAAGTTTATTGTTTAACTTTGAGAGTACAAAACTAATCTCAGATATTTTCAGATATGTTTAAGTTTCAGAAGAGTTCTTGTTCCTAAGATGCACATAGATTAGAGTTACTGCATGAATTAAAAAATTTCTTTAAAATCTTTACCGTACATTTAGCTCTATTTTTACAGACTTTTCTTACAGTGTGGTTAGAGTCCTCAAACCTCTTGGGGTAATTGAACAAGCAAAAGTCAACAACAGCATATGAGTTTAGTTAATTTTAACTTGAACTAACATTTCTAATTCATTCACCAGGATGGAGACAACAGACTGACTCTAGATTCTTCATGTGAGTCCAAACAGTTTGTTTCAAGCACAACAATGAAGCAAAAACACCCAAATCTGTACTGACAGATTTTGAAGGGTCTACTCACTCATCCGCACACAGAGAAATCATAAACTCCCAAGACTGTCCATGTTTTCATCTGCTTGGCCTTGTAGAAGTTTGTCCGAAGCACCAGGTAGTTGCAGATACTGCAGAACTGAGCAGACAGTAACACATAAGAATCTAATCTATCACATAGTGAGTGTGTGTGAATTGTAGCCTCAGTTTCCTGTTCTTAGCTGACAGGAGGCACCCGGTGTGTCTTCTGCTGCTGTAGCCCATCTGCTTCAAGGCTGGATGTGTTGTGTGTTCAGAGATGCTGTTCTGCAGATTTTGGTAGAAACCAGTGCTGATTTGGGTTCCTCTTGCCTTTCTATCATCTCCAACCAGTCTGCACATTCTCCTCTGACCTCTGACATGAATCCCCTTTCTTCCCCGTTCCAATACTTGCATTGAACTTTAACAAGCCATTTTAACCATGTCTGCATGACTAAATGCATTGTGATACTGCCTTGTGAATGGCTGTTGAGATATTTATCTTAAATTAAATGTGTCAAATATGTGTCGATCAAAATGCAGTTTTAATGCATTGGTCAATGTCAAATTTATTTAGCATATTTAAGAACAGTAACAGTTGGTAAATAGCATCAGCACTCATAAAATAGCAAATACAATGAAAATAAAAAAACACACACACACACACACACACACAGAACAGTTAAGATTATTAAAAGCTATTTAGCATCTGACATTCGGCCAGTGGAAAATCAGAGAGAACAGATGCGTTTTCAACAGACATTTTAAAGCTGGTCTGCTCAGAGCGGTGCAGACATGTAGAAGTAAGGTATTCCAACCTTGGGCTGCCACAGCGAATGCTCGGTCACCTTAACTTTGATCTCACAACATCGAGGAGAAACTGGCTGGTTGGCCGGAGCGCTCTCATGGGTGTGTGGATGTAGATCGGAAGGGACAGACCATTTAAAGCTTTTTATATTAACTTCTTTCTGTGCATCGTAAAGAAAATTCCACTTTGATTTGAGAGTATTTATCTGCAGGTATGAAATCAAATCTTTAAGATTGCAGGGATAAAAAGTTGTTTGTCCCTCAGTGTGAAGGACGTTCCTTTACACACAGTAAATACAGCTTTGTTGTCTTAGAAACATCAGGTGATTCATTTTACTCCAGAACTTTTCTTTTTCTTGGAGTACATTTTTATCTTTTCTTTTTTTTTAATCACACACACCTGCACAATCAGCCAGTTCCCAGCATCCGTTGCTGTGGTGACCCCAACCAGTTGCTGTCTGTAATCATGTTGATTGGCAACCACTGCAGTGTCTTTGATTAATGCTACAAATCGTCATTAGTGATGCTGGAGTTGAACAGTAAAAAAAAATCAAAAAATAAAAGTGCAAACATCCAGATTAAATCATGAGTGGAACACCCACCCCCATCACCCAGCACCCCAACACCAACAATTACTCCCAAGTGGATGCTGGTGAAACTCTGGGTCTGCAATGAACCATTAAAAATGGATTGGCATTTTTTCGGCTGGCATGGAGGGTTAATTTGCTCTCCAGAGCAGAAGGGGATGTCGGTGAGACATTTACAGTTTTATGAAAATGCTTGTGAGGCCAAATCGAACTTCTTATAGATTCTTGTGTCTTCGTTTTTGCTCCGTTATAGATACTTTTACTAAGACGCTTTGACAAGTTTTCAAACACAGATCACTGAAATATCCAGTTTTAATGATGTCTTTCAAAAATCAGCCAGATGTTTACAGAAAAAATATCCATTCAGTCCTTCCTTAAAATTTCCCTTTACATGTCATTTGGATTGCTTGTACTATATTTAGGTCAGACGCACTGAAGTAAAAAGTACAGTCTACGATATATTTGCATATAAGACATAATAATGAATAATAATCAAGTTTCAAAAGCAGAATTAGTTGATTTTCTCCTCCTTTGTTGCTGCAGAGAAGCACTTAGGGGCTATCCAATTCCCTCTGCTCACTATATATACCACGCTTGTGGAGAATATTCATTAGCAGCCATAAATACCCTGTTTGTGAATATTCATGACTTCAGGTAAAGCACAAAAGAGAAAGACACAAAACATGGCAGAGAGAGGTAACCGTCTCAGTCTGGTGGTGCCACAGGCTTCATAACTCCTCAGCGCTGCATGCCAGTCACACATCTTCCTCACTAATGCTGCAACATTTTCATTTTCATTTACTAAAAGAGAAAATGTTTCAAGCACATTTCACAGATGAAAGCCATTCTGGATTCAGTCATTAGCTTTGTAAGGTTAGCGGAGCGCTAAACGGTCTAAATCTGTCACGCCCTTGTGGGAAAAATACAAATAAAAAGAAGAAGCCACTCGTGAAAATTCTTTCCCTGTAAAATTTTCAGTTTGGAACTGACCTTAGTAAAAATTCCAGATGAATGCACTGTTGCTTCTCTAAGATGATTTCTGATGTCTTTCCTCCTTGATTTTTTTTTTTTTTTTAACAAACACTTAAATGCTGTGAACAAAGGAAGTCCTCTGCTGATGATAATTTGATCAGCTGCTACTGACCCTCTTTGTTGCTGTGGAGGCAGTAGGACTGGACACAGTCTTTCTGAATTTCAGCTTCTCCAATTAAACTTAATTCAGTTTTATTTTCAAATTGCCAATTCACAACAAAGTCATCTCAGGGCATTTCACAGACATATTCAATTCAGTACAATTCCTTGTGATCCAATTAAAACAAATCCACATTAGTCCAAATCATATTAGCAGTGTCCATACAAGCAATGAAAAATTCATTAAGGAATCCAACGGATTAGCTTTGCTGAGAAAACAATAACAGTGTAAAATGTCATGTAATGCCCCTCTGAGGTTGCACTTACCTCATTAAAGGTCTGACTTTTTGATTATGTTCTGACACATAAAACCTAATAATACTCAAGTCACTTTAGATATTTCATAAGTCGTATAATTGAGAAACAAGCGCATTAATAGTAGTCAGAAATCTTCCAGAATAATCCAATACTGTGTCTTTCAAGCTGGAGAGATAACAGTTTGTAATCCCCTGAAAGTACATTGTTGACCAGATATTTTACGATTAATCTCACTTACAACCAAAGTTTTTATTTCTATTTATTTCTATAATCAGTCACCAATCAGTCGTCGCGTTTCAGTGTTTAAACAGACGTTTCCCGCTCTGCCAGAATAAAGTCCGCCCTGCTTGTTCTGTAAACTCATTGTATTTCTACATTTACTGATAAGACCTACTCCAGAGTAATCTACAGCAGAGAATACGTTAGCAGGGTCCCCGCGTCTCTATCGTTTCCCTGCAAGCTGCCAATTAACCAAGTGGAGAGGCTTAGTGCAAGTCTGGAGCAGTGATATCAAAACAACTCTCTGTAAATGAGAGTCTTCTCCATGGGGGTGCCAGCCAATCAGAGAGCTCCCCGGGTCGATATCAAAATGATGTCAACCATGTTGGGTCTCCACTGCTGGTCTCAGCTACAGCTTGATAGATTACCTGTGTCTCCCAGGATGAAACAGATCCGGCTTCCTGCACAGGGCCAATCAAAACAACCCTTGGATTTGGGTCGACACCAAAATATAGCAGCAAGTTACACATAGCAGGGAGTGCCGACCTGTGTAAGACATGATATATAACCAATTTTATCTTTGCAGTGTTAATACAGCATATTTAACATCAAAATACTTTCAAAATATTTTAGTACTGAAAAATTGTAAAGTGAAATTAAGATGAACAGAGCTGTGCAGGGGTGATGGTTTAGCACCACCGTCACACAGCAAGAAGGTTTCTGGTTTAAATCTTTGTGGGAGTCTCCACATGGGTTGCATGTTCTCCATGTGTGGGTGATGGAGGTTCCTCTCACAGTCCCAAAACACGCATGTTAGGTTAACTAATGACTCTAAAATGTAGGGGTGTAAATCACAAGTTTGATTTTCATATAATACTGCATCTATTCAGTGGATGCTGGTTGTGATGTTTACTGATATCACAAATCACTTCCATTCATAAAATCACAAACACAACCAAATTATCAAAAATGTTCTTTCTGAGCTCGAACAGACATGTAAATGAAAAACAATCTGTTCATTAACAAAAACAGACTCAACCTCAGGATGCTAAGCTTTAAAATGTTCGGCTCACGGAAATTAAAACTGAAAGAATAAACATCTGTTTGTGTGAAGCAGGATAGAGTGTAAACCTTTCTCCTGCTTAGACTTTCAAACCAAATATTTTTAGAAATTAGTTATAAAACTAAAAGTCTGGACTTTATTTTAACTACACAAACGTGGATATCCACATTTTTCTGGTCATGGTACAACAAGAAATATTAGTTATTAGAACAAAGTAAATATAAACTATTTCATATTTTCTTTCATATTAATAGTTACTGTTTTAATATTTGTATTTGTGGAAATAAAATAAAGTTCTTTTGCTAAAACCCTGTTCACAAATGCAAAGCATGAAACTTTGTGCGAGAAGCTGCGTTTGGGAATTTTGTCCATTTCTTTACACATTTGTCTGATTGGATGGTGAAAAATAAAATATCCAATCAGAGAGCAGACAGCTTCCCATCTTTCCGCAGCACTGCAGACTTTTAAAGGGGAGTAATCGGTTTTAAAGGGGGGTTTATTAAATGACACTGGATGCAACATTTTCTGTGACAAAATGAATGTGCTGAAGTTTGTAACATTATAAGACAAACTGAAATGATTCAGTTCAAGTGTGGAGCTGCAAAATAAATGTGATAAACTGTTGGCTCTTTTTTTATTTCTCTCTTTTTTTTCCGTTCGGGAGCTCCTTGAACGTCTCTGCCGATGTAGACGTCCCTCACACATATGGAGTGAACCTTATGGAGTAACTTAGAGAACACACACGGGAGACGTGTTGCTCAGGACTCATGTGCTGCAGCCGCTCCACTGCTGCGGAGAGGAGGCGCACTTCTTTTCATTGAACTCTGACCAGAACAAACAACACAACGACGCACATACACGCAAAAATAGTCTATTAGTGACAGACAAACACTCCAGTATTATTCAGTCTGAGACTCCAGCAGCAGGTGCATCGACCTTTCTTTCTCTCTGTTAACCACCACTTTCTCCTCCACCCGATCGCTCTCCTCCCGCTGGCGTCCGTGCGTCGCAGTAACTATTTCAATCCCGCTTGGATTCCGGGGTAGCTGCTGGTGCATTAGAAACAGACGAAAACTCAAAAAGGTTTTGTTCTAGTTTCAGTCAAATAAAAAAAAGTATTATTATTTTAACAAATTAATTTAGTATTAATGATACGTATTAAAAAGTGGAATCAAGGTTAACAGGTTATTTACATAATAATCAGATCCTTTACCAGACTGATAGCTTTAGCTGAGACTTTCCCACCAACAGGGATGCGATGCTGCCGTGTTTTACTTAACTGCTGTTGGGCAGAAACCTTTTATTTCTATATTTCACCTTTTTTTATGAATTGATGATACTTCATCGTACAAAAATGTCACACAAGAAAAAAGCTGCTCTATAAGTTTAACATATAGCAACACATTGTGAGCTTGTTGTTTGGTTATTTTCATCAATAATTACTAAATTAAAAGGAATTTTTTTAGACTTCGAAGGTTTCCAACCAACAGCAGATACTTTCTGATCTACTTAGGGTTATGCGTTGCACAGATAAAGTGCTAACTGTGGAATCAATTACTCCATAAAAGCAAAGAGCAACAACATCCTGACTTTGGTAACTGTGGCTTTATTTCTGAGAATTTTCGGAAGTGTAAAACTCCACCCTGAACACACACATGTCCAAAATATGAGCAAAGGATGAGGAACACATGCTCATCTTGACCTGGTCTGCCAGTAGAATTATGATGGATCATAGTTAAAATATGTCCATATATCATTTCATCGCTTCCACCGAACCCCTTCGTCGACGCTGCCGTCATGATTCATCTATGAATGAATAAACTGCTTGTCTGTGTGCTGCAGGTCAGGTGGTGGGCGTGGCCAAGGTGCAGCAGCATTGCTGACTGACAGATTTCGCTCACAACAGGCAGAAATGTCGTGTTTTTAATGTTGGACAATCAGCCCTTGAACGTTTTTGTCTTGTCTCGTCAACGAAATCTCACAAACGTCTCGTCATGTTTTGGTCATCAGAGAGCCATTTTTAGCTCGTTACCGTCTCGTTATCGTCATGAAAAAAATGTTTGTCAACTAAATAAATTTGTCATTTTCCTCATTGACGAAAACAACACTGGTGACGAGCTTGATTTACAGACGCAAACTCAATGCCAACAATTAAAATTTTTATGACTTAATACTGAGCCCATATCAGAAGGCAGCAGACTTTCCTCTCCCCTATTTTGGCCATTTTTTATACTTTTTATACAACTTTTCATGTAAAAATGAACAAAAATGACTAATATATTGACAGAAATGCAAAGCGTGACCATCTTACTTTAATGGTCAGATAAAATTTTTTGTATTTGTATTTGTATTATTAATTCCAAAGTATCATATCTCTGATTTTTATATCGATGTCAAACAAAAATCTGCACTTTGAAGTTAAGATGACAGCAGCGCTCCAGGTAATCAAGTTGTTTTTAAAATGTCGGTTTAAAACACGTTGATTTAACTGATGATGATAGACTGGTAAGAACCTTTCACAACATTTTAGTTGTACTTGCAAAGAGACAAAATATCTTCTAGGAATGTGCAGCCATTTTTAAAGGATGAATAATCAGGAAAACAACTTTAAAACCGATGTAGTGATACTGGTGATCCATGGAGGTCTAGACAGATGTTTCTGTGCTCCTTCTAGTGACCTGTCAATCACCTGAGGTGACACCTGGGGTGGCCTATCAGGTTTCAGAGGTGGCCAGTGCCACCCTGGACACCCCTCTAGCTCCATCCCTGCTCCTCGGCCACATCTTCCATTTCATCCAGGGGAATCCAGAGGTATTCCCATGTTTGTTGAGATATAGTTGCCCCAGTGTGCCCTGGGTCTTCCCCAGGGCATCCTACCCAGATGCCCGAGCCACCTCATCTGACTCCGTTGGATGTGGAGGAGCAGCAGTCAATCCTAATCTGAGCATCTCCCAGATGAACAAGCAGCAGAGCTCAGACACCCCGTAGAGGAAACTCCTTTCAGTTGTTTGCATCTATGATCTCGTTCAGGTGAGAGAAGGAACGTAGATCAACAAGTAAATGAAGAGCTTTGTCTTTCAGCTACAGCACCTTTCAAGAGAATAAAACCCAAAACAATTTAATTTTCTTTCTTCATTCTGTTTCCCTTGACATCAACTTTAACTTACTTTTATTACTACTTACTGTTTATTATACTTGATTCACAAGGCCAGAGTGAAAATACAAATAAAAATGTTTTTTGTGCTCCTGTCCATTGTATGTAGATATTGCTGTAAGTAAGGAAGCAGTGGTTTGACTTTGCACAACCATATTCCTCTCAGAATTTGTGCTTTCTGACTAATTGCTCAGTAAATACTGTAAAGCCAAACAAAGGCAGCTGGGAGTGTAGTGTGCTCATTAGTACGAGCAGCATCGCTGAGCAAGGCGAAGAAACACGACCTGTAATTAATCGAAGGGCTGCTGCTTCAATCAGAACAAAACAAGATCTCATTTACATGCTGAAGTTTTTCCATGTTCAGTTTATCAAGAGAGAGACTTTAAGTGAGGACAGATCATGACTTTATTCATCTTGGAACATTATCTTCTTGTTTTTGGGAGGTTGAAGATAAATATGCGATTTCAGATAGAACGAACAAAGATTTTCTTTTTCCTAAAAGTTTTTTTTACTTCATCTATCTTTATTATTTTTTAAACCCAGCCTTTGAACCAGGGGGTCCAGCTCTCGTCCTGCTGGAGTTTAGATATTTCACTCTCAAACACATGGGTCAAATTAAATAGATCTCCTCCATAATGTGTCTTCAAGTGCCCCACAAGCCTGCTAAATGCGCATTACGTAACTTTCAGTGTTGCCAAGTTTGCTTGTTTCAAGCGTCTTTTGCTTGTTTTTCTGTAAAGTTGTTTGCGGGTTTTGGGGCTTGTTTTCTTGAGTGTAGCTGCTTATTTGGGCTTTTCCTGCTTCCTTTATAAAGTCCTCCTTATTCTTTTTCAGCATTAAGGCAAGGACCCAGGGCTGCAAATCAGGAAACGTGAACATAACAGTACTTTTTTTCAGGAACTAGTGTCCACAGCCCCGTTTCCTAGATTACTGTCTGAAATCATGCTGGCACAAAAAAAAAACACTTATCCATGAGGCTTATTAGTTTCGATGATCCATAACAACATGAGGAAAAGACCGTTTTTATTTTGGCGATATATTGATCAGATCCAGTTCAGATTTATTAACTTGGGGGAAAAACTTCCTTAAACAGTCGGGTTGGGATTGGGTCTAAAATACAAGATGAATGTTTAGATGAAGCTGTTTTCCAATCCTCCATATCAATGGTTCAGTTTGCTGCTGCTGCTGGTGTAATTGTGGTTGAATATTTTCTTGGTCCATTTTGGGCCCCTTAGTACCAACGTGGCCTGGTTTAACCAGCACAGCCTACCTGAGTATTGTTGCTGACCATGTCCATCCCTTTATGACCACAGTGTATAACTACAGACCATTTACCATGTCACCATCCGTCCATCTCCACCTGCTTTCTTCAACATGACAATGAGTTCACTGGCAACATAATGACTAGATGTTCATCCTACACCATCAAGACACTGCGTGCCAGCATGTGCTTGCATTTTTCACTTATGCATCGTAGCGAACGGTGAAATGTACACACAACATCTGGCAGCACTAGATAGTTGTATAATTGCAAAAGGTGTGCACATACAACAATTATCAGGGCAGAAAAAGAATACACTCAGGGAAGCATGTGCATGTAATTACAATCAAAAAGTTGCAGGCTGTGTTCAACCATCCATCTATAGAATCCCACACAGCTCTGTTAACATAAATAAGAAAGGAGGCAGAAGTGATGATGTTATTTGAGTTTTGGAGATAAATATTTATGAAACAGCTAATCTAGTTGTTTCATTATTACTTGGAGAATATTTGGATGTTGGTGGCTCTGTGTACCTGTTGGACCTACTTGGGACAACGTCCAGGGTTGTGTTTTCATCCTAGTCCCTGTTTCTGACTGTTTTTTGGTTTGTATGTAGAACTGAAACAAAAAAGTAGTGTTTGCTTTTCCAATACCAATGCTAAAATTATTCTGCAGTGCTGTGCCTGAATTCATTCTTTAGATAATAGTCAATGCCATTATTTTTTATTTTTTTTAGTTAATGCCATTTAAGAACAACATGCACATGAAACAGAAAAATATATTAATTCTTGTTGAGTTGTAAGTAATTTTCAGCTTATAAATCACTGACTGAATGATACCCGTCAGAGTTAAAATACAAACAGTAGTGACCCCGACAATGCTGCTGCTGTTTGACCCTGCCTGGCTCATGTACAATACCACTCCAAAGTATGGACACACTTTCTCTTTAAATCTAAAGGGAAAGTGTGCCTAAACGTTTGACTGGTAGTGTACATCAAACTGCCACCTCCAGCAAATAAACAGCAGTAAACGTTTTACATGAATTTATTGTAATATCTTACCTGTTTAACCTGTAACTCGTAGTTTTAATGTATTTGAAATACTGGAATAATCCTAGCTGTCTTTGCTCCAACCAGCCTAATCTCCACTTCTGAGATGAACATTTACATAACAGTTACAATGAAATGTAAACACATCTGGACACTTATGGTTATCTTGGTCCCTGTCCAGATGTACAAGGGGGACTTTGACCAGCACAGATTTTTCATGCGTTTGCACCTTCATCCACATCCATATACCCACCAACACATATGAAGGGATACAAACTTATATTGGTGTACGTTACTCTCCCTCCTCACAGCCCACAGCTTTCCAGAGCTGCTGTAGCTGCTGACAGGCAGCTAACAGCGCTAACGGCTCAGAATGATACGTTCAGGACCACCTGGTTCATGTGTAGCTGAGGAGATTTAGGAAGAGACAAGTCTTCCACCTCAAAGACGCTCTGTGGCGTAGCTGCTTTGTGAATCTCGCTTTGCATGTTGCCAGTAAGCTGAGCTGCTGTCTGTCAATCATTCTGCCTGTGTATCCCAACGCGCTCACTCTCCACCCCCGATAACCCCACATCTCCCACCCCAACCCTTGCAGTTTCAGACATTTTTCAAATTTGGCAGTGGGTGGAGTTATGCAAACATAGGGCGTGTAGTTACACTTTAAAGGTGATTTAAGCTCTTCATCCCACTGTAGTAGCTTTGAATTTGAATGTTTCCACATGGCCATTTTGCCATACATGATACACTACGCTACACATCCCAGTCCAGTCTGAGGTCTGAAGATCTCTTTGAATGAACTCTCTCAGCTCATACATACTGCAGGCTGTTTCAAGAAGCAGCCATTCTTGTCTTTTTTATGTTATTGACGTAAAAGCCCAGAGTACATACTGCACCTTATGCGTAATTGACTTTCAGACCACCAACTCTTGCTTCTCCCACACATCCTCCTCCTCCTCCTCCAAAGTCTTTCCTCCTCCTCATTAAGTCCCCAGATGCTCCCCTCAGCCTCCTCCTCTCACACACAGGATCATTGCAGGGGTTTTACAGTCAGAGAGCTGCATGCCAAGTACTCACTGCCTGAACTCTGCAGGGTGGCACTTTAATAAACCTTCATTCCAACACAACGTGAAACACAAAGCATTTAGAAAAAATAAAGTAAGAAATGAGGTAGAATAAGTAACTTCCCATATCGAAGCCAGCTGTTTGATTACAGGAAGGTGGAGTTTATGTATGTCTTGTGTTGTTGTGTGTTGGACCCCTATTTGCTTCAGAACTGCTTTAATTCTTGGTGGCATAAATTCAACAAGGTGTTGGAAACGTGCCTCAGAGGTTTTGCACTATATTAACATGACAGCATCACACAGTTGCTGCAGATCCCTGATGAGAATCTCCCGTTCCACCACATCCCAAAGCTGCTCTACTGGACTGAGATCTGGTGACTGTGGAGGCCGTTGGAGTCCAGTGAACTCATCGTCATGTTCTAGAAAGCAGGTGGAGATGATCTGAGCTTTGTGACATGGTGCATTATCCTGCTGGAAGTAGCATCAGAAGATGCTCCACTGTGGTCATAAAGGGATGGACATGGTCAGCAACAATACTCAGGTAGGCTGTGCTGGTTAAACCAGGCCACGTTGGTACTAAGGGGCCCAAAGTGGGCCAAGAAAATCTCCCCCCACCATTACACCAGCAGCAGCCTGAAGCGTTGATCCAAGGCAGGATGGATCCATGTTTTCATGATGTTTCCAGCAGATTCTGAGCCGAGCATCTGAATGTGGAGCTGAAATGGAGACTCATCAAACCAACAACGTTTCTCCAACTTCTATTGTCCAGTGTTGGTGAGTGTGTGTGAATTGTAGCCTCAGTTTCCTGTTCTTAGCTGGCAGGAGGCACCCGGTGTGTCTTCTGCTGCTGGAGCCCATGTGCTTCAAAGTTGGACGGGTTGTGTGTTCAGAGATGCTGTTCTGCAGATCTTGGTTGGAACCAGTTGTTACTTAAGTTCTTGTGATCTTTCCATCATCTCCAACCAGTCTGTCCATTCTCCTCTGACCTCTGACATCAACCAGACGTTCTGGTCCAGACAACTGCTGCTCGCTGGATATTTTCTCTTCTTCAGACCATCTCTGTAAACCCTGGAGATGGTTGTGTGTGAAAATGTTACGTGTTCAGGGTGAAACCAGGATCCAAATGCAGACACAGAGCCAAGTATTAGTAAAGGGTTTATTGTAGTTTACTGGTGATGAGCAGCGGAAAGGGGAGGGTGTGGCAGGCAGGTCGGACTAAGAGGAGCAAAGCAAAGATTATTGTAAGCAGGCTGAAGGACAAGACGGACAAAGTGCAGAATAGGCCAAGAGCTGTTACCACAGAGTAAACCAACAATTACAGTACGAGCTGGTCTAAATCCTGCTGTTGCTGATTGCGGATAAGGTGCAGGTGAAGATCCTGGTTGTCGTGGAAACAGGCACACCCACCACAGCCACACACCAGAGCAGGAACATGGACCATGACAGAAAATCCCAGGAAATACTCAGACCAACAACCATGCCACATTCAAAGTCATGTAAAATCCCTTTCTTCCTCATTCTGATTCTCAGTTTGAACTTCAGTAGAACACCACGGGATGCAACGTGCCATTTTAAAGTACAGTTACTTGACAGCACTAGTTTATGGTGCTAAATCTTAGCTTCCAGTTGACAGTCGTGTGTAGCATCATCGTCCAACTTTTCCAACCTAAAAATGTGGATTTTGCAACATTCGATGCATAACTATTTTACAATATATTGTCACTCTGTGTTTTCCTGTGACGTTATTTGCTTGTGCAACCAAACATATAAACTGAGGAAATCATGTCTCTGGACACAAATCCAGAAGTTTAGGAGACTATTTCACATTCTAATGTGAGATAGAGTTGTTTAGGGGTATTTTTAGAGCAACTGCATCTTGTATTTTTCTAAATTATGAGCCATATTTAACCTGAAAACAGCCCTTTAGCATTACTGGACATGAGTTGAGATATGCTGAAATGGTTTTCATTGAACTGAACTGATTATCAAGAGGACAAAAACAATGTACCACATTTTGTAATAAATGTAGTCTAAATAGGTCAAACAGTAATGTGTGGTTATTTTGGCTCATTTGCTTTGTTTATGTAGAATTAAACATTAATGTATTTTAAAATTAAACCAAAAATAAGCAAAATTGTGGAGTTTGGTTTATTTATTCATTTATTTAGGTACGATTCCTATGAAAAATACTTATAACCCCCTGATCTGATGCATCATTTATTGGTTAAACAAAAACATCCTTTGAAGGAAAAAGATTGTGGATATTTTTTACGTATATCATTTTAAGGAAAAATGTGATATTAATGGATAATTGAATTATTAGTCCTAAAAGATACCAAAACCTCAAAACCAAAATGTACAACACCTGGGTCATAAAACAAAAACCAGGAGCTGAAGGAGTTTGTTTTTTTTCTCTCTGCTAATCCAGGATGAATTCTGAACTGAAAACAATTGATGAAATATTGATTTTTGCTTTTGGGTTTGAACCAAATGACGTGTGGTGCATGGCTCTAAGTTCATCCTGCTCTGGTCTTACAGTCTGTAGTTATGATTCATTTGCTGCATGTGCAGATTTTTTGTTGTGACTGAAACCGAATGCCCAAAAAGTATTTAGCAGTTTTGCAAGACTGTCTAATAAGAACTTTCTTGTCTGAGAATGAAGATGAAGAATCTTGACCTTTAACAGCGGTTATGAGGTTAAAACCAAATGTGATTGGCCGAAGCCCTAAAAAATCCTCATGTTCTGTCCCTGGTGCAGAACTCCAGCTCTCCTGTGCCCTCAGCACAGCATCTCTGACTGCAGCTTACTCGTGGTACTCAGGTAGGAAGTGATATGATCATTAATTGATGACATAGCTGCCCAGCATCCTGTTTAATGGTGTGTTTCAGCCTCTGTGTCCATTTTCTGGAGAACAATCCATGCAGAACATGGAAGGGGGAGCGATGAGGCTCGCCGCAAAGTCAGAACAGCCGACCGTTCGTCGCAGTGTTAAAGCAAGGTCATGTGGATGCCACTCATAACAGAGAATTCCCACACAAACAGGGCATCTGCAGCAGCTTGCAGAGCGACCAGCCACCAAGGGATGAATGATTTATCTGCTGAGAGGGATGCACAGGAGCAGCTAATGGAGCAGGATGTACAGCTGCAGAGGAAAGAGCGAGCGAAGACAGAAACAGGAAGCTGTAACAGAAGGAGACTCTCACTTCTCTCTGGTGTGAGACTTGCAGGCCAGACAGCTGACACATATGTTTCTGTCAATGGCTGCGACTGCGTTTGCATGTCAAGCTGTTGAGAAAACAAATGTGACTAATGTGTGGGCTCTGCGTGGTTTTCTGCACATTTGGTTTTTATTTCAAACCAACTAAAGTGAAGCAGACATGCGAACATGTTTATGTTGAGAGTAATTGGTTTAGAGGCACAACATTTAATGGATTTATTAACCAGACAACAGATTTTTTATCCATCTTTCTGTGGCTTCAGCTTTTTTTTTTGGAAACCATCTGTTGTCTGTTTTCTGTTAGCATTAAGTAAAAATTTGGTGAAAATACAGACTTTAATAAAATTTTTTCATTAATTGTATTCATTATTAATTTAACTTTTCATTTATCATGTTATTTTTGTAGATCAAATCTATTCTGTAGATGTGATGCCAATAATGCTCAGATTCACCTCCAAGTCAGTAAATATTAAATATCCATTTTGAGATTATCATTCAAAATATTTAATTGTAATTAATCGCATGAGTGTCCTGAGTTAACTCATGAGTAATTGCAAAATAATTGCAGATTTTTAAATCTGTTTCTGAATGTACCATAACAGGGTATTTATCATGTCTTTAATACTTCTTAAAAATTCCGAATTTGGTATCATGAGTACAGGAGAAGCTGATTTGGGGCCTTTCAGTGCTTTGTCAGAATGGTGAGCTGAATCAACACAGAGACAAAGTTACGCTACTAATGGTGCTATTTGTAATATCCAAGTTTGCGTCGTTCTCTGCAAGAACAGCGATGAACAGAAGCCAACAAAATCCACTTTATCCTCCTTTTTATGAAGTTTCTAACAGTTTTCCAGCCTTCTATTTAGAGGATGAGCAATTTAATATATCACACAAATAACCACTCAGTCGTCCCATCTGACATTCTGCTCCATGCTCCGTACCAGTGAACTGTAATTACATTTATTAGTACTCACAGCGGTACTCTGTATCGGCAAGTACCTAAATGTAAGTACTTGTTCTTGGTTTTAAAAAAATGTGGACTTGGTGCATTCCTATTTTTAAGAAAGGAAGCTTATGGAAAAATTAAATGTAACCTGAACATGGACTATGTTTGGGGTTCCTCTTTAGAGTATCAGCTGATTGTCTTTAGGGGAGCTCCTCTGCTTTTCAGGGGAGCCGAGCTCCCCTTTGCTCCCCTGTAATTTGAACTATGTTCATACCACTTCTGACAGCCTCACGTTCATCACAAACATACTATTAGCAGGAGTGAACGGCCTGCGTTTCTCCAAAATCATTTTAAACCTCTTCATTTTTATCCAGATCAGCTGTTGAAGGGCTGCTGCTTGCAAAATAATCAAGATATCTGGAAGCTCCATCACGGTCTGTCTTTAGAGGAGGAGGAGGAGGAGGGCTGTTTGCTGCACAGCCGGTGGTATTTTGATGCAACATACTACGATTCACATCGGCAGTAAATAAAGTTGACCTTACTCTTGTTCAGAGAACCACCCTGCAGAACTTTACAGCTAAAACTGCCCATGTAAAAGATCCATTCTGTGTCCATTTTTGCTAATGTTGCTAGCACTCATCCAAGCCACCGGCAGCTATTGATGTTGGTTAGATATCTCAGATAGTTTATTGACAGAATTCCAGGTTTAATATCAAACACACGTATGGGGGTGTAAATTCTAAGTTTGATCATAATACAATATTAGATTAATTTAGTGGCTAACGATCAGTGTTTGCTGATATCACAAATTCTGCCACAACATAAACTTGGTTCGACTGGATTCAGGACCCAGAGATCAGTATTAGAAGATATCAAATGCTGATTTAACACAAACACTTTCATTCTAATCACATCTCAGACAGCAACTAAAATATTAAAATCTAATTTTCTTATTAAACTCAATCAGGCATTTGAATGAAGAACAATCAGTTCTTTGAACAAAACTAGACTGTACCACATTCTGCATATTCAGCTTTAAAGCTGAGCTTTGGCAGATTTTCTCGCAAGTGACGCCAGCAACTGGCAAAAGTTACACTGTGCTACTTTAAGGGGTCGTTGGAAATTTATGTAATACTACTTTAATGCTACCTTTCAAAAACGGAAATATAACACAGAAGATATGAGCAGCAGTGAATTCCCAGGTTTATCAGGCCTGTATGAAGCAGAAAAAATACAAAACTATTTTTATTTATCTACCATCCATGGCTGACTCACTGTGAATGTTCCCATGCACATGCTACCAGGTAGTTAAGCTCGGTTTGTCAGGGAGCTCCCCGCTCCCTTTTATCCCTAAAGCCCTGACAAAATTATCCAAATCAACTTATACAGGGAACCTAAATCTTAAGGTTTAATCTTAATGGTGATTCTCTGACATTTTCATCTACACTCTGCAAAAAAAAAACTTAATTGTACTTTTAGAGATACAAAAGATTGTCACAGAGGTAGTATCCTCATTGGTAATGCTGTAGTACCCTCAACGCAATACCAACAAGACACAAACTGCACCGACACTTGCCCTAATATCCTCTTTGTGTATGCAAATTGCCATGTTTCCTCACCTGCCTGTGATTGGCTCCTCCTCATCACACCGTCCTCACCTGCTACCTGGTTCGTTACCTTCTGGACAAGTCGCTGCTGGCACATCCTGGATATAAAGGCTCTGAAATCCCATCATTTAGTGGCAGCTGCGCTTCTTTGGCTGCTTCGTAGAGGCGCAGCTCTTTAGTTTAACTGTGATTTGAAACGTCTTACATTGTGTCAGACATCTGAGGACTTGCTGATGTCTCGTGTTGAGCCTTTTGCTTGGTGTCTGTACAAATGGGCCAGGTTTAGACCCACTACTCACTCACTCAGTCCTGTTTATTAGATTATTTGGGTGCTACTTCCGGTTGTAATTTTGTTTGTTCTCAGTGCGGTCAGACAGGTTTTTGTTTCTTTGTGTTGGACATTAATTATTTCAATAAAATACTTATTTTCTAGTTAGTCCCTTCTATTACGATTCTTTCTTTGACCCGCCCATCCCGCCTGTTTGGTTTGGATTCTGACAGCCACTTGGAACAATAAAGTTCCTGTTACATCTGGGCATAATTATTTTATGCTACTACCTTTTTCCCTGGCAGTTTTATTACAAGTTTTATTTGTAGTATTTCAAGTACACTTTCATTTAGTCCATGAAGGACATGACAAAATAGGTATCAACTAAAAAAATCTATACAATTTCTCATAAAAACATCAACTTTAATCAGTGTGTTTTACACTGTATTAAAGGACACATTTCAATATAACCCAATAAATAAAATACATCCAAAAAGGTCAGAAAGACTGAAATTGTTTCATTTTAATGAAGAGACTCTGGTACATCTGAGGTTGAGGATGACCCAGAGAGAGTTGTTCAGCTGCTTTGAAAATATTCCAGACCTGTGCCACATCTTAAATTGGGGATTTTAGGTTCAATTTACTGGAAATTCAAGTAATAAGGTTTCTGTTTGCTGTAATATCGTTTGCTCATTACATTAGCATGTGAAGATTCAGTAGCAAAGACATTGGTTCACATAAATGGTAGTCATACAGAAATGAACGTGTCACATATTTCAGCCACACAGACTGAGATCTCATGGAAATGCGCTGCAAAACAGTAGTCAGCCATTTGGATGCTCATCAAGAAGCAATCCAGTACTTGTGGATAATCAGCCTCACTGCAAGAGACTGAGTGGTGCTGAGGTTTTCTAACCTTTGTTCTCAAGGGCGCCACTGACAGCTTTGGCCTCATGTGATTGAGGACAGCGCACGGCATAAGGGACATGGAAGGGGGAGGAATGGGAGATGTCGGGAGGATGGATGGAGGGAGTCAGCCAGGCCAGGCTGACTGACTCCAGGCCATCACACTGCAGCTCAATGAGCCAAAGGATCTTGGATAAACTTCCATCTGCTGTGACCTACTACCACAAACTGAACTACAGAGTATGAAATGAATATGAATCCTGCATATAATAAAATCCAGTAAATAGAAGGAGGTTAGCAAATGAATATTACATAAATAGAACTTTTTTTTTTTTTACTAATCCCATCTTTATTCTTCTGTGAATCAGTAAAACATTCACCCGTCACTTTGTCAGGTCCACCTTCTAGTACCAGGCTGGACCCCTTTTTCCTTCAGAACTGCCTTATTTCTTGGTGTCATAGATTGAACAAGATATTGGAAACCTTCCTCAGAGGTTTGCTCCATGTCGACATGAAGCATCACAATTGCTGCAGGTTTGTCGGCTGCATCCATGATGAGAATCTCCCATTCCACCACATCCCAAAGCTGCTCTACTGGACTGAGATCTGGTGACTGTGGAGGCCGTTGGAGTCCAGTGAACTCATCGTCATGTTCTAGAAAGCAGGTGGAGATGATCTGAGCTTTGTGACATGGTGCATTATCCTGCTGGAAGTAGCATCAGAAGATGCTCCACTGTGGTCATAAAGGGATGGACATGGTCAGCAACAATACTCAGGTAGGCTGTGCTGGTTAAACCAGGCCACGTTGGTACTAAGGGGTCCAAAGTGGACCAAGAAAATATCCTCCAAACCTTTAAGGCCCATATATGATCTACACTAAAGAAAGATATACTCAAAACTTTTTACCCACATTGTCTCATCATTACTCTACCATGGCTTCATTTATATGCAAAGCAATATTCTGGTATTAACCCTGATTAACACCTGACTCTTAATAAGCCGCTGCAATGTAAACACCACTATTGTAGTATTGTCTTGTATAAATTAAAGTCAGTGATCAGGGTAGTTCACACACATAACCAATCATCCAAAGAGCTTCTCATGAGTAATTAAAGTTCTTTGTGTGTAATTAAGAAAAAAAAAGTCCATGGCAGTCAGCACTTCTTGGTCCTCATGTACTTCTACAAGGCTTTGTGGTGTGTTTGGACTGCAGTATGCATCTCTCACCACAAAGATGCAGCCCAGAGGGTGGAGCGTGTCTCTGGTGAGGGTGGAGTGCACGTGTCCAAATCCACAGCAGACCAGCTTCCCAGCACCATGTTTCACTGTGGGATCATTACACTGACATATTCCCTTTGCTGCGGCTGTGCATTAACATTACATACTACCGACACAAATCTGTAAGTGGGATTCATCAGGATAGTAAATATAACTTTTTTCCATAATCCACAAAGTCCATGTCAAGTTTTTCACTTTTGTTTTTTTTTTTTTCCTCCTGAGAAGTGGTTCATTCATTCTTAGTGCTGCTGGATGAGAGAAAACTGGAAAAAAAAACCTTCAATACAAAATCACCATGAAAGTCATCATCACAGTCCATAAAGCGCTTAATGATTCAGCCCCTCAGTGCGTCTGACTTGCTCACATCAGGGGCCTGTTCCAGTAGGAAAGTTCAGTTAACTCCGAGTCTAGTCACAATCTTACTCTGAGCTGAGCATTTCAGGTTTCGATTCCAGATCAGCTTCTTGTGTCGGAACCACAACAAGAAGGACACAATAAAGCACCAATACCTGGATTCACCATGACAACCGCTCACAAAAAGCTAGTTACTTCACCCAACTGGCGCGAGAGGTTTTTATAGAAGCATATGGGGCAATAAAGAAGGGAACACTGCTGCCAGCAGAGAGAAACATGATGGAAGAAACTGCTGCTTGAGTCAATGTGGACGTTCCACTGGTCAACTGATGAATATTTAACTTCATTAAAACTGCAGCATGTGGGCTAAAATATTGGTGGATAGAAAAGAATCTTAGTTTTATGCAGGTTCCTACTAGGAAAAATACACATAGAGGAAATTGAAGTATAAAGAAATCTTTTAGAAAGTTCCTGTACTGTATTAGACCACAGTCTGTATATATATATATATATATATATATATATATATATATATATATATATATATATATATATATATATATATATACAGTACAGTATACAGAACACGGATCTCTACCCATCACCTCCCATTTATGCAGTTATGATTTCAGACATGTGAGGACTGTCCTTATGATTCGACACACTGCTGTCTTTTCAAAATTTTCTGTAATGCAAATGTAATAAAGAAAAGTCCCCTTTTAAAAAGAAAATTAGGAAGTGTCGCAGGGTAAAGTATGAATCTTGCTGTGGCGTCATGTCATGAACACAGACTATCACATCTATGGCCAGAGAACTCTGTCTGATGGGCTGTTAATCAGACAATGATAACACGTATGTTTGAGTTCTGACACATCTTCTCTGTATGTTCTGTATGTTGGATGGAAAGCAGAACCTTCAGTTATCAGTCACCCCTCTGTGGAAGCAGCTCCCAGTCTGGCCTCAGAAAGCAGACATCCTCTACCTTTCAGATTAAGCTACACGCTTTTTGTTTAGATAAATCTTATAGCTAGGGCTGGCTTTAGTTATGCTGCTACAAGCTGAGGCTGCTGGGGGACGTCCCATGTTGGACTGAGCACTTCCCTCCACTTTCCTTTCTTTGCTCTTTGTTTTACATCATCAATAAATATATATTACTATGATTGTTGTGATGACCCCTGTTGTTTTCTTTACTTTGTGTTTTTTTTTTTTTTTTGTTCATTGGTCTTATAACTTGGGTGGGAGTGGCTCATCAGCTGATGGCTGGACATGTGTTTCTAATCTTTAAACCAGTGTTGCTACTAAAACCCTCCTCTCTCTCTTCCCTCTGCAGCTGGCAGCCTGGCAGTGATGGGTTTATTTATATTTGTTCCTTTATGCACATTTGCATACATAACTTCCATTATCATGCACTTCTAACTCACTGATATTCCTCATACTATATATTTAGTTTTACTGAGTTGGAAATAATTCAGCATGTGTTCCCTTATCTATGCAATCATCTTTATGAATTGGTTTAAATGAACACAGTTATAAATTTGACTAATGTGATCGTATTAGGGATTTGTTTAAACTGGATTATAATTGGACTGTAAAGGTATCTTGAGATGACTTTGTCTTGAAATGAAGCTTCCCAAATGAATTTGCATTTGCATAGACCCAGAAAATGGTCTTTAAGTATCAATTGAATTGATGTTATAGTTAATCAGATAGATTGAATCAATAAATAATACATTTTAGAAAATCAATAGATGTTTGTCATGTGGTTGTTTAGATTTGTGATTTTGTGCTTCTTGGCTATAAGAACGCTCTTAGCTCGGTATGATAATCTGGCTTCTGACACCTTCACTTAGATCTGACGCTGTGCCATCACAATGCTTCTTAGTCAGCAATGTTCTGCTGGAAACCTGAAACACAGCAATATTTATAACAAGTGAACAACACCTGCAGGTCGATTTGGTGGAACAAGCCTCTGAGGAGTCTATCAAATCCACCTGAGGGCTGCTTCTATAGAAACAGGAAACGCTGACCTTTTATACAAAGGAGTTAACACAGTCAGTCCCACTAATCCGCTTCAGTTTGATTGATGACCTAAAAACTGACCCTTTAGCATCCAGGTCCAGTGGGATTAACGGCTCAAATGCTCACACATCTGATAAACTCAAAGCAAGGACGATTCATTTGATCAAACTTTTCACTTTTTGCCTCTGTTAAGCAAAAAAAACTCATTATTTTCAGCCCCTGGACTTTGTGCTCATTATGGCTGTGCATATATAGCTGAATTCTCTCTGAATAGGAGATACAACTGACATGTGGAGAAATAATGCGGCGCTGTGCACTGGCAGCGTTTACAGGCCATGAGGTTGGCAATAATGTACCAGACGGGCGGGGGGACAGCCTGGTGAGTGAAGCACTAAATGATTTTGGCTGATAGAGAGGGCTTTGAAAGGTAAAACAAAGTGCCCTCGTAAAAAAAAAAAAAAAACAAGAGTTTGGTCCAAAATTTTAATGACTTACTAAGCAAAAATTGAAATGGATGATGTCATGGAGGTAACTGGTGCATCTTTCGCCTGGTTTAGGAAAGCTTACATTGTTTAAAGATGTAATCATTTTCTGTTTTCCTTTTTTACTTTCTTTCTTTGCAGAGGTCTGTGAAAATGTTTATTTATACTGTTGAAAAATGAAGCTCCTGTTTGCAGAACCAGAACCAGGTGGAGTAGAGTTGTGATGTGTAGGTGCAATCCAGCCAACAAACTTTAGTGCCAAGTGTCAAGTGGGTGGACGGATGGACGGACCATTAGGCAACCTGTACAAGATGTGACCATTTCGTTGTATTAACATTGTTCTTTATTTGCAGGAACATCCTCTGTGGTATGGCTCATCAGAAAAGTTTCTTGCTTTAGTTTTAAATGTGTGTTTTGGTTCATTCTCTCAAAGCCTAAAATGTGGGAACCTTTGACCACCCCCAGCAGAATGTTGCTGCACTGTTACAATTACTCTTAGTAAAACCATATGAGAACATTACATTTAGGTTCTCTAAACATTAGCATCTTTGTTCTTTAGTTTTGACTTAATGAAACTGTAAGCTAATGTTCATATTAGTTCCCTTCCTTCCTGAAAGGATGCTGAGAGAAAGAAAATTGTAAAACTGAGCATGTCATATTATTTTAAAGCTAAAATTTCACCATCTGTAATATTTTGTCTGGTTATATTCTTTAATTAATGTGTTGAAAACAGTTGAGTGAAATAAAACTGCAAGGTTCAAAGACCATGTATTTGGTAGAATAGTCTAGTTGCATCTGTCAAGGACAATTACCAAATAAGAAATGTGCAAGCTAAAATTAGCGAAATTTCATCACTCAAAACAAATGTTTGAGTGTGCAGGAATCAGGCAGGAATAGTGGATTTATGTGCAAAGAGCATTTGCATGAACTGAGAATACAGCTATTTGTAATTTGTGGAAAAGCAGTCTGCATGTGATGGATGTTGTGTAATAGTACATAAATACTAAAAGTGCCAGAAGGGACAAAAAAAAGGAAAAACCTTTATAGATGTTCCAAGTGACCGTGATGTGATCATTCTCAAAAAAAAGGAGTCTTTGATGATGCATTCAGTTGAACAGAGAGAGGAGGAGAGCGAGTAAAAAACAACTACTGCACTGTAAATGCTGGAATGTATTTAATATAGTAATCATCACAAGCAGGCATCTGCAATCCAAAACACATAAAAATCAAAAGTGGGTTTTGCATTTTCACGTTTTTGCAGCAGCTGCTTCATGCAAACAGTCAACCTTCAATGTGTAATAACTGCTGGTGAGTAGACAGAGCCTGAGCTTGAGGGAAATTTCTTCTCCTCTTTCTCCTCGGCTAACAGCAGAAGTTCAGGTGAGACAGACCGACCAGCTTCTCTAAAAGTTTCACATCAATCTGTTTGCTCTCGCTGAAATCAGCCCACCCGAGTTTATAGAGATAGATTTATTTGTTTGTTTGTTTGTTTGTTTATTAATTTATTTATTTGGGTTGTGCAAAGTTTTGTGAGTAGTCCATGTCTTATTGAGTAAGTAATCAGAGCAATCTGACTGGAGAATTATGAGGGAATCACACACAAATCTCAAGAATTTCATTACAGTTTGAGTGAGAATTATATTGTGGACTTAGATAATGTGCCAATTGAGAGCATGTTAAGCAGACTTAGTCTATGTAGCTGACACAGTGATGAGATTTATTTTTTTTAAAAAAGACAAGATTTAGCATTTAGCCTTAGCTGGCCAGGCAAGAAAACTTTAATTTACCCATCTGAGAATGCTCTGACTAATTTTCTCTATAGGCAGTATTTTGACTATTCATAATTACTTTACACAACCTCACTTTAAAAAAAAAGAAATTACAAACACAATTTATCTTCTTTTTTGCCCAACTCTTCACAGGATGTGTGTTAAATGTTGCAGAGATACTTAAAGCTTTATAGCTCACATTTCTTTTTCGTTTTGACAAAGCCTTGCATCACCAGTGCATGAAAAGCAGTTTATGTGCAGAGCTGCAGCTGTGTATCTGCCAAGCCAATTAGCCGTGTGTTTTATAATGCCAGAAGGTTTGTCTTAGGGCAGATCAGCCAGTATCGCAACACACGAGTCTGAGCACGTGAAGCTGGTGCTGCAGTGATGTTAAAACATTGCTGCCCAACAACAGACACACCTAATGTCTTTCTGGAGAGCAGTTCTCTAAACCCCCCAAAGCTACCAAGATAGCCTTCAAGATGTTGTCATAGTGGGGGTTGCTTAGCAACAAGGTTAATGAAGCACACCTTGAGCCCTCAAAGCTCTTTGACATGTGATGCTCGATGCTGGGACCTGACTTGGAGCAGAAGAACAAAGTCACTGTTTGATCACATCCAAATGAAAAGTCCAAACTGAGGAGAAGGAGAGCAGATGAGAAATCCCCTTTGTGGTCCTTTTAATCTCCAACGTGTTGCCTCTGACCAGGTGCCAGGTGTTCACCCCCCCTCCGTGTTTTTCTGTCTCTTTCTATTTTACTCAGACCGCTCACCCACCCCCACCACTGTCTCACACACAAGCACATCACTCAGACATACACTGCATAGAAATAACTGCAAAAAGAGCAAACACACACACAGGTGCAAAAGACACTCACACAGGTGGGCTGTAGCACAGCTCCCATCCTATAATTAAATTTTGTGTCTCCCACCTGTGTTACAGAGGTAGATCTGACTCAAGGTAATTACAGGGCCGTGATGGAACAAAACAACGGAGGCGGTGTACGCACACACACACACACACAAGCCACCTAACCCTCTTATGAGACACCACAACAGAAGGAATGCATATAGATCCAGAAACCCTGCAACAAAACAACACACACACACACACACAGTGGCTATGGATGAACACGGCAGGAGACTTACATCATGCCACTTGGTGTTTACCGTCTGGGTTTTGCTGTAAACCTGCTGCCTGTCATATGTTTCCATGTCCCGCTGCTCTTTGCTTTAACATCTTTCTATTTCTGAGTCACATTTTGTTTGAACATTTATTCAACTCGTCATGTCCCAGATAAACCCTGGTTCAATTCATTCGTTCAGGTACACCTCTGTTCACCATAAATTTTGAAAAAAAAAAGAAAAAGACAATTTCTTTGCTTCAAAGTTTGCTATAGCATAGATTCCAATTCAGTGGTTTGCAAAGCAGTCCAGTCTTAACGTTTGCAAAACAGGAAGAGCAGGAAAAATGGTGAAATTAGGACAGGAAACAAAAAGAGAAATGAATGGAGAGGAGACAGGAGGCTGGAAAAGAATTAAACAGAAAACGGAAGACAAAGAAGTAGAAGCAAAAAACTGAAACTAGGTAATATGTTTGCAAAAGGTTTAGCTGGATAACTAACAGCATATGCACTGTGTCTGGGAACAGTAGAAAACGAATGGAATATGCAGCTTAGACTCGTGTAAATACGCTTTTTTTTTTACCTGTTATTGATGCTTTTCTTAAATTAAATGACTGCAGGTTCACGTCCTGATGCGTTATGCAACATGTACACAGACAGGACTGATTTTTTTAGTGACAAACATTCACAACATCAGACATGTGGTTGGTTGTAGGATCTGACTGACTGGCACCTCTGCTGCCTATTGACAGTCAAGCTATTCTCAACTTTCTGCTACAAGCTAAGCTAGCAATGCAAAGCAAGTGGACACAGAATTCAATCCAGCAAAGCAAGACGTGTGATAGATATTTGTTGATGCCTTATTTATTCCCTGAGGTTGTCATTACAGATGATACACAAGGTCCAGTACTATAAATGGGAATGAACACGACTGTATCCATGACCTTTCTGAGCATTTACAGGCTTGCAGAGAGGAACAGGAAGAGACCACCTGCAGTACCAGGTAGGTTTTACTGTAGCACTACCTCAACTTTTAGTTTCAGTCTCTCCACAAAGTTAGCATCATAATGGGACTCATTCATAAAACAGTCATTTGGAAAATGTAGCAAAAGATTTTTACTAAGCAGGAAAACTGAACTACATTTACTGATCCAAGATCTCTGGGTATTTAGGGAAGCTGAAAAGGTTCAAATTGTCTTTGCAACAAATCTAGAGACTATGAAATAATAAGGCCACATCATTAATAAGAAGTCTCACATGCAAGAGTTTGGGAATTCTGGATAAACCCGGTTGCTTCTGCACAAAAATACTAAAACAACATTTTATCTCTCCATTTCAGTTTTGGATGATGTTTAACACAGTTAAACATGGATGAGTCAGGAAACAGAAAATCATGCCCTTTAACTTTTGAATAACACTTTACTCTAATAGGAACCACCTCGTCTTTTGTTTTTACAGAGAAAGGGTCTGAATTATCCTTTTCTTTTTCTGATTATAGACTGAGTCCGTTGCAAACAATATTATTAGTGACTAATGCAATAATTAGCCTTAATATTCTGTTTCATCCCTCATGATGAAACTCATTGCCAGTAACTGCATAACAGTTTCTGTGAGTAAAATATGGTCAATTAGAAAGCAAAAACAAAATATTTAGATGGAAATGACTTAATTATTGATAAACCTTTACCATTAGAATGTTACGTTCAGTAACAGAAGGTTCAGAACATCATGTTCAGCTTGAGCTGTTTCAGTTCAGTTGTATTTGTACTGCATCAATTCACAACAAAGTCATCTCTGGACATTTTTAAAGATACACTAACCCTAACCCTAACCCAATTAAATCCAGTTCATTGTAGTTCAATTAACCCGTTGGTACCAGACGGCCCGTGGGAGGAATATAATAAATATTCAGTCTGTCTTCCAAGCACCTGCACATATTATACACCACTGGAAAGCTAAGATTCATGACATGTGAATGATGTATACCATAACAGGCTACAATCATCTCTATATATTCCGTAAACATTGCAATTTATCTTTGAGGCCATACTGTACTCCAGTAGCAGACGGTACTGCAACAAAAAACGGCCCAGTTACATCAGCAAGGGTTCAGTAAAAATAGTCTAGTAAAATAGTTGCTGCACAAGTCTGCACAAGTCTGCACAAGTATCCATAAAACCCGTTTTAGGTGAAAAATTTAAAGATTTTAAGGGGTTAAAATACAATTCAATTATATGATCCTCATAAAAGAATTACCTAGCTAAGACACCAACAGATTACAATGAATCTTCTCTTTGATTCAATCCTCCACCCTATCTGCACGAGGAGACAGTGGAGAGAAAAAACTCCCTTTGAACAGGAAGGAAAGCCAGGAAGGAAAACCTCCATCAGAAACAGGACCAGGAAGGAATACCTCCATCAGAAACAGGACCAGGAAGGAATACCTCAATCATAAACAGAACCAGAAAGGAAAACCTCCATCAGAACCAGGACCAGGAAGGAAAACCTCCATCAGAAACAAGACCAGGAAGGAATACCTCCATCAGAAACAGGACCAGGAAGGAATACCTCCATCAGAAACAGAACCAGGAAGGAATACCTCCATCATAAACAGGACCAGAAAGGAAAACCTCCATCAGAACCAGGAACAGGAAGAAAACCTCCATCAGAAACAAGACCAGGAAGGAATACCTCCATCAGAAACAGAACCAGGAATAAAAACCTCCATCATAAACAGGACCAGGAAGGAATACCTCCATCAGAAACAGGACCAGGAATGAATACCTCCATCATAAACAGGACCAGGAAGGAATATCTCCATCAGAAACAGGACCAGGAAGGAATACCTCCATCAGAAACAGGACCAGGAAGGAAAACCTCCATCAGAAACAGGACCAGGAAGGAATACCTCCAGCAGAAACAGGACCAGGAAGGAATACCTCCATCAGAACCAGGACCAGGAAGGAAAACCTCCATCAGAAACAGGACCAGGAAGGAAAACCTCCAGCAGAAACAGGACCAGGAAGGAATACCTCCAGCAGAAACAGGACCAGGAATGAAAACCTCCATCAGAAATAGGACCAGGAAAGAATACCTCCATCAGAACCAGGACCAGGAAGGAAAACCTCCATCAGAACCAGGACCAGGAAGGAAAACTTCCATCAGAACCAGGGCCAGGAATGAAAACCTCCATCAGAAACAGGACCAGGAATGAAAACCTCCATCAGAACCAGGGCCAGGAATGAAAACCTCCATCAGAACCAGGGCCAGGAATGAAAACCTCCATCATAAACAGGACCAGGAAGGAAAACCTCCATCAGAACCAGGGCAAGGAATGAAAACCTCCATCAGAAACAGGACCAGTAGGGAATACCTCCATCATAAACAGGACCAGGAATGAAAACCTCCATCAGAAACAGGACCAAGAAGGAAAACCTCCATCAGAAACAGGACCAGGAAGGAATACCTCCATCATAAACAGGACCAGGAATGAAAACCTCCATCAGAAACAGGACCAGGAAGGAAAACCTCCATCAGAAACAGGACCAGGAAGGAAAACCTCCATCAGAAACAGGGCCAGGAGAGAAAACCTCCATCAGAAACAGGACCAGGAAGGAATACCTCCATCAGAACCAGGACCAGGAAGGAAAACCCCCATCAGAAAAAGGGCCAGGAAGGAAAACCTTCATCAGAAAAAGGGCCAGGAAGGAAAACCTTCATCAGAAACAGGGCCAGGAATGAAAACCTCCATCATAAACAGGACCAGGAAGGAAAACCTCCATCAGAACCAGGGCAAGGAATGAAAACCTCCATCAGAAAAAGGGCCAGGAAGGAAAACCTTCATCAGAAACAGGGCCAGGAAGGAAAACCTCCATCAGAACCAGAACCAGGAAGGACGGCTATCTGCCTGGACCAGTTAGGGATGGAGAGGATAGGGAAAAGGGGTCAACAAGCACCATAACTCTAAGCAAGGGGTACCTGCTGAGAAAGAAAATAGAAAAGAAATCACAACGATGTCATATATTAAGAGTAAAGAGAGAAAAACTGAAGGATGGGCTTGGTGTATTATGGGACATCCAACCTAAGCCTATAGCAGTAAAATTAAAGAGATGGATGTATCATCAATCCACTCCTAACTATAAGCTGTGTTTAAAAAGAAAGTTTGAAGCCTGATCCGAAAGGTAGAGAGGGAGTCTGCTTCCTAAAGCCAAACTGGGAGCTGGTTCCATAGAGAGGGGTCTAGCAACTGGAGGTTCTGCCTCCTGTTCTACTTTTAGGTCCTCTAGGAGCCACAAGTAAACCTGCAGTCTGAGCTCTGTAACAGCTTCTGGGTGGTGAGTTCATTTCAAAGTTAATATCCACTGCTGTTTGGATCTGGTTTAAACCAGTGAAGATTGATTTGGTAATGATCCATGAGGATGTCCAGATATTAAAGGTCAAACACGGTTAGACTGACGAGCTGCATTTTATGAATCATGTTACTATTCTATAAAAATGTTATGTTATTGTTGAATATCAGTCATACCCTATACATTTATTAAAATAAATGTAAAAAAAACATCTCAGCTGGCTGCAGTTCAAACATGATGGAGGCATCTTTTTGGCTGCAAATCGATACTGAATGGTCACAGAGATGAGATCCTAAGTACCGCTCTGCTTTAACACTGCACATTCATGCTTTGGGTTGATTTGGGTCACACTAATACATGTGTTAGCTCAGTAGTGTGTGTGTGGGAGAAAGTTATGCGTCTGTTTATGCATACGCTTATTGCATTAGATGTGTGTCAAGAGTCCGGACGTGTGTGTATGTGTGTGTGCTGGTGGCTGTTATGGGAGTAGTCTCCACAGATGGGGGTCCAGTTATACCTTAATGAATTCAATTACAGAGATAGGACCATACATCAAAACGGAGCTCAGAGGCGAGCACAAAACTCATCTGTGGCTGCAGAGAAACAATCGTGAGCCTCTTGCTTCTTCACTGCGTGTTTATTGAGTCACGCATCGAGCCAAAAAACACTGAGGATTTATGTATGGGAACCGGGGGATGACAGGAGCTCGGCGCTCTGTGGCGACGGATTCAGCTTGAGTACGCAGCCAAGAAAGCTGGACGGCTCCGCAGCCAAGACTAATTTCTTCATTTTCCACGCTGTTCAGACCGATTTGGTTCAGTGCTCTCTCTGTAACACTCAGCAGTGAGAAAAGGAGGCTTTTTCAGCGTCATGCAGTGGCATTTTCCCAGTTACATTTATAAGATGTGCCAGAGACAGTTGCACATCATGCTTTTTTTTTCTTTTTTTTTTTAAAATACAGCCCAGGTGGCAGCCCATTATCACCAATACATAACTGCCAGACTATACTTTCATTCAAAAATTATTACTTTTGACTACACCTCTCAAAAGAGCCAAGTGCTTTCCAAACTTTTCTCTCAGTTCATTCAGGTTATGTGGAAACATCTGAGCTATATAGATGTTTAAATCTAAAGAATTGCAGGAGCAACACAAACACTGCCTCAGATCTGACTGTAAAGAACTTACTTGGACTTAGGACCAAATGTCTTTAGTTTAAATAAAGTGTCATCTGATACCTTAACAAGATCTCTGTGCAGCTATTCCTTTAGCGCAAACTCCCTGTGAGTCAATAATCACATCGATTTGATTTTACAGAAAGAAAATCTGTAAATGTACTTTATACCAGTTAAAACTTGACATCAGTAAACTGGCATGAAATCTGACTTGTCTCACATATCTCACACATCAAATCTGTCTGCCATCATCCCAGAAACCCACTAAAGTCGCAGCTCCAACATTTAAGCTAATATAGATTAGCTCTTTTAGCTGCACATTAAACCTCCTCAACAAAGCAAAGCTGCAAGTCTAAACTAAAAATTTGAACTTGTGCTTATTGAATATGTTTGTTTTGTTAAGTTTTTTTACCATCTCAAAGGAACAGTGGACCAAGTCAAAGCAATAAGGAGGTATTATTAGATTTATCAGCTGAGTTTAAAAAGTTAGTCAAACAAGGAATATTGTTGCTGGGACTAGACATAACCTGCAACTGTCACAAAACAGCTAAAAGTAAGATGGTAAAAATTATGAAAAGAACTGAAATGAAACACGTTTTCAGCCTCATTCAGATCTGATGGTTAGTCTGTCCTTGAGAAACTCCCACCAGACCAATGCTTCAGTCGCTGCACAATGTATGTGAACACCCCCGCCCCATCCACCCCCTCCAAGCTGGCTGAATCCAGATGATGGCAGAGAAAACAGGCTCTGAGGGCATTATGAATAGCTCCATGCATTTATTACACAATGGACGTTGTTTCCTGCAGTATAGGCAAGGTTAGCGAGGAGCTCGACTACAGAAGAGAGCGCAGGAGGTGAAACAATCCCTCTAAGCTAAGGTCCCAGGAAATAATTGGGGTGAGGAAGGGAACTAGAAGGGAGGATGTGGTGCTTGGGGGGGATGCAGATTGGGGATATGGGGGAAGTTTGATATGCTGATGCAGGAAAACGCAATGCAGAGAAGGAAGAGGCGGGAGGAGAGTTTGAGGGCAAGCAGGGTGGGATTATTAGGAAATGGCTTTGGCGAGAAAAGAGGCAGGCTGGTCCAGGCCTGGAAAAACAAAAGGCTGCGAGTGCTCCTGTACTTGTGTGTTAGTGAGGACAGATTCCAGTTTTAGACCTTGAGACTGCAAACGCTTTTAGAAAAGTCTTTATTTCTTCTCTATTTACAAAAAAAGCATGTATATTTTTGAAAAAGAGATCTCTTTGTAACATGATGTCCAAGAGTTGTGCTGCAGTCTTCATCCTGAACATTAGGTGTCACTCCTGAGGAAAATGCTACAGGAATAACACAGGAAGTCTATAATTCATACACATATTGTGCATTTTTAACTTTTTGGTGGATGTGCTCTAAAGAAACAGACCTGCTCACACACTTCTTCTTCCAGTTCTTTTTTCAACATGCTATTCGTGCTAAAACTTATGAAACTCCACAGAGAGGTTTTTGCAGAGAGCATGTGGGTGTTTTTCACTCAGTGTGGGTGCTGTGGAATCATTAAAACTTCTATGTGTTGTTAATGTGACAGTTACTAGTTGCTAAAACCTTCTTAGTGACTTATTTTTTTCTCTTAGCAGCAAATGACTTTTGGGAGAATCATTATTTATTTTATACCAAAGAGAGATTCAGTAATGCCCTGTGAGCAGAGTTCTCAATCTAAATATTAGAAGGACATTAATTATCAGAAATATACACTCAACGACCACTTTATCAGGTCCCCCTGTTCACAAATCTAATCAGCCAATCACATGGTAGCATCTCAACACATCTAGTCATGTAACGTGGTGAAGACGACTTGCTGAAGTTCAAACGGCATCAGAATGAGGAAGAAAGAGGATTTAAGTGACTAGAACGTGGCATGGTTGTTGGTGCCAGAAAAGAGACATAAAAAGAGACTGTCTAGAAGGCGGTGGTGGTTTATCCAGTGAGCAGCAGTTGTCTGGACCAAAATGTCTTGTTGATGCTAGAGGTCGGAGGAGAATGGGCAGACTGGTTGGAGATGGCAGAAAGGCAACAGGAAGTCCAATCACAATGGCAAGACCCAAGTAGAACTAGGTTAAAATAAAGGTTGTAGAAGGAATTCAGTCCAGGGTTTGGATCCAGGACTTTCATAATATCCAAATCTTCAACTGAGGGTGATTTTATCAACACACACAAACACACACAGTGTCTGGGGGAAATTAGCCTGGTGGCTAAACTGCAGCTGTCAGAATGTGACGGGGCCAAAGAGGGTGTGGGACTTATTTTAATTAGGACATGGTTTAGTTTTTTCCTGCATCTTATTTTATTTGTGCTGTTTATTTATTCTTTTAACTGCATGTTTTACTTGTTTTATACCCTTGGTTTTATGCAGTATATTGTATTGGTTTTACTGACACCCTCTAAGGCCAATCAAGCCTTAGCGAGCCCCAATCAGAGACAGGTGTGAGCAGTCCTGAGAGGATTTAGGCAGAGCCTGCAGAGTGAAGCGAGGTAAAAAAAAAAAAGGCAGACAAGGGACACTGCTGGGAGAGAGACGACCATGATTGGAGGCAGTGGCTGGGGACGCGAGGCGGTCGAGGACATGGCTGGCCGAAACCAGAAGTGGCTAGAACCAGAGGCGGCCGAGAACGCGAGGTGCCGTGGGACCTTCAGAGGAATGGCGGGCAGATTGTGGGGAGGAGCGCAATCTGCACGCAATCTGAGCGCAGACCCAGAAGCCATGGCGCAGCTACTCAGCCCCGGGCCGCAGGAACACCGTGTTGGCCCGTGAAAAGCGTCATTGGTGGGCTAAGCCCTATGATGGAGAAGAGGCGCGTGGATACAGGAAGTGTCGGCAAGATCCCGCCCGGAACGCTGCCAGAGGCTGCATACTTGGACAGTACGGAACACCCGAATGGCCAAGACTAGAAAATGATTCACACTTTTTTTTTTTCCATTATTTGAATAAACTGTTTAGTAAACCTTTTACCCTTTTTAGTGTGGCTGCTCCCCCGACCCAACAAGAACCCATGGTGGCGGTGGTGGCCTTTATCGGGGCCACGCTGCCACCCATTACAAGAAGAAAGCTGGAAAGAATTTAAAAAAAAATTTCTGAAAAGAAGAAAGAGAGTAATTGGATATTTGGTGAGAAGGGACAGGTATAGAGGGATAAGAAAACAATTAGCTGGAGGTGGAGCTAAGTGGGGTTCAATACCAGGCATGACAGATACATTAACACTTGGGGTGGGGATGCTGGGGATCAAACAAACTGACTGGTAGACTACAAGACAAGGGAAAGAGGGAAGAAAGCCGTGGCATAGAGGAACAGCGAGACTGTGAAGGCTAAAATGAGAGAGGTGTATGAAGGGAAACAAAGAAAATAAAACACCTGAGGAGAAAAACAAAACCACAGAATTACAGGAAAGGAAGAAGGATGAGGACTTGTTTCTCTTTTTAAATCTGAAGTTTTTCCTTATGTTCACTCTTATAGCTTTAAAATAAATCCTGATCAGCACAAAAACATGATGGACAGGAAACTCTGCACTTTTCTACTTAATCATGTAACAGGGACATTTTCAGTCCTTTCACTTGTGGATCTGAGACAGTGGACGATCAAAAAAGGTCACCAGCAGTGCAAAAATAAACAGCCAACTTTATTTTCATCCCCCTGTCATGACTGGAAAGGTTAGAGTCAGAAGTTTGTTGTCAGAGTAAGATTAAGTTTCAGCAAAACTTCTAAGTGGGAGGGGGAGGGCTGGCAGAGACAGAGAAGCTGCGTAGGTAGTCGGTCCCTGGGAAGCAGGCACGAGGGGGTGGGCGGAAAACTGAGCGGGCCTCAGAAAGCTGACCTGACAGCACAATTACATAGCATCACAAAGCATGAAATTATTTCCCAGGCCACGGTAGGAGAAGAGTTACTCTGAAGGGGATACCAGTGGAGGGCCACATGAAGTGTAATTTAATAGTTTTCTTAAATGTCTGTATTCCAAAAGGCCTGAAGCGTCTCTGTTTCAAGTTGGGCTCAGATGTTGGCGAGTATGACGGGACAATAATTCCCTGAGACAGCCCAAGGCTCGCTCATGACATTTTCACGCCTTATAATAAGCCGTTAATTGGACTAATTTTGCTGCACTTTAGACGAAGTGGGCATGAAAAATTGCATTTGGGAAAATCTTATTTCTACAAATATAAAGCAAAATCCTTCACAGTGACTTTCCACATGACCAACATCAAAACGGACACTTAAATGTTAAAAATTCTTTCAAATAAGTTTCCTTACATGGGTGTGTGATCTACATCAGTTCAAAGGTGTTTTTTTTTCAATTAGATAATTACATTTTCACCTTTATCATTTTTTTCTTAATTAACTTGTGAGCTGCAAAATACAAACGGTAGTAAAGTTACTAAGAAAGCAGCCATTATCAACATTGTTTCACTCCATCTTCAAATGTGATGGCAGCATTTCGTGTTTCTGAAGAGAAATGTAGGGGTGGAGAACAGAAACAATGCGGTGGAGTGTTCAGGATCCTCACAACGTGAGGCATCAAGCTGTTGAGGATCTTTTAGGTCATGGTTCGGATGCTTCTTCTCTGATGGCACCGAGCCACAAGCCACTTTACCTCCGTGTTTTTGCAGAGTCATGGTTTTGCTGTTGAGAGCCCCGACTGTCTAATGTCATCAGCAAAGTTGATGTGATTGCAGGATTTGGTGAAGAGCAGAGGGTTAGAAAATGAGATGCATTTTAACTCGTGGCTAACCACCGGACCATCAACTATCTCTGTATCAGGAAGTCCAGGATCCAGTTATGTATGTCAGTCAATACAAGAAGCTGAAACTCCAACCCAAAATTCTGTAATACTTTCAAAAGGATTCTGTGCAGAAATTCAGGCCTACGTAACATTTGGAGCAAAGAGAGAAAAAGTGACATCTAATATAACATCTTTACATGTGTGTAACTAAACAAACCATTTTAGTATTGATTCTGAAGTCATGAAGACATGAAAAACTGTCTAAAGATCTTCCATGAAAGCAGTAAACCTTTTTATTACATCAGCCCCATGTTGTCAGGGAAGGGAGCAGAAATATGAAGATTTCCCCAGCGAGACGTCACTTGCCTGCAGAGACTGACCCACTGTCGCTGAAACGGACAGCTCTTCTTGTAATGTTGAAGTTTACCCGTCACTTACAAACCTTTGGAACAAAATAAAGTTTTTTAAATAAGTGATTGCTATTAATTAAATTACACCAGATTTAATAAGACATATTATAATCCTCCAGTAACAACAATGCAGGAGGTTTTGCTCCATATCAACATGACAGCATCACACAGTTGCTGCAGGTTTGTCGGCTGCATCCATGATGAGAATCTCCCGTTCCACCACATCCCAAAGCTGCTCTACTGGACTGAGATCTGGTGGCTGTGGAGGCCGTTGGAGTCCAGTGAACTCATCGTCATGTTCTAGAAAGCAGGTGGAGATGATCTGAGCTTTGTGACATGGTGCATTATCCTGCTGGAAGTAGCATCAGAAGATGCTCCACTGTGGTCATAAAGGGATGGACATGGTCAGCAACGTTTCTCCATCTTCTATTGTCCAGTGTTGGTGAGTGTGTGTGAATTTTAGCCTCAGTTTCCTGTTCTTAGCTGACAGGAGGCACCCGGTGTGTCTTCTGCTGCTGGAGCCCATCTGCTTCAAGGCTGGACGTGTTGTGTGTTTTCAGAAATGCTGTTCTGCAGACTTTGTTTGGAACCAGTTGTCACTTAAGTTCTTGTGATCTTTTATTATTTCCAACCAGAGGCGGTCCTGGCTAGTTTTGCGCCCTGGGCGAACCACCCATCAGCACCCCCGACCCAACCCAAGGTTATTATGTTTTTTTATTAATATTATTTATTCATTATTAAATACAAAAGTTAACAAGAATAGATAAAACAATTAGATAAATTAAATAGTTTGTAAAAACCCATGTAAATTCCACAAATCCTTCATCACACAAATACAAATGAATAAAATAAAATAAATAAAAAATAGTAATAAGAATTAACATAAACTGAATTCAGTGCTCAGACTGTAGCAGATTTTCAACCTGGGTCTTTCACCCTGTTTACACCTGGCACACATACACACACACACACACCTGACAAGTCCTGCAAAGATGTGGCTGCAGAGGGAGGTGGCTCTTCATTTTGGCCAGTGGGAGCTGCTCCAAAATATTTCGGAAGTGCCCCTGAGTTTACAATTAAGATACAATATGTACGTTAGATCACACTTAACATGCATCAGTTACCCAATTAAAATAAACCATGGCTGTGTCCAAATGTGCACCCTACTCCCTACATAGGGGTCGCACCATTTTGTCGGAGTGTCCAAATGTCCAGAAAGAAAAAGGTAGGGCACTCAAAATTACCCACAATGCATCTTGAAAAGTAGTGAGCATCGATGGTCACTAGACGGGTCAATATAGACCACAATGCATTGCGGGCAGAAGCTCAACATGGCGCAAGGAGGAGAAAAAAATTGAGCTGCGCAAAATTACCTATTACCTTGTAGTGTGCTATGTAGTGCAGCCCTATAGTGAACGAGGGGTTAGGAAGTAGAGTGGACATTGGGACACAGCCCATAATAATGCACAAATTATTATCATTTGTTAACTTATTAACTAAGCATAACACACTACAAATTATTAAAAAAAAACTATCACATAAAGCTTACAAAATGTCATGTCAGTGTATATTGACATGAATGTTATATAAGTTATTAAGTTAGCATAGGTACTATGGGTACTAACGCACTATTGTTTAACAACTTCTCAGACTAACAGGCTCATGTGAACTTGCACTTGTGTTGCAAACACAAACTAGCCTACTGGTGAAATTTACTGCATGATTTCATGCCTCAAATTTTAACAGTTGCTTAAGTAAAGCTAAAAACCAAATACAGTCTCTTCTATAGCTAAGTAGCAACATATTAGCAAGAGGATAAATAGTGTATAAGCTACTGTTTCATTACATGCACAATTAACGTCACTCATAGAGACCTGCATACCATTATCTTTTGAGCGTTTCTCCTTTTCTTCTTTTCCTTCTCTTTCTGGGCACCTGATGGTTTCTTTAGTCTTTTGTCCGTGATACACTGATGACTCGACGTAACATCATCCCCTTTTCCGTCCGTCAAACACCCAGAGGATCAGGCCCCTGGGCGGTTGCCCACCTTGCCCATGACAAAAACCGTCCCTGTTTCCAACCAGTCTGTCCATTCTCCTCTGACCTCTAACATCAACCAGACATCCTGGTCCAGACAACTGCTGCTCACTGGATATTTTCTCTTCTCCAGACCATCTCTGGAAACCCTGGAGATGGTTGTGGGTGAAAATACCAGTAAATACTCAGACCAACAACCATGCCACGTTCAAAGTTACTTAGATCCTCTTTCTTCCTCATTCTGATGCTCAGTTTGAACTTCAACAAGCTGTTGAGGGTGGGTGTCGCTCCTGTATGGTTGCATTTTTACTGTAAGGTTTGTTGACTTAATGCACCGAGGCTGACAGAAACCACGAATCATCTCCTTGTGAATCTGACAATTCTGGGCTCAAAACAGCAGCTGGAGGGCAAAACTTTTTCAGAACAAGTTGAGACTGTTATGTAGGGAAAAAAATGAACAATGAACGAGGCTTTAACACAGATTTTTTTTAATGTCCTAAAGCCTGAAACTATGATGCAGTTTTATAAGGAAGTTTTTGACCCCGGAGGAAAAAAGCTTGCACGTAAAGACTCGGCAAGCTTCTTCTGATGCAAGCGCTGCTTCCAGAAAACTGGAACAGGTGTTAAATGATCCATCAGCACCTGTAAAACGTCAGATATGATCAAAGCATTGTCCTGATGGTGTGGACGGCTTCAGGTTGTGTAATGCTATCATCTGATATGAAAAGTCAAGCCTGAGTTCATTTTTACATAGAAGAACAAGAGGAAACCTCTACCTGCTCTTTAAATAATTTGTTGTCTTTACTGTGTTTGTTGGTGATAGAAATGGTTTTACTGAGCTGGTAGCTGAGATTCTGGACTTTCTGTGGATACCACACATGTTTATAGTTACATTTAAACATCTGACGCTACACCCGGAAACAAGATGTTAACCCCTTAACTCCTGGTAGCGGAGGCTGCAGGTGCAGAGGTGAAGCTAAACAGTCAAGTTATAGAGGTTATAGGCCAGAAATCTGGATAATGAAGCACTGAAGGTGCATGGATGGAAGTTATTGTGCATATTGTGAATATTTCTCTCTCCTCACCATCTAGAAGCTGTGAGATTCTCATCCTGCTTTCTGTCTGTTCACCTGATGCTGATATTCATCACATATTGTTCCTTCTGTGTTTAGAAGGAAGCAGCTTCACAGCTTTAAATCCATCCTGCTGACTTTTTACCTTTTAGTTAGTAAATCCTGAACATTTCATCCTTCTTTCTCATAAATATTTGATTTTATAAATATATATGAAGAAATATTTTAACTGTTGGTGTTTAAAAAGAAAACTGCTGCTAAACCTGTTTATGTGTTTAGTGCAGGGGTCTGCAGCCTTTCCAATCCAAAGAGACATTTTTCCCTCAGCCAGCTTAATAAAACTTCTTTAGAGACGCAAATGTTACCAGAGCTTTAAAAAAAGGAAACTTAATATATATTTTTAATGAAGAGCCACCATAGGATGTTTGTTATTTTCGAAGACCCACATTTTTATTTCCATTTTTAGGTTTTAAAATAAAGAAAAACATAAAACCTTTATAAAAATAGGATAAACAGACTTTCTGCTAAGGGATGTAGATATTTGTGGAAATTATGTAAAGTAAACAAAAAAAAGTCCCTGGTTTCCAACCTAACGACAAGAACGACATATTTAAAAAATATTTTAGCCACATATTTAGAGGCATTGTAGAAGGTCCAGAGCTGCAGGTTGGAGACCCCTGATGTTAGTAAACCAAAATTTACTGTATTTTCTTTACATAGCTGTAGGCCTTCTTTTAAAGGAAAGAGACATTTTGCGCATAACAATGCAATTAATCATGATAATTTTTTTAGCGTTGCCCAGCACTAATAGACACACACACATATATATATATATACACAGATATATATGTATACATCTGTCACACCATGACATTCACTTTGTTTTACATAAATATTTATATATTTAAAAGGTTTGATAAAAATATATCTATTTGAAAAATAATCCACTTTCCAATTTTATATTTTGTGCCACCATATTTTACAGTTTGCCACACTGTCCATATTAAAATATGGTTTTCCTGCTTTTCTGGTCAGAGTGAGGAATATATGTCCACCAGGGAGAGGACACGCAAGTACAGGAAAGACTGCATGCAGATCCTGTAAGGAGAGAGGAAGTCCTCAAGGAAAGGAGGAAAAAGTAAATTGATCACGCCAGTTCACATAGGATAGACACAGATAGAGGTTGAATGTCTAGTCCACAACCAGCAGTGTAATTATGACTACTATTACTACAATTGTTGAATCTGAAATTAAATGTTTAAAAATTCCAAGTTGTTGTATATTGTCCTTTAACAGGAATGAAGAGAAGAAACAAAAAGGAAAAATTAAGGCCGTCAGTGTCCATTCGCTTCCTCCTTCAGCGCAAAACAGATTGAGAGAGAAATGGAGAAAAGCACAGAAAAAGAAAACATAAGCTTGATGCCATAATGAACTTGACACCTCCATCTCTTGAGGTTTCACAAAATGAAGGTGACATTGCACCATCAACAAACAGCTCCACACCACCAGAGCCATCCTCACTGCCTCCACCACTCCTCTTGTGAAGCCCCCCGAGAATGTACAGTTGTCTATCCCAAGCAAGCGGATAGTTAAAAGGCAAAATAAAAAACTTATGAATACACTGAAACAGGAACAACGAAATGCAGGAAAATACAGGAAAAATATAATCGGAAAACACAGCAAAATCCTGTTAGTGAAGCTTTTCGACCCAGAGCTCCAAAACAGTGGCCAGTCAGAGAGAAAAAAAGGGTTGAGTCTTTCCTGCTTTTAGATGAAAACAGCATTTTGTTTCTAAGAAAAAAGGACACAATTGGGAGAAAAGAGAAGAAACAAAGAAGGATCCTTACAAGCACTCTTCAAGACCTTCACAAAGCCTATAATGATGGCAGTGGTGAAATGCACTGGGTAAAAAAAACAAAACGTGGCTCAGTGGGGGAGCTGATAAAAGTGTTCCAGAAAGATCTGGAGGAACTGGCTGGTCACCATTATAACTGGAATCACCAGGTTAGGCAGTTCAGAAATCTCAAAGAGAACTTGCAGAACAATGAGATGGTCCTCCATATTGATTTCAGTGGAAACTATGCTTGCAAGCTAAACACTGAAATCCAAGCCTTTCACTTTGGAGGAAATCGGCAGCAAGCAACTCTACATACCGGGGTAGCCTATGGTACTAGTGGGTCCCAGAGCTATGCAACAGTCTCACAGTCTCTAAGACAAGATGAACGGGCTGTGTGGGCTCACATCAAGCCAATTATAGAACATTTCAAGGCCCAGAGTGACCAGGAGATTGGTACACTCCACATCCTAAGTGATGGTCCTGCAACCCAGTAAATCGTACAAACTGCTTTCTTCTCAGCACTGTCCCATACACTTTGGGTTTTAAAAAGATAACCTGGAATTTTTCCGAGAGGTCACACGGAAAGGGGGCTCCTGATGGAGTGGGTGAAGCGCTTAAGCGCGTTGCTGACAAGTGTGTCCATGGAGGCGGAGATCTTCAGTCACCCAAAGATCTGTTCAATCACCTTTGCAACAACACAGACAAGGTCATCATCAGATGGGTTGAAGGAGATGAGATCACTGATAAGGACGGCTTGATTCCTCCAACAGTTCACCCTGTGGTTGGAATCAGTAACACACACCAAGTGCTCTCCTTTTCACCTGGCGAGATACTTTACCGACGTCTTAGCTGCTTTTGCCAGTAACCAGACATGTGCCCCTGCTTTCAGCCAAAGAACCTGCAGGTCACTGCGTTTAAGGCTGGTGTGGAGCAGCAAAGTGCCACTCACCAAGATTTGGTGAGTAGTGACCAACCAACCAACCAAGAACCAGCCCACCTTGTTGAACCAGAAGCAGACGCCAGTTCTGATGATGACACCAGCTGCACTGTGGGAAAGTTTGTTATTGTCAACTATGATAACAGGCCATACGTGGGCAAGATTACTAAGATATGTCACGAAGAAATAGAAATTAATTGCATGAAACAAGTTGGTAACAAGTATAACTTCATTTGGCCGGAGAAATCGGACTGCATATTTTACAGCTGCAGTCAAGTTGTATGCACAATATCTGAGCCAGAACCATTTCACAGATATACCAAACTCTCAAACACTGACTGGATTAAATTTAATATGGTCTAAAGAGTTTTAGCTTTCTACAGTTTCTAGTTCTAAACACGTGAACTACAAAAGCTATTATATATCAAATGTCATATTAATGTATACAATGTTATCTTAACTATTATGTTAAAAACTGATTCTATGAATGTTTGTGAATCTCTTTAAAGCAGTTTAGAACATTAATTTGTTAGCAACAAAGGTGCTACTGTTATTACTCATTCACACACAAATTTTTCAAATGTTCATTCATGATAACGTTCACGCCGACACACTCTTCAGTTTCTTCACATTTCCGTGTTTTTTGTAAGTGTGTTTATCATTTTTGTCAGGCTTTAAAAATATTAACATAAGCAATATATTAACTTTCAACTTATTTTCAGATGTAATTTCTTTACTGTTACTGAATAAACAATGTTAGGTGGAGTTTATATTAAACCATTAAGGTTATGTGAATGCTGTTATTATTCTATATGTGAAGTTCATTGTTAACCTGCTTTCTCAGTCGTTGTTTGTGTGTTAAATATATATAATACACTTTTTGCATTGACTTATTGTGGTGTGGTGCACTTTATCATATGGCGTGACACTCATGTCATTTAGTGTGACATTCACAATTGTGACGAAAAACAGCTATGTTAGTGGTAATTCGTGAAAATACCAATAGAACACAAGGAAAATAGTATCAGCAAGAGTCTGAAGCAATTTCTTACAGTTGTCACCAGGTTTAAGAAAATGAATCTAAAATATTTTGAAAGATTGAAAGAATTGAAAGAATATACTACATTTTCACAATGAAATGTTAAATATTAAAGAAGTCATGATTAAAATGTTTGATGAAGTGATTAGGAAAATAAATAAATACCCCATTTTCATTTTATACAAAATAGCTTTCATGTCACACCATATGACAATTTAAGGCACTGATGCAGCACATTGATGAAAAAAAAACATATTTCAACACAAAATCTAAAAAAAAAACCATATATATATAAGGAAAGTTTAGAGTCACAACAACACAAAAACATAGTTTTTGGAGATAATAACACAGTTTTTAGCTTATATGTCAACCACCCATATATATATATATATATATGTATGATATGTATTTAAAGAGGCATGTAGATGTTAAACAGAAGAGGCCCAGGATGGAACCTTGGGGAACTCCACATGTAATTCTTGTCTGCGGAGATTTAAAGTTACCTATTGACATGAAGAACTTTCTGTTCTCTAAATAAGATTCAAACCAGCGCCAGAGACGCCCACCCAGTTCTTCAGTCCTTTCAGGAATATATTGTGGCAGACTGTATCAAATATATATAGATTAGGGCTGGGCATGTTAATGTGTTAATCGTGCGTTAACTAAATAATTAACGCCGTTCATTTTTTTAATCGCGTGTTAAGGTTTTTTTTTCCTTGCTCACTGGCTTTGATCACAGAAACCAGATGCAGAGGCTGCAGTCCATGTCTCCTTTCCTGGTCCTGCAGCAGATGTAATCAGAAGAGACGTTTTCTGTCTGGAACTTAAGAAAGAAGAAAAAGAACCAACATTTTTTTCTTTGTCTGTCAAAACCCATGCAGAAGGGCAGAACGTTGTGATTTTTGGACGGGAAACTGCTCCCAAAAGACAATCCAACCAGTTTAACTGTAGTCGAATTTCCACTAGGAGATAGACATTGTCTTTACTTTTAAATAAATAAATATATTTAAAATTTGAGCAGCTCACCATCAGTAGACTTGGAAAGCAAATGAAACAAAATTAACTTTCTACCTGCTACACAGCTGAAAGCTTTGACAGTTTCCAGTCATCTCGTTTGATGGCAGCAACACGTTTAGCCGTCGTTCAGGGTCAGCAGGCAGTCTGGAAAATAAAATCCCCCTCTTGTGATGTTATATTGATGCAAAAAGCTAGCCGGTGGCAGTACGCTTGCTTTGTTTATCTTTTTGCCACCCATAAACATCGCAGACGTGCAAGTCACGTGATAAGTGACAAAAGCTGAGAATGGTGCATAGACATGCTTATAAAACCTCATTTTAAAAGCATGAAAGCAAAGGCAGACAGGTTGCTGCATGAATTGCCAAGACCTTTCTGCATGCTTCGTAGTCCTCGCCCATGAAACCAGCTTATTTTTACATTCCTGCCCTCCATTGGCTTTCCAACAGTGTACCTGCATTTGTTCCACCATTCTCTGAATCATTTCCTTTGACAACCGTGTCCAAAACATCTGACATTAGAGCTCATCGGCCTTGAAAGGTAGAATTTCTTCTGCCATTCATTACAGTTAAGATGTAGTAAGAGTTTAGAATAAGTTTCCACTTGTTTCAGGCTTTAGAAATTCCTGTGGAACAATTGAAATAAGTGATCAGATAAGTTCAGGCTGATGCTCTGTAGCAACAGGCAGAGGTGATCTAATGCTGACATGCCCACTGTGGGTGCTGCTGGTTACAGATGCTGGGTGGTCTGCAGAAAGGACGGGCAGGAAAGTGGAAGAAACACATTATAAAAACCTGGGTCTGCAGAGGTGAAGACCCCCTAACAGGAACAAACTGGCTGCATTGGAAGTTTCTATAAATCCAGGCCTTGAGCTGATAAATCAAGTTTAATGTCAAAACCTGAATATAAATAAAAGTAAAACTGTTTCAAACCGTTCATGATAGACATTTTCAGAACATAATGCTTTCATCTAACACACAGTATTTATCAAGGTACCAACAACGAACCACAAGGAGACAAACAGCTTAGTCCTGGTAGTGAAAGCTTTACTGTAGCAGCAAAGGCACACAATGTTAATGCAGACGTAACTTCATGACTTCTAACAGCAGTAGAGTTGGTCAAGATGACCTGAAACACCTCATTAAATACTGCTGAATGAATCCAGCAGATCCTCTCCACCCTCTTTCCCCAACAAAAGCATCAAAAGTACATCTCCAACTCATCTCCTCATTCATTTGAGAAATATAATACTCTACATATTGTTCATAAATAGCCATTTTCAGCTCTCTGTGCCCTTTAATAGGACATTTACAACAACATTAAACTGAAATTAGAGGATCTAAGAAGTTAATCAGAGGAACATTTCCAAAACAAAAGACAACTAAATCTGATCATCTTAATGTCTGAAAGAACTTGACTGTGACATTATAATAAGATTTGAGCGAGGTGACAACATGTCTCTGAGTCCTGAAGGCTTAAATAAAATCTGAAGTGGAAATAGATGCAGATGGTCTCGCTGTTGATGTTGAGCCAGTGAATAACTTAAACTTCAGGTGTCCAAAGCAGTCGGGGACTTTCCTGGTCACTTTAAGATGGGTCTTGGATTAAAGACATATTCTATATTTATGGACCAAATCTGACATTTCTTCTCATTTACAAACCAAACCAGTGCACACTGGAACCCTGACTGGGTGTATCATCCATGATCAGCATAGTCTGCCAGCGACCTGCACTGCACCACTCATTTCCAGTCACTTCCACACCACCACCGCCATCATCTCTGCCAACGTCCGAGCAGCAAGTCCGTTCAGGAGGAGTTGATTTCCACAAGCATTCATTCCCGACTGGAACCCAGTCTGTAGCAGCAGCCAGTGTTCTTGTTCATCCCCGGCCGTAAACATTTCATACACTTGGGATTCAGAATAGTCTGTAATAGCTGGGAATAAAAACCCTGCTGCTAGAATCCATCATCGTAATCTCCATCAGAGCCGTAATCTGGAGGGAGAGAGACAGAAGGATCAGGTACACACACTGCATTCAATGAAAAATGATGAGTCATGTTTCCTCCTAATCGGTGGTGAGAAAAGCTGAACAGAAACAGGTTGGAAGCTCTACGACGGGAACATACAGACTTTGAGAACTAATGAATGCTCGATGATTACAGCCCTGTTCTTTCAGATTCAGAGGTTTGCAAAAGTCTGGAGCCACCCATCTTTCCTTTCTTCTTCTGGAGGTATTTCAAACTTCTTATTTGGACATTTTCAGTTGTATTTGTTCTAGTCCTTGTATGACAATTTTTTTTTTTTACCTTTTTTTTGTTAGAATCAAACATGTCATTTGTTCGCTTTTATTTTTTCCCTTTACCTATTAAAAATACTGAAGAAAACACAATTTAACAGGTCATAAAAGTGGGAGACAAGAGAAGTATTATACCTAAAAAACAAAAACTATTAATTAACAGGTAAACAGGATCTGAAAGGGATTTCCTTCAGAAATAGAACCAAATCCAGCAAAGACCTGACAGGACCTGAGAAATGCACCTGGACCTTCAGGTGATCCATCTAATGCTAGTCAAAGCCTACATGTGTCCATGGAAGGATGGCGGTGAGGAAGCCATCCTAATGGAAGGGAACCAGGGAGAAAAGGCTGAGGTATGCCGCATGACACAAGAACTGGCCTGAAAATGCCTGTAAATTCCTTAATAGCCTCAAATATCAATGAAAAAAATATGTTAGAAAGTATGCAGATGTTGTGAACTGGAAATATTAGAACATAATAAACCTCTCATGGAGATGTCATAGAAATCATTAAGAAAAAATATTTTAGATGAATCTTTCTACTCCGATTTATTGTTTTACAGAAGCTAGCGGACAGTTGTTGACGTCTCCTGCCTGCATGCAGCGAGACGGTGCATGTGTGTGTTGCTCTTGGTTAACATGTACCGTGGTTACGGCGTATGTCAGGGATGTACAGCGTGGATCCTTGAAGGCCACCATCCTGCAGGTTGTAGATGTTTACCTGCTTCAACACACCTGACTCAAACTGATGGGTTATTAACAGCCTTGTTTTGTGAGAATCAGGTGTTGCAGCAGGGAAACAACTAAAACCTGCAGGACTCTGGCCCTCGAGGACCACCAGTAAACATCGCTTCTAAAAAAAAAGGAAAATTATATATATGCACCACCGGGAAAATGAAGTTGCTGAAATGAAGAAAGAGTCCAGTCTGGGTTAAACGTCAACATTATCACAGCCTCATGACAGTAGAATCTGTCCATGTCTCAGCCCAGCATGAAGTACAGCTTCATCAGGTTTTGTAAATTAGATATTTTACTTAATCTGCTGCACATAGTTTCCTCCTTCAAAGAGAAAACAAGAGAAAGTTTGAATTTATCAAATGCAATGCAGGACAAACTGATCTCAACTTCATTTCAACCTGCATGTAAAACTGATCAAATGTTGGAACAGATTTATCTTTTCAGACAAGTAAAGTTTAGTCAGTAGGAAATAGCTCAGATCAGCATGACGTGTCCCTTTAGTTAGTTGCTGCAGGCCCATGTTGGTGCTCCATGGTGCACCACATAGCTTTCTTCTGCACATTTTTAGGAGCACTCTGTAACTTTTGTTTTAATTAATCATTCCTGTGTGTGACAGAGAAATTAAAGGTTCATAGTTTTTAGAAATCCTGCAGAGTTCCTCTTTAAGACTTGAAGAATGTCTCATCATTTTTTGCTCCAGGAAAACCGAGACTGTCCATTAACTGACATACTGGTGTCATGTCTGGGCGTCCGTCCGGCTCAACGCTACCAGAGTCGACTTCGACTCCAGTGGTGCAGCTCTAAGGCTGACCCCACCTTCTGGCCTCTCCTAGGAAGAGGCAGGAGTCTAAACAAAGAGCCCCCTACAAGAGTCAGTTCAGTAGCTCAGGGCTTTTTATTGCAGTGGAGTCCGGGACCTTAAAGTTTAACAGCCAGAGACATGAAGTGAAGAAATTTAATCTTTGTGAGGACTCATTAAAATGTACCAGGAGTCAAAAGAGAAACAGAGCTAAGAGGCAGAATCATTAAAAAAGCCACAGTTTCACAGTCCAGACACTCTGTGTGTGACTGAGGAGTCATTAAAACCAAGTCCGGTTCACCATTAGTCTGCCCAAACCAACAACATCACTATTCAATCAGGAATTTGTTAGTCACATAAAAAAGAAAAAGATCTGTAACAAACCTAAGCTGATTCACACGACAACAGAAAACAGCTTGATTGTCTTACTGAACTTTCTTACCGTCATTTCTGCTGCTTTCAATGCTAAATGCTAGTTTTGAATTTAAGAATGTTATAAGACAGAAGAAAAACCCAGCATAAATATAACTGCTTTCAATGACATTTGCTTTGACTTAAAGGCTGACATGACTTCCATTTTAAGCTTTAATTAGCATTTCATACACTCAATTAATTCACTTCAAATGTTTTATAATCCAGCTGGACTCATTTTATGAGATCTTGGTTCAAATTACATTCAGACTGTCGTAACTTTGATGCCATAAAGTTCCTCACAAAACACTGATTTCACCTGATAACAAAAAAATTATACAAATAATTAAATGAAGAAGAAGAAGGAGACAAGGAACTAAAGGTCAAAGAAGCTGAAAAGATCATAAAGAACAAAAAGGATGAAAAAGAAATAGGATAAAAGATAAAAAGTACACAAAGAGAGCAAAAAGGATAAAGATGAAGACGTAAAGACGAAGAAGGAAAGAGGAGACGACAATGAAGGCGAACAAGATGGAGAGGACAAAGACGAAACAGACAGAAGATGATGAAGATGAGCAAGACGGAGCTTTGGTGTCAATTTTGAATCCTCAAGATAAAAAAAGTCATCAGAAACTAAATTTACTCAAATATCTTCAACTTGTAGTAAACACTTTTTAATAAACAACAAAAACAACAAGATGAATGAGGAATAAACTGACCGTTGCCTCCCAGCAGCTCCATGGCACTGACACAGGTCTCCTCCTCCTCCTCCTCTTCCTCATCACCATCATCATAGACAACCGGCCCACTCTCCACCACCACTCCGCTGGCGGGGGCTTGGACGGGCGTCGGCAGGGGGGTGGAGGTCTGAGCAAACAGGAACAGACGCGTATCGTTTATTATTTTTCTCTCCAGGATGAGGAAAGTAAACATCCGCATCCTGAAGGACAGGTGGAGGACACTCAGAGACGAGAGGTGAGGTTCCATTTGTCACACCTGGACATCCAGGACTAAACGCGGCGTCGAAGCGTGACCGCCACCATGACCGTCCTCCAGCGGATTACTTTATTATCTCATTTTAGACTCTACTTTTTAGAATCTGCAGTCTGCTTAGTATCACATGAAGGGTGAGAAATGAATCAGAGCCTTTGGGCTAAAAACAGCGTCATAGTTCAGAAAGCACTTCAGAAAGAGTCCAAGGGTTAAAATGAGGGAAAAAACATAATTAGAAGGACGTTTTTTTCATTTGGTCTTAATAGAACCGTTCAAACACCAATGTGACGACAGCAGGTGACTTTATTACCAGCAGAGTCTCTCCAGTTGCATGCTGGGAGACTAAAAAGCACAAACAGGTGGAAGTGGAAGCAGAGAGGGAGGAAAAAAGGAAAAAATAAAACTAAAGGAATAAAACAAAAACAGAAAATTTCCAGATTTGAAATACTGAAATGAATATTTAATATATTACACTGGTGATAAATAAATAAATAAATACATGTCACTAATGTAAATAAATGTTTGTTTTTATTAAACCAGCAGATAATAAAGAAACAGAGTAAAATAAAAATAAATATTGAATAAAATGAAATGTTATTTGTGTGGATAAATGTCATTATCAATTATAGATAATAAAATAAAAAATATACAGGAAAATACATAAATATGAAAAAAAGACAATAATAAACGGCCACTTTATATTTAAATGTTGGAGACAAAATAAACTAAATGAAATAAGATGTAAATAAACCACTAAATAAAAGATACGTAAATCTTTCAGCAGATGCCTGAAATAAACTATTTGAGGCTGTGCTGCACACGGTAGGTACAGTATGAGAATCCTACTCAACCACAGAATTAAAAGAAAAATAAATAACAGGCTTTAATCAGACTGAATGAGAAATGGTCCAGTTTTCACCGCAGTGCCTCCATGTGACCGTTCCTCAGTCTGGACTCATCATGAAGGGTCCACAGTGTGACAACAATTCTACTTTTTCTTTTCTTTTTTACTTTTTTTGCCTTTCCGTTTCAGCCTCTCTCTCCTGTATGTTAACGTCGCGTCTCGCCAGCTCGTGTAGATTTTTTTTTGCGCTCCTAATCACTATTAAAAAAAGCTGCTGTTTGTGAACATGCAGCAATGAGCGCTGACTAAAACCAAAGAAAACGATGCTCCAGACTAAGTAGGAGATTTTATGTGAGGATGAAGGGAGAGAAGTTTAAGCTGCAGGTTTTCTGCTGCAGCTGCTGAAACTGTGGAGCATTTTTTCTTTGGGGCGACTTCCTTCTTTTAACAAGAGAACTGCTTGTTATGAGTGAGAGTGCAGTCACAGGAAACAAACCCTCACTCCGGCTTTTATGTGACATCTGATAGCCTGCAGTTTCTCATGAATGGAGCATTTGGAAAAAGAAAATGAAGAGAGGTAACCACAGTCTGAACTCAGACTGATCTTCCATTGTGTCTTTGAATCTTTCACACATCAGTCATAAAGCACGAAACACTAACTTTTAACAAAGAACAACTCACAGCGAGCTCCTCAAGGTCCAGGTAATCCAGTTTTATACCAGTAATCTGTTAAATAAAAGCTGGATGATGTTCTATAAATAAAAACATCTCAAGCATGATTGGTGAGAAAATATGTACTTTTTAAAGAGGATTGGTTCATAAGGATGAAGGGTCACAGAAACTCAGAAAAACTGATATTTAAATGGCTGCTGGTGACAAACGACTTTAAAAAACTGCCCCAAAATAAAGAAAATACACATCTGCTGCTAGTTTCTCTGACCATTTGTGTCCTACAAAGGTCACTTCCAGAGTAAAGTGCATTTTTCACATCACTAAAAGAGAATCCAGAAACTAGCACTGAAGCAGCCACTGTAAGCCGAGTAAGGACACAGCAAGTTTGTGGTGCAGCGTTCTGTGGAGAGAGCCTAAAACTGGCTGCTTGCCACAATAATGTGGAGGGAAAAAAGGTTTATACATAAAAACCTCATCCTGAATAACCATGCTTACATGTGCAAAACTTTAAATCAGATTACAATCCTGATCAGACCTGTACTGTTTACTCTGATCCTGGAGGCTTTTTTTGGCCATGATGAACAGAATTACACCATCGGACTGTCTGGAAACAGCAGAAGAAGAAATGCTGATTCCCAATGTAAACAAATACAGCTGCATGGGCACAGTTATTCATTTCAGTTCCTCCCTCCTTAATAACAGTGCCACGTCTTTCACTTGTTCTAACAGTCCAATAAAGCCGTAAAATAAAGTGTGTGGTTACGTTATGTTGACATACAGCTGATGTAACTGGAATGTGCAATAAGTTTAATTTCCACTTAAAATTTGGGATATGCATCTCATCTCGACAGTCCACGACGTTAAGCTTGAAAGACGTGATGCAAGACAGGAGAACTTGTTGCATTCAGCAGGTCTGTAACAAGTCTCTGAGCTGTGAAGTGCTCATTCATCATTCATAAATGATATCAGCTGTGCAGCGATGACTTTCTGCAGATCTTTATCAATGAAGTTGATTAGATTCATTGGTTTAAAAAAGACAGTTTGGAGTGTAGCTACTTAAAGATTTCACATCGAGAAGCTGTAACTGGTGGGGCGGCTGCCTAATGAAGACATTCTAAGTCTGTCTATAATTGGGACTCAGGGAGGGCTGCTTTCAGGATTACCTTTCAGAAATGAGGTCATGCAACCTGATCACTCTACATGATTTAGAAAACTCTTCTGCAGCCGCAGTACAAAGCTGAGCAGGAATGTAAACAGACAAACTCGTTCTGAATGGTGCAAAAACTTGAACTAAAAAGTTCTTGTTTGTAGGCTGAATGGGGAGGTCACTGCGCCCCCACAAGATGAGCTGAAGTCTGGGCATGTCGTGTGATTTCCTGCTGACCTGACGGCTTCTGTGGAACCCAGCTTCAAATAGATTCAGCCATTACTTGCCAAGATGATTGCTTGCATAAGCGGACTGCTGCTGCAAAAGCTAGAGCGAATGTCTGCAGTTCAAAGCCCTTCTCCCATGACCTCATCCCCCTTTTCACATTTCTAAGCCTCTGAAAATCCCCACATCTCTGACTTTGCTGTGTCCACTGTGTCTTCCAACTTCAATCTGAAGCTAAATGTGGTTTGTGGGAGTGGACAAAGAGAGAGAGGGAGGGGGCTGTGCCAGTTTCAGTGGGCAGAAATCAAATTCTCTGTCAAGTAAACTGATCATTTCCTCCCTTTGGTTTGGTTGAAAACTTTGACTAATTGCAGGGTCACTGGAGAGGGTGCAGAAAATGGGATTTTGTGACGTGAGGAGCAGACTTTGGCAAACAACACTCAAAACACACATTTCTTTTCACCGTGGCTCCGACGCTGAAATGAAGTGGTGACATTACATAACATGAGCTGTGAGCGAGGAGAGGCCTACGCCTATGGCGGGGGCCGTTTATTTCCAGTTCCCAGGGGGAGGTGTGAGGGGGTTGCTAAGTAACAAGCCTTGTTGACCTGGCCCCTTGTGGTAATGTTTTTTTCCTGGTTGACAGAGTCTGAGCTCCCCGAGCTCCTCCATTCAGAGCTGCCAACAGAACATGATCGAGAGGGGACAAAGGCTGAGAGAGGAAGAGGAGGAAGAGGGGGAGAGGTGAGAGATGAAGAGATGGGAAGGAATGAGGAGCAGTGAGAGGAAATGTAAAAAAACAAAGACAAAAAAAGGAGAGTGGCAGGAAAGGAGAGGACATCAGCAGAACAAAAGAATAATGGAAAGAAAGGAGGAAAGAGAAGGTGGGCGAGCGGGAGGAGTTTAGGGGACTCCGGGGAATGATGCATAATGGAAAAAGAAGGAAAAGAGTTTGGGATCGTAAAAGAAAGGTAGAGGTTGTAGGAGGTTTTTCTGCTTCAGATTCACATTTTAAATTTAAGTTTCAGTTCAACAACAGAACAGATGAAAGATGCTTTTACAGCAAACTGTGGTCCGGTGGGAAGAGACAGGTCTTCAAATTTGTCAAAAACCCAGAAATGCAGAGAACCAGCAGCATTTCTCCAGTTTCATCTTGTCTTCATTCACTCCTTTTTAAATCCAGGACAGAATTTAAAAGTCTCCGCACGTTTCAGCTACAAGTTGAGGTTTACTCTTCGGTCCTAAAGGTTCTAAAAGTAGAACAGGAGGCAGAACCTCCAGTTATCAAACCATCCGGGTGGAAGCAGCTCCCAGTTTGGCTTTAGGAAGCAGACACCTTTCTATATATTTAAGATCAGATAACGAGTTCTTACTGATAGATCTTATAGAAAGTTTGGCTTGGTGACCCTTATCCATCCCTTTAGTTCTGCTGCGAGGCTAGTCACGGCTGCTGGGGCATGTCCCATGATGCACTGGGCTCCTCTCTGCTCTTTCTGACATTGTTGTCATTAGTTTGTGTTTCTCAGCAGCTCAGATTAATGGTGCTTTTTTATTTTATAATAGCATTTCTACTTAGGTAAAACTTTTATTTTGTAGTCCCATTTAAATTTGGCTCTTTTTGTTCTTATATTCAAATAAAGGGGCGTGGCTTTCTGTCTGGGTTTGGCGCCTGTGCAGCACTTCAGGAAGTGAACTGTGAATTTGAGTCCAAAAAACCCAACCAACCAATCACAGCAGAGCGATCCTCCCACTAGGCCCTGTTCGGTCCAAACCAGTGTCATATCGGGAATGAACTGTGTTTCTGAGGAACATCAAAGAACGTCAGTGGGCAATATGGAGGATATTGGTAAATTCAGACACAGCCGACAAGGTGCTGACCATGACGTTCAGCTGGAACATCGAAATGGAAGTTTTCTAAATGTTCTCTGAAGCTTCCAGATCACCTTCGTTGCCCTGACCAGCCTGCCAGCATGTAAACCTGAATTATGACAAATATGAAATCATGACAATCTGTTTATTTACCATTCACAATTATGATGTCAAGCAAATGCAGTGAAATTTCCTCTAAAACCTCAGAGCAGTGAGAATCCATCATCACTGGCTGCAGGGGCTGCTTGCAGACCATGATCAATACTATCACAATATATACTTTCAGTCAGGAAAAATACATTGGCCTATTTCACACCTCAGTTAATGGGTTTATTTAACATTACTGGTATCAGGTTTCATTTTTCCAGTTATTATTTGGCTGATAAAACAAAGGTCGGTCGGTCAGAGGCAACACTCAGGACATCTCAGACAAAACAGATGCCTGAATCTGACGGCAGCTCAGTGTTTCATGTTCATCAGACATGTCATCCGACTACAATCTCTACACCTCAAGTTCCCACCACATCATACATGGTGATGAAAAGAGAGGGATGTTAAAATCACATCCTGAATCAAGTCTGTGAGGCTACAAACGGGCAGAATGAGGGAATCTTTAAATGACCTGCTCACATTGAAAAAGTTTAAATGGCTTTAACACAGCAGAGAAGACGTATATTGCAGCAGTAAACTTGCTCTTTCTGGATTAATCATAAAAGCAACGAACAGCCTGCAGAAATATATCGCTGCAGGACGGGGAGGGGAAAGACATGGCTGTAAAAGACATTTTATGTTCAAGTTTAAGGCTGTATTTATTTTAAGACCCTGTCAAGATTTTTTTGTTTAGGAGCAGGGAATACCCTGAAGGGAAAAAGAAGTAATAAGGCAAGGGCAAACAAAGACAAAGTGAGGTTCACCTCTCACACGGTCTGAGTGTAGATTTATATATCCCCATCTGCTCAGCAGGAGGTGGGCGAAGAGCCTGACAGCGAGCTGCAGTCTGTCTGCAGTCGCTGTTTGTCACAGTCACGGGTTCATTACGCTGTAGCTCCTCATTGTTAACTAATCCCATAAAAAGAGAAAAACCACAAATGAATGTATCCTGCTAACAAGCATCGCGAGTGTAGCGACAGCTTATTTATCCCACAAACAAAGCTCTATGGCTGCAATGTTAAATCAAATTAATACCTTTTAAGACCATTTTAAAGCCAGAAGGAATTTAATTTACTTTATTTATTATGATACCAGTCTAACAATGAAAACCAGCGGGAACCGTAAGGATTACAAGATGCTGTTTGTTTTCATTTCAATTATGGAAGAACTGAGAGGTAAAATGAGCAAGTAAAACCTGACAGATGAACTTAGCTGCGATGTCACCTGGAGGTTAACATCACTCAGCTGTCTGTTGGGTGGCAGCCGAGAAAAAGTCTTTTTATAACTCACAAAACTTCTCAAGGCCAAACAACACAAAGCAAACATGTCCCACACACACTGTAGTGCTGTATGTGCACCCGCTATAGAAAATAGTCCCTGTATATAACCTTCTTTTAGACATTTCATAACAGATAAAGCTGCTGAGGACATTACTGATGGATTACATCATCATCACCATACACAAGTTAATTCAGGGTTGAAAGCAACAAGAAAGTTTGGAAGAAAATATCTCACTGAACTGGTTGAATATAATAAAAACAGACCCTCCTGGTTTTATTTCTAATTTTAAAAGAAGGTTCTGACTGGGTTTTATGACATATACAGATTTATTTTAAAGCTAATCCTGTTATAAAAAACACCAAATACATCGAGACATGTCCTCTCTAAATATACACATATCTAGACCATCTGCTTGCTTATTCACACCATTATTCACACCACCACTCAAAATCCAATACAGGAAGATAAAATAATTCTGCTACTGTCACACTTCATTAAATTCTACTTTATCGGATCGGTTTAAGTAACATCCTCTCGTTTTTATTTCAACCTGCCTCCCTGTTATTTGTTAGCAGAGATCACAGAGTAAAACCTACTGCAGATCCAGACCAATGACGACAGCAGCGGCTCATTACTCATCAAATAAAGTTGCTTGTTTTAACAGGTACACATCACCTCTCCTGCGTTTTGCTGCCAAAGCCACCTATTTCAAATTCAGGGACAAAATTTAATGACAAAAATGAGGTTTAGCAACGTGAGGATGCATTGTCAGCCATCATGAGCAGTTTCATTATGGACGATCTGGAAGCAAAGGCCTTAACTTCAGTACCTGAGGAAGAAGAAAATGTACGACACGCACTGACACACTGTCAACGTCCAAAGAAGCAGAAAAACAAACGCGAAAGAAATGGAAGAAAACACAAACAAAAACTTAAAACAGCAACAAGGACATGGTGACCGTACCATACGTCAGGGGAATCAGTGAAGGCGTACAGAGAACACAGAGAATACCAACACCACACAAAACTCCGCCAGCTCCTGCTACACCCAAAAGACAGGACCGAACTGGGGTCAAAAATGCAACATAACATGAGAAATATGCAAACTATGTGAAAAAAAGTGTACATAGGAGAGACAGGGACAAGATTTAACAGGACGAAACGAACAAAAAAAAGAATGTGAAAAGGAAACAACAGGACAACTCAAAAGATCACGTAAACAAAAGCAGAACAGGCAGACGTAAATTCAGCCACATCAGGCCGCTGCAAAAGAAACAACCATAGCATGGACTGGGACCACGCAAAAACCATCGGATCGGAGAGCAACACATTCAAACGCTCAATCAAGGAGGCCATAGAAATCAGGAGGCAAACCAGGGACCCCATCGACCGGGGATGAGGGGGATTCGTGCTTTCCCACACATACGATTTTCTCCTGCAAAGACCATCGGCAGCAGGCGTGAGCTGCTGGGGGACGTCCCATGATGCACTGGGCTCTCTGTACTCTCTATGTGGTTCCCTCGTCCCTGTCCTCTCCACCCCCAACTGGTCCAGGCAGATGGCCATCCTTCATGGTTCTGGTTCTGATTGAGGCTTTCCTTCCTCGTTCTGGTTCAGATGGAAGCTTTCCTTCATGGTTCTGGTTCTGATGGAAGCTTTCCTTCATGGTCCTGGTTCTGATTGAGGCTTTCCTTCCTCGTTCTGGTTCTACTAGAAGCTTTCCTTCCTCGTTCTGGTTCTGATGGAAGCTTTCCTTCATGGTCCTGGTTCTCATGGAGGTTTTCCTTCCTTGCTCTGGTTCTGATGGAGGCTTTCCTTCATGGCTCTGGTTCTGATGGAGGCTTTCCTTCATGGTCCTGGTTCTGATGAAGGCTTTCCTTTAAGGTCATGGTTCTGATGGAGGCTTTCCTTCATGGTCCTGGTTCTGAAGGAGGTTTCCCTTCCTTGTTCTGGTTCTGATGGAGGCTTTCCTTCATTGTCCTGGTTCTGATGGAGGCTTTCCTTCATGGTCCTGGTTCTGATGGAGGTTTCCCTTCATGGTTCTGGTTCTGATGGAGGCTTTCCTTCATGGTCCTGGTTCTAATGGAGGCTTTCCTTCATGGTCCTGGATCTGATCGAAGCTGGCCCTGGTTCTGGTGGAGGTTTTCCTTCCTGGTCCTGGTCACCTCATCGTGTTTTAAGATGCTCCAACATGCAAACATAAAACAAGCAAGCCAGGGACACCATCGACCGGGGATGAGGGGGATTCGTGCTTTCCCACACATACGATTTTCTCCTGCAAAGACCATCGGCAGCAGGCGTGACCTGCTGGGGGACGTCCCATGATGCACTGGGCTCCTCTGCTCTCTGTACTCTCTATGTGGTTCCCTTGTCCCTGTCCTCTCCACCCCAAACTGGTCCAGGCAGATGGCCATCCTTCATGGTTCTGGTTCTGATGGAGGCTTTCCTTCCTCGTTCTGGTTCTACTGGAAGCTTTCCTTCCTCGTTCTGGTTCAGATGGAAGCTTTCCTTCCTGGTTCTGGTTCAGATGGAAGCTTTCCTTCCTGGTTCTGGTTCAGATGGAAGCTTTCCTTCCTGGTTCTGGTTCAGATGGAAGCTTTCCTTCCTGGTTCTGGTTCAGATGGAAGCTTTCCTTCATGGTCCTGGTTCTGATGAAGGCTTTCCTTTATGGTCATGGTTCTGATGGAGGCTTTCCTTCCTCCTTCTGGTTCAGATGGAGGTTTTCCTTCCTGGTCCTGGTCACCTCATCGTGTTTTAAGATGCTCCAACATGCAAACATAAAACAATGGTGGTGGTAGACTAACATACCAATGGATTTAAAATCTCATGAACCTTTAAAACACTTAAACTCTACTCAAGCTGAGGGTGTGACAACACATCCATCTACACTGATACCAGGCTGGGTGATTAATCAATAAAATCAATTTATCAAATTTTCCGTTTATTGAAATTTATTTTTCTGAAAATCTGTATTTTTTTTTCTCTTGTATATGTACCACAAACGCTCTCCTGGGCCTTCCATAGTTAGCAGCGGACTCAGCCCTCTGAATGAAAACGTTAACAGATTTACAGTGAAGCGTCACTCACGCCTGGAATTTAGCTGTGCTTATAACCGCAGTGAGAAATGCTGCTCTGCACAAGATGCAGAAGACAATTTAAGACAAACTCTTGATAAGAGTCGACCTACATCAGGGGAATATTTTCCACAGTGGATCCTGTATGATAAGGATCCAGATGGAAAGTGATCATGGATGCAGTTGTGTTGCATATCTCTATACATGGTATGAGGCCGTTTATACGGCGGAAAGGTTACAATGTTTTTATAGTTTTTGGTGTCATTCATTCAAATACATACAAAACACATTTTGCATGCAAACGCTTTAAGTTTAGTATTGTTTTTAATAAGTTTAATATGTTTTCAAGACAGGAAAAAAAATTTATTAAAATTTGGAAATCGGATCTGGTTTATTAAAATCTGAGATTTTATTTTTCGGCCATATCGCCCAGCCCTAACTGATACATTGATCATTCAATGATCCAATAAAAGTCTAAAGTAAAAACTCAATAATCCTGTGTTATATCTACATGTGGTGTGTAACCTGAGTCAGACTGTAGCGCCTTAGTTTTTATAACTAATCTGTAAAAATATTTCTTCTAAACTCTAAACAGGAAGAAGGTTTACACTATATCCTGATTCAGTGTCAACAAGCAGAAATGTATTCTTCTTTTTTCTTTTGCATGATGTGAACATTTTAAACCTCCACATCCAGAATGTGGTTCAGTCTGTTTTTGTTCAATAAACAAATTGTTTTTCATTTAAATGTCTGAATGAACTCAGGAAGAAAAATAAATTTAAATTTTTTGTGTTAATAGTAAAGTCATCGTGTTAAATCAGCATGTGATATCGTTTTATTGATATCTCTGGATCCTAAACTGAATCAAAATCATCTCATTGAATCGATCAATCATATCATGATTTAAATTCATGATTTAAACCCAGACAGAAGATTTACATCCTCTCTCTGTTAACCTGGATTTTATCCCGTTTAAAATTGCTTTAAATTTGTTTTGTTGTTTGATGGATTTATCAGGGTTTATTGTATTTTAATATTTTAATAATATTTCACTGCTTCTTATTTGTTCAACTTGTGTTTAAAATGTTGTTTCTTTTTAAAGAAAAAAGGCATTCAAAATGTAATAATCATAAATAAAAATCCCGTCTTCCCTGCAACTTTAATGTATTTGTGTTTATTTTCTTGATACACCAACTAAAAATTGGAAGGATAATTCTTTGTGTCAGCAGCTTTCATAATGGAGCCGAGTAAATGTGTGTTTAGGAGAGCGAGGTAACGGAGGATAAAACTATTCATAGGGTGAATAACTGAGCAGGTGTGTGACAGAAGAAGGTGTGATGGAGAAGTGCGGGAGGGGGAGCGAGGAGGAGGAGGCAGCAAAGCGCCGGAGACGAAGAGCAGAAGGACGACAGCTCACCTGCTCCACAGCCAGCTTCTTGTTGGGCTGTCTGGTGATGAACGGCTGCAATCTGCAACACAAGCACAGTGGAAATTAGTCTTTAAACGCTGACTGACCTTCATCACCTCCCAGTCACATGGCTGTGGAAAACGAGAAACATGACTTTCACAGAAACACAACCTGACATCCCCCAAGTTTACAAGATCAAACTTACAGATGTTAGAAACCTCTGAAAGCCTCGAAGTGAGAAATATTAATTTCCAGACGGACAATAAAATCTTTCACTCTGAGGTTGGTTCAGATTAACTTTCACCCTTCACCTTAGCAGAGGACACAGTCTGTCTGCTCATTTCTGTTCAGCTTCTGCATTTTCTCCTTTCTGCTGCCTGAAGCCACACACATACATATTTGTTTCTATCGAGTCAATGAGGAAAAATAAACAGAATACTAAAAGTAATTAATGAGGCTAAATAATAATATTAATAGAGATATGCAGGATTTTTTACTGTGGAGAGACAGGGATAATTTAGCCATTAGAGTGTTTGCAAACCAAATAACCTCCAGCTGCATCCAAACACATCCAGAGTCCTGTTAAGATGCGGTGATGATGGAGTGAGTGGTGCATCTGATGAAATGAAACCTCCAGGTGAGTCTGAGGGTTGATCAATGGTGTATTAACCAGGAGCTCTGGAGATAACCTCCATCTCCTAATAACTAATCATTATAGTAAAAAGCCACTACTGTGGTAAATTTTAATTAGCAAAGATCACATTCAGCAGGTGGATCTGGGAGTTATAGATGAATTTGGAAATTTATGGAGTGATATTTTTTAGCCTGAGGCAATGGATCTAGCATCGAGGCTTTGTTTCTTAGACCAGAAATCTTTATATGCCTTATATGATGTGTACGATATATTTTTGACCTGCTATGAACTATCCATTCAGCTTTATTGAATCTTATGCATCAGTGGAAAACAGAAATTAAACATTTCTGCTTCCGGTTTTTCAGCATTAACTACGCCCACTCTAACTTTCTGACCAATCACACAATAGTTATCAGACACCACACGAGGAAAAAGTTCTGCCAGACGATGTGTCAGGAACAAGTGGCGAGAACTCGCTAACTTTTCTTGTTTCTGGAAAAGAAAACCTTCATGTGGAGTATTTACGGGCCTTTAGGTACACAAATCATTTAAAACCCCACCACTGAACTATGGCAGATTTTCTCACTGTGGTGCCCTCTCTAATGAAAGTTACTTCAGCATCCATCTTGCATCCTGTCTGTTCTCTGAGATCTCTCCAGCCAATAAAAGTTAGTACGATGTCAACTCTTGTCTCATCTCACTTTCTCTCGTTTCTTCTCTCTTTCTCTGATAATGTCCTCTTGGGTTTCTTTACTGGATCAGCCATGATGCACGTCCAAAATGGTCAGCGTGTTGATATCCAGTTGCTAGCGTGTCACGTGGTGCTGTAAAGCAACGCACAGCTTAAACATGATGATCCTGGCTGGGGAAAAAAAAGCTGTGAAGTGTTGTTTCTGAGCCTTGAGATGCAGCAGGGTAATGACAGCTTCAGGAATGTGCTGAATGAATATCAGTGCGACATCAAACTGAGCCAGAGGCGCAGAGTTTTAGGTCAGAAAAAGATCCAGCTTGAGTAAGTTACTGTACACATACCAACATACACCGTGTTTTTAGAAAGACCAGAGATAGAATTAAATCCCATCTTGACTGTGACTTGTCCTTGAATGAATTCAATGAACTAAAAATAGTTTAATTTTCCCCTGAGTGAAATAATCACTTTAGGACACTCTCTGTACTATCTTGCCATTTATTTAAAAATAACAAATGTTTATAAGTTATTTTAAAAATCTGACAGAAACATTACTTTAATTTTATTATTATATTTCAATTAACTACTGAAAAAGTCAGCTTTCAAAAGTTACTAAGATTATTCCTCCATGTTTGTTGCATCTGTTCTTGCAAAAGAACGAATCCAGGAAACATAGATTTTAATGAATATTTGTAAAAAGTTTGGGAAATTTTCTATTAAGAACTATTGGTGAATGAGGCCCACCAACTCTTGCAGATCACTCCAAATTCTTGGGGTCTTTGCTTCAAATGCTCTGTCACCATTTATTTCCAAAAACACAAGATTCTTGCTGGAGGACTTTTTTGATTTAATCTGCAGAGGAGGTCATGAAGAGCCTTGAAACTCTTGGATAAAATCCTGTAATTCACTGTAAAAAGTCCAGGTGGAGTGGCGTTATCAAGTCTCTTGGCTCTGGATAAAAGCCTGGCAGCTGACGTCTGTTCAGTCTGCAGTTGATCAAAAGAGTTTTGGTTCAGGCAGGTTAAAAAGGATCCTGCAGTAATCCAGGTTAGATGAGATAAAAGTGTACAAAAAGGTCTATCTTTGTCTTTGAAAATGAAGATGCTTAGTATATTTGAGATATCTGTCAGATGAAAAGCGTTATTGTAACTCGGCACACCAACAGGGAAGCTTTTTTAATGATTTATATGTAATGACATTAAATGTGACATATTTTTATTCCAAATACACAATAAACCAAAAGATGATTCTGTAAATGACTGCTGAGAAAACTCTGAACTAAATCATTGCTGAGAAGATGGAACAAAGGGAAGATGCTTAAAAAAGAAATGCACAGAAGCCAAATTTAACCAGTCAGATCAACAAAGAGTGCAGAGCGAAGTCAGACAGTAAACAGGAGCTCTACTGCTGACTAAATCCTGCCAGTAGCAGTAAAAAAGTGGGCATTCTCCTGTGATAGTGATCTTGTGAAAACCGGAGAATCTGGCTGGGATGCGAGGTAATAGAGGGGCAGGATTTCATTAGATTACTGTGATCTTTGCATCTCTGCTGGCCTCGGGCGAGCAGCTCATATAGCAGAAGACCTGCTGGGAACGAGAGCAGGAGAAATGGTGCGAATGAGAAATGAGCTCAGACTGAGTGACAAGCAGACCGGCTGTCTGTCAGAGAACGCCATCTCTTCTTAGACAGTCGAAGAGATAATCAGAAATAAACGTACCAACGGCAGTAATTCCTACGCTGCCATCCCACCGTCCCAGCGGCTGGAATTAGCATCGTTCCCGGAGGCTCCCCACCCTCCTTCCTGCCCACCCAGCCTCATGCTGAGTCCTCCCTAGAGGCTTACAGTAAGTGCTCAACTCTCACTGATAAAACAGCAAGCGCATGTGAGCTTTTAATTAATCTGCTTTAACCAGGGGAAAGGGAAGGGGGGAGGGCGTGAATGTGGCATCTTCAGCCCCTAACGCTACCCCCACCATTCTCAAACCTCATTATAAATTCCCAGTCAGGCCAGCGGATCGCTCCCCGCTGAGTGAGCTATTCAGGGCCTTGTACATGTTCTAGAGGGGGACCCACACTCCCAGGGGCCCTGACCTGGACACTGTAGAGGGGGAGAAGAGGGAAGGATGGAGCTAGGCAACAAGTAGTAAGAGGGGGGGGGCAAAAGAAGGAGAAAAAAAGAGAAGGATGGGAGGAAGAGACTGAGGCTTAATAAGAAGAGAAAGGTACATGGATTAAAGGGACAAAGGGAGTGAGATGGTAAAATAACAATACGAGGTAGCACAGACAGAGGAAGGAAACAGGAAGGGAGGTGATAGAAATAGCATCACAGTGGGGGGAACAAGAAAAACATGGCAGTGTTCATGAATTATTCCAAGGTTGTTAGCCCAAATGCTGAGATGCAAGTCTAGCCGAATAAACAAGCTAACCGGGCGAACTATGTCATGTTGTTAATATGTAGCTGTTCATAATCAAGTCAAACCAGAAGGAGAGTAATATTAATGTGATCAATGAGGCTCTTTCACCAAGTGGGAGTTGACAGTTACACATGATCCAAGACTGAATTCATACATTGCAAACGACAGGACAAGAATACAGACGGGAACAAAGGAGGGCGGGAATAAAATGTGACAAAATGTGGAAGAAATGCAAAGCATGGCGGTATGATTAGCAGAAACAGCAGAAAATACTGGCCACTGACACTGTTTTCTTCAGTTTCATGTCAGTTTTAAGTGAAGATGTTTGCATGTTAGATAAGAGTCGACTGTTTCACTATGAACATTTCTGTGTAGGTTTTATCTGTAATAATATTACAATATTTGTGAAAAGGCTAAACAGCTTCTAGTGTCTAACCCACTCATTGTTAAACGAGTCGGTCTCATAAGGAGCCTTTTTAATTAACTGCAACAAAATTAAAAGCAGTCAATGTTGGGTTGGTGGGGGGGTCAAAGGTTGGAATGACAGGGCCATGAGAATATTATGAATCCTGGAGGATCGGTATGGAGATAAATGAAAAGGATCTATTCCAGTGATGATGGGAATGTGAGTCAAACCATTAGACTCTGACATGTAACCCAACGCTGTCATTGAGTCATCAGTATAATTTAATTCATGTTCAAACAGATGATGGTGAACACCAGCATGATAGCATCATCTGTAGCTGTGCCTCCACAAAACAACCATCTCTTGAAATGCTGCAGTTTGTCATTTTCATCATCACGTTCGGACTGAATAAACAACGTTGTGTACCTAAGTTACAGCAGCGGTTCCTGTTTTCCTTAAGGACCCCCTTCATGGAACTAACCAAAAGTTTCCAACTGTGCTTCTAACTGATTTTGATGGCAGAGACATTCACTCAGCACATTCCTGGAGCTACTGGTGATGAGCTACTTCAGTGTCTCAAGACCAAGAAACCACACTTCACAAATAATTTGCCATCCCGAAGCATCATGTTGCAGCTGGGTTTGGTTTTACAGCACCAAATCACACGCTAGGAACTAGATAGTGACAAACTGGCGGTTTGGGATGCGCACCACGACTGTTTCAGCAAAGAAACCCAAAAGGACATCATCAGAGACAGAGGAAAAGACAGAAAGGGACAGAACAAGGGATCGAACTGACTTTTATGAACTGCTGGAGAGATCTCAGAAAAGAGACAGGACGCAAGACAATGCTGAACTTAACTTACCCCCAGTTTACACCCGGTGTGTGTGTGCGCTGGTTTACGGCTGCACCGCGGCCTCTGTAACCATTTTAGTCAATGGTTTGGTTCACAACAGACACGGTGCAGTTAATGTCAGAAGCTTCAGGTAATTTTCTAAATAAAAGCCCCCGTGCAGCTTTGCGCTGGCTGAACCATGTAAACATTACATCTTGAATCGGTCAGGGTGTCTCAGTGTTTTGTTTTTCATCATGAACGACGAGACGTTTATCCTGGAAGTTTAGAAAGATCTTAGCTAGGCAGACTGCACTGGACCCGCTTCCAGTGTGGACTGACCCACCACGAAGGTCGGAATGAAATCACGGCGTAGCCTAAATGCGACGCACATGCACCTGGTGGAAATTTGGGGTTACATCCTAACCTGTAAATACTTCACACAGTTGTTTTCTCTTCCAGAACTGCGAGAAAAAAATGACGCCACTTTGCTTGTAATGAGTGTTACAATACGGAAACGAGTGTGTACTGTGCTGGTTTGAGAGTTCTCGCAGCTTGTTGCAGACAAAACATCTGGGCATAACTATTGTGTGATTGGTCAGAAAAAGTAAGTGGGTGTGGTTAATGCTGAAAAGCAGGAAGTGGAAAGTTTTTATTTCTGTTTTTCTACCGACACATAAGATTCTATAAGGTTGAATGGATAGTTTTGTGGAACAGCTGGTCAAAAGTCTATATAAAACATCATATGAAGTAGCAAAAGACTTGAGCACTGCCCCGCCAGACCCCAGCCTGGCACCGTGTGTTGAACTGTAGACAAGGTTTTTGTTGTGAAGTAAGAAATGTGGTGGCCAGAACATGTAAAGGCCTTAACCCTGACAATGAAGATCTCGCTGAGAGGTACTACCACTCGGTCAGTCATCCAAGTTTTCTGAATCTGAATATGTCCATTATAATGTGATGACATACTAGAGATGAGAACAAAAGACCAATCCTAGTCGTACATCCCTGACAGGCTGAAAAACAACACAGCTGCTGCAGCAAAGCAGGAAATATGACTAAAAGCCATTGTGTAAACAAATTATTGAGCCAATACATGTCATTAAAGCAACAGTTATAACTACACATTTTGTAAATGTGTGTTGCAGGTGTATTTTTGAGATAAATGAGAAAGTTTAATCTGAGTTAACTCTGTAAGACTGGCTGTGTTGAGGTTCACTTCTATTCTTCACTAAATACACATACGAATGGAGCCTTCTGCCTTTTGCTTTCCTTACATGGCTGTTTTCTTCCAATTTAAGGAGCTTGTGGATGCCCACCCATACAATGCAAACGGAGCAGTACCACTGGAAACCATGGGGATAGTGTTATGCAATATAGCTGCCATGCAACCAGCAAAAGGAACAAAGAAGAAGAAGAAGCCGCCATGATATATTTAATGGCTGGACAGACCACACCTCTTTTTATGTCTTTCTGAAAAGAAATTATCAAAGTCTCCTCCACAGTTCCATTGATTGCTTCTGTTTGGAAGTGCCACCAGAGCTCTGAACTCCACACTGCCCCCTAGTGTTTATATTACCTAACAGCCATGCCAATGTAAAGGACGCACGGGAGTGAAGTGACATTTGACAATGTTCAAAATGGACATACCCATTTACATACATAAGAGGACCATAAATGAAACTTGAGATTATCTTTGCAGCTAATGAAGCACAAACAATAAAAATCAAAGTTACTGTGACATAGACTGACAATCGTCCAGTAATTTTAAATCATCTAATTAATATTTTATAGGCAAGGCAAAGCAGTTTATTTGTACAGCACATTTCATGTACAGGAAAATTCAAAGTGCTTTACATAAAACAAAAGCATTACAGATATTAAGAAATAGTAAAAGGCAGCAACACATAGCAAGAATCACAATAAAATAATAAATTACATTAAAATGATTAAAAGCAAGATAAGTTAAAAAGTTAACATGCAGCATTCATGCATAGGTGCATGAAAAAAGAAATGTTTTTAACCTGGATTTAATTTCCACTGGCAGTTTGTTCCACTTGTTTGCAGCATAACAGCTAAATGCTGCTTCTCCATGTTTATTCTGGACTCTGGTCTGGACTAGTTGACCAGAGTCTTTGGATCTATAAGATAAATGTTGGCACGAATGTCAATGCTCAGACATCATTTGATGCAATTTGGTTAGTTTGACTCCAGCATAAATGGCCATGGTGATACTGAACCTAAAGTTACCTCAGTGAGCCTCTGATCCTGCTTCGTAATACAGGTCTATTGTCTTTTAATCGTCCTCCAAATCAGCAACCACAACGAGTGCAGTAAAACTGATCCCTCCTCCCGCCGGCTTTCACAAATGTTTTCATTTCTAATTCACACACAGAGTCTCGGGAGCGTTTCACACCGAGGCAGACTCTCTATTGTATGTAAAAGTCAAAACACACACTCGCTCCCGTACTGTAACACTCGCTCACCCATAATTAGATTTTCTGTCTGAGATATTTTCATTTAACTGCACTCGTCATTTCACAGGTGTTATAATGATGCTGCAGGTTACTGTTGTTTTACTACATTATGAACATTGTTTTTCTTTCTAACATTTTGTTTTGATTGTGAGATCTTTCCATGAGCCTTGTTTCTAATCTCACTGATGACTGCAGCTGTTTGTTGTGTTTGTTTTAAAATCAACTCCCATTTCCATCTCTGCACGCATGAGCCGAAGCGAATAAATTCACTATTCAAACAATAATCCAATCAATAAGATAACGAGGAGGAAGGATGCGATGGAGAGGAAAGATAATCTGAAAACGGGGGGTTGAATCAAATTAGTTCTGCGATGAGCTAGGATGTAAATAAATGATGATAATAATCTGAGCTTCCAACTCAATTTTCCAGCTGGGGACTAGATCCTTGGAGGCACACACTCACACAAACACACAGAGCCTCCTTCAGCTCTTCAGGACAATTAAATCAGGCGTAATCACCAACCGCTTCACACACAACAGCAGTGCCCACTCTCTTTCCCAGAAACAAAGTACACTCAAGTATACGATGCAACCTCAACACACAGTCCTGCGCAAAGGCTGTGTGTGTGTTGTGTCCATTCAGTTGGTGCATTGTGGGCCAGTGTGCAGCTTGGCAAGCGGAGATGCAGATTCAGCCAACAGAACTGATTGTGTTCTCCTCCTCTAGACGGTCCATCACACACAGTACCTGGTGCTGTTGACTAACAGGCGGCTCGATTATATGAATGGCTGTTTGTTCAGAAAGACATGCAGGGAAGCACACTATAACCCTGAAAGTCATTTAAATACTCAAACCAGGGGAAAGCAGTGATTATCAAACTTGTGAAGAGTCATTATTTGAAAGAAACTAAATATTTTACATATGTACAACGTCAAAATGCCACATTTACAAAAAGGTGGCATCATTCTACCAAACTGTTCACCAACCGCCAGGAGGAACAACGGCTCAGGTACGAAGTGTGGGATGGAGCCAAAGACAACAAGTCCAGTTCAACCTCTTACAGGTAAAGCTAGCAGATCATCAGTCTACCACGACTATAAATAGCCATTAGAGAACGAAGCAAACAACAGAAGGTCCATCCACAAATCAGCAGTCAGTGGCAGCTTTGTCACCAGACCAAGTCTGATGTTAGAGGTAAAGAGCAAATAGTGGAACCCATCTACAAGATGGTGTGTACAGTCATTCTTCCATCAGCTTGGTTGAAGGTTTTCCAAGTTTGATGGAAATTGTTGAGTTTGAGTTTACAGTCCTATCCAGAAAAAAACGTCAGAAGACAAAAGAAGAAGCTGTCTGATGATGCTGCAGGTGAGAAGATGTCCTTTAACAGATTAATGGACAGAGTTGTGTGTGATGTTCACGTGTTACAGACTGACCTGGAAAATACACAGATCTGTTCTGAACACCTGCTGGGGGCATACAAATAAAGCTGGAATAATTCTCAGGGATTCCTGATAATAATTTAGCTTGAAACGGCCACATAAACATACACTGCTGCTAGATTTGGGGGGACCAACTGAATCATTACCGGTATAAACTGTAGTCATGGTATAGTAGATAAGAATTGCAAACACAGTGGTTCCCACATTTTTTTAGTCACAATACCCAAGATAAGATGGTGTTCGAGTGGTCTTTGGTGCCTGTGGTTTACCGCTGTAACAAGACACCTGCATGCCCAAAATCAGCCTTTCTTACCAAGATTATGCCCAATTCAGATTTTTTATATGGCACGAAGAACAACTTTGTCATTTATGCATTAATGTGTTGATTCCACAAATTAATCTCTTTTCATTAATGCATTAATTTTGACAGCCCTAATTAAAAAATCATTTTATTTATTTATTTTTACAATGATCTGGCAACCCCCTGAAATAATCTTGGGAACCACAGTTTGGGAAACGCTGTTCTAACAGATGTCCATGCTGGGAACAGAAGAGTTAATCACCAAGCTTCAAGGCTTGAATTCATGAAGAGACACGCTTATTAGTGCTTTGATTTGTCTTTGTTCATGTCTTGATATAGTTAAAATAGCTCGTTTATCTCCTTTTTTATGTCATAACCAAGTAGCCAGCATAGTGTACAGAAACATCTGAGCAGAATGTGGACTGGAGACCCCTCGGTCACAATGGGAAACACCTCCCAAGGTGGTGGAGAATGAGAGGACTAAGATCCTGTGGGACTTCCAGATACAGATGACAAAATGCTGGTGGCAACCAACCGGACATTGTGATCATGGATAAACAGCAAATGAAAGCAGTAGTGATGGATGTAGCCAGGATCACCACGGAGAAACTGGAGAAATACCAAGGACTTAAGGAAGAGCTGGAGAAAGCCTGGAAGGTGAAAGCAAGTACCAGTGGTCATTAGAGCACTGGGGGCTGTGTCCCCCACACTGGAGAAGTGGCACCAACAGATACCTGGTGAAACATCAGACATCTCCATCCAGAAGAGATCAATCATAGGTACAGCAGAGACACTGAACAGGCCCCTCAAACTCCCAGGCCTTGGTAGAGGACCCGAGCTTCAGATGACCAGCCACCCCACCCTACACCACCCAGGAAAGAGATTTTCTTTTTCTAATAGAAACCTTAAACCAAACCCTAAATATATTTAATATGTTGTTCAAATAAAAAAGGAGGAAAATTGCTATACTGTAGGAAATACTTTATATTGTTATTTAATTGTTATAATTGATGAATTTCCAGTCTAATCAGTGGAAAGCAGTGTTTCTGCAATGTGATGGTTATTAAAGTGAAAACATTTGAAGGTTTGAAGATATCCGTAAAATAAAAGAATTCAGACACACAAGGACAATATTTTAAACTTTCATTAGAAAACACTAGAATGGTTGTAACTTTAGCTAAAAACAGGGCTTTCAAGTAGGATATCTCTTACTTTTAGTCTGAGGCTGATTTAAAAAATTGCTTGTTAGGGACTCTAATTGCAACTCCACACCCCACCACTGTCACTTTGATGTTTCCTGGGAAGAACACTCATTTTGGACGGATTTCCTTCACTTTTTTCATGTTGATGAGATAAAGTGGTACACACAGACAGAGAAAGGGCGGTTTTTAATAACCCACTAACCCATCTGTGGCCGTTTGATGAAGGCTGTGACATTTTTCAGATGGATGGGATTTCTGGGTCAGTTAGCGCCTGGCTGCGCACTGCGGAGCTCAGCTCTTCCTTTGCAGATATTTTGGGGAGCGTGACTGGTCTTGTGAACAGAGATTAGAGATTAAGGGAGACTGGTGGCTGTTAACGGCTGAGGGCTAAACACACACACATGCGCACACACATTAACGAGAGCTTGGTGACAAGCAAGAGTTCAGCTTTCGGGCGGATGAGCAAAGGGGAAGGATATGAGGGAGAAGAAGTGTTGATGTAGCCCATGATTTTGATTTGAGATGAAAATGTGCTGCTGCAGCTTTATTCTCGTCTGAGTTACTTTCAGCTCCAGTCGGCTCAATATGACTCTCATCATGTCTGTGTCATTCATTGCTTTTGATGAACAGCTTTTAATTTGAAGTAATAATAGAAGAAATATGAAAAAACAAAACAAAACAAAAAAAAGGAAAAAAAAATTTCTATCATTTGACCAAAAGCGTTATTGTCCTTGAAAGCAGATGAAGCCTGGAATTTCCTGGTAATTTCAGCTAAATTTAACCAAGTTACCATGGAGATTTTTTAATGTGCAGCTAACTTGCTGCAGATCTCGTTTACTTCTTAAATTAACCTGCATTAAAATATTCCAAGTAAACATAATAAGAACAATTAGGTTCTAGCGTGACTAAACGCTGGATCAAGGAGGCCATAGAAATCAGGAGGCGAGCCAAGAACACCACCAACCATGATGAGGGGGCATCCGTGCTATCCTATACATGGGATTCTCTTCTGCAAAGGCAGGCGGCAGGAGGCGTGACGAGCTGGGCTAAAGTGAGTTATGCCTCCAGTATACCATCAGCAGAAAAAGACAAGTCACGACACATATCAGGTATCAGGTATCAAGTTCCAGTCCAAACATGTCAAGGTAAAATTCCAACACCTTAAAAAACTCTTTTTCTGATCAGAAGAATTCTTACAATTACAATTAGATGCTGTCATAAAAATTACGGTAACATATTTGATGCATACAGGTTGAGACATTTTGCATCACTTTATGGTAAAAACTTTGCTCAAAACCCTGTTGAACACAATCTGAGACTTATCTTCTAGCAGGAAGCAGAAAATCACACTATAATAATTTTGATATATCACATGGTAAAAAAAATCCTCTAATGATTTTGATCATTTTTTTTTGTTACATTTTGTGAAAGGGCCAAATAAAGACCTCTTATTAAAAAAATTGGACTTTTCTTACAATTTCTTACAAAGGTGGGCCATAGTCAGTTGAAAATTTTCATTATAATTAAATTATATAACTGTGGCATTGAGTTGATGGTCTTCCATGAAAAGCAAAGTTTCCCAAACTAAAAGCAGCAGCTCACACTGGAAAATCACGTCATTTCCCAGTAACCTGGGTGCCTCACCATCACTTCAACTGGTCACACTTTTACTAACACTTTGTAATTGTTCAAGAACTGTGTGGACAAACTGGAGGGAGCACTGTGTGAGCACATCTATTTCTAAATGGATTTTTAAAACCTAATAAAATACATCTATCCGTTTTTTTTCTCCTGCTCATCAAGTTAGGTCAGGTCGTGGCGGCAACAGGTTCAGGAGGGAGACCCACCACTGTCTCCAGCAAGACTTTCCCAGAGCATTCCCAGGCCAAAAGGGACCTATAATCACTCCAGCAAATCCATGTCTCTCCGGGGGTCTCCTCCTAGTCGGACATGCCAGAAAACCACCAAGGGAGGGCGACCAGGAGGCATCCTAGATGCCCAAACCACCTCAGGTGTCTTCTTTCATTGCTGAGGACACTTCTTTCGGTCACTAATAAAATCTGGTGACCGTATCTGAGGGTTGGGATGTAGATAGATGGTTCCAATCTCTCTTCACCACAAAAGACCAAAGCAGCACCCTCAATACTGCTAGCGAAGCCCCAATCTGTCCATCCATCTCTCACGCCATCCTACCATCACCAACAAGAGCCTGAGATACTCAAACTCCTCCCACTGAGACAAGGACTCATTTCCAGCCAAACAAGAAAACACAATTACTGCAAATGTTACAAAACAAAATCTAAAACACTTCTAGGTAAGACATAAAAGATTATACTGTGTACTATGTACTTATATTTGTTTATGAATGACATACTTCCTGTAAAACTTCTTCCAGTGTGATACCACTTTCTCCCTGTCAGCAGCAAGACCAGAGGGCCTCACGTCAACACATATGGTGCAATGCTGACATCACTATTTATTGGCATTATAAGTGATTTATCAGGATTATTGAGCCCTTGTAGACTCTTGTGCACACCACCCAAGGGCTGAAGGAAGCACCAGGAAATCCAAGACATACTGTATTTGAGCTACAGCTGGACAGAAACTTGGCTAATGTGAATATTTGGCTTGGATCATGTTCGGCAGCTAACATTTTATGTCCATTTATCTTTAATAAGATTATTAGCACAGATGTAACCTGAATAAAATACAAGATACAGCTCAGTGCAACAAGTCAAGCACCAGATTCCAAAGATGTCCGCAGATTTCGATTTAGCATTTGATCAGAAAAAACCCAGAAAATTTCAGGCTCGTGTCAACATGAACACAGCGTGGCATGAAGCCCCGAGGACGTGTGTGTCTCTCATCAGAGGCTAGTGGTGTGACCAGAGGGGAGGATCCCAGCGTTACACACCACTAATCAAACAAATGGGGAGAATCACACACTGTTAATCTGCACACACACACACACACACACACACACACACACAGTCATAAGTCTGAAAGATCAAAGAGTTAAGTGGAGGGGCACAATCAAAGCCAGACTCCGTGGCGGCAAAGTCCCACTCAGTTTTCTAAAATAAACTAAAAAATTTTGATCTCAGGCACAAAAAACATAATTTGACAGGATGCTTCAATTTAATTTTATCCCTCCTCGTTAATTTATATGTGACTGTAAATTCTGAAGAAGCATCTCAACAGAAGAGGAATTCATCTCCAGCAGCTTTGATTCCTTTACTGTTGGTGGAAAGAAGCAAATGCAAAAGACACATAAAGAGTATTTCTACAAATATACTGCAGTGAATTGTGTAAAAGTAAACTACAGCTGTGTTTCTAATGTCCAGAAGCCTTCTATATAAACCACACACATACGAAGAAAGCTAACGAGCACCAGCTGTCTGAATTTGAGATGAAAAGAATGTGATTCGGACTGGATTCTGTCAGCTGCCAGGACCAAATTACAAAGCACTGCAAAAAATCCTAATTATGGGAGAAGATACACAATTAGTCTGAAAATTTATGAAGATTAAGTTTAACATCAGAAAGGCCAAAAGCCATCAAGCAGCATCATTTTAAATTTACAATCATCTTCTTGGAACCATCAAAAAGCTTACAGAAAATAATTTTCATGAATGAGATGACTTCTCTGATTGCTAAAACCTTGTTGGTCAGTGAACTCGACGGCTCTCTGTGGTCATGTGAGGACAGCGTGGTCCTCGAGATGCAGAAGCATTAAGGATGCGCAGATTCACCAGATTCATTACCTCCAGAGAGGAAAACTTCCAGACATGTAGGTGAGTGCACACCCAAAGAGTCCGGTAACTTTGGTAAATGATACCCTGGATGATGTGTCACCAAATTAATGAGGTGTAGCATAAACATGATTGGCTGACAGTGCTAGCAGTGGCAGCATCTGTCACTGCTGACTGGACAGTAGGTAACAAATCATCTATGGGAGGAGCCAAGGTGGTTCACTGGTTTGCACATGTGCACTTAAAATTCACATTCATTAAGAGTCATGTACACAGTTCTATACATGTTAAAATTTCTCTTCAGTTTTAGCACATGTTGACCACTCAAACACTTTAACACTGCATGTCACATTCAACCACTCACACACAACACTACTGTTGTTACACACTAAGTGCTTTCTCCTATCACACATTCATACATCGATAGACACATCGGGAGGCAACATGGGGTTCGGTGTCTTGCCATTTCAGTATGTAGTCAAGGGAAGGCTGGAATCGATCCACCGACTTTCCCGTTGGACGACTGCTCTCCCTCCTGAGCTACAACAGCCCCAGGTTGCTGCACACAGTGAAGACAGATCTCAATAATATTTCAGATGTTTGCATCTTTCCAGCTCCAGCAAGCCGAAGTAGGGGCGGGAATGTCTGGAAACCTTGTGATTCCATTATGAACCAGAGACTTGCAAAGCCCTTTTAAATGACAAAATGATTATTGGCCATTATGAGGCATCTTTCTGTCCTTATACAGGACTACTTCTTCATCTTTCTTTTTTCATTTCCCCCAACATGAAGGTTACATTTGCAAACATATATCACAATAATGACATAAGAACTACCAGGAAAAGAAAAGTGCCTGTGGCAGTATATTTTCAGTAAATTAATACAGACTTTAGCATAAAACTGCTCATCCATCTGTGAACAAATATGCAGTTATAGTGACATGAGATCCTGTAGCATAGCATCACAGTCATGATATCCTTCTTGACTTTGGCTGGTCTCGTCTTGTATTTTGGCTCCTGATTGTGCAGAAAAAAGTTCTGGTTCTATGCAAATCCGTGTTGATAAAGGTTGCACCAGAGATTGCTGATTGATTTAGACTTCGTAAGTTGGGATGAAACTTTAAAGGAGTAGTGCACCAAAAAATGTGTTTTCTAAGCTGTAAATAACAGTATTACTTAATTGTGATATAAACCACATATACTGTTGATAAAATTTGTATTTTTTTTTATTTATTATAAAAACAGGATTTTGTGGGTAAAAAATGGCTCATAAGGCCCTCCACAGTGTAAAACCTGGTTATGTTTTTGTTACATAGAGAGGTTATCTACATTGTGAGAAAATTTTAAAAACCTCCCAACCCCTCCCTCCAGATGCAAACATATGGGTCCACGCCTTGCAGGCATAGAAAACCACGCCCACCAACGCATATGAAGGGATGTGAACTTATCTGGTGTAATTCTGCTAGTTTCAGATTTCTGTTCTTTCACAGAGTTTCTGATGAAATGTTCCTGCAATGGGAGGACAGGCAGCTAACAGCGCTAATGGCTCATACTGATACGCTACAGGACCACCTGGTTCATGTGTAGCTGAGGAGATTCAGGAGGGGAAAGTCTTCCACCTTAAAGACACTCTGTGGCGTAGCTGCTTTGTGAATCTCGTTTGGCATCTTGCTAGTGAGCTGAGCTGCTGTCTGTCAATCATTCTGCCTGTGTATCCCGACCCGCCCACTCTCCACTCCCTGATCACCCCACACCTCCCACCCCAACCCTTGCAGTTTCTGGCATCTTTCAAGTTCGGTAGTGGGTGGAGTTAGGCAAAAGGTAGGGGGTGGAGCTACACTTTAACGTCTCTTAAATGGTGCTTTTAAGTTGGCAGCAGTGACAGCCAAGTGGTAGGATGGTGATGTTGTTTGTCATGTTTCCAAAAATGTCTCAAAATTCAGAGTATTTCCTCACGTTGGCTCTGTAGACAGCTTCACATCCGCCATCGTTCTTCCTATTGTATTTGATTAGCATTACCTTACTGTTTACAATAAAACATTTTTGAACAACATCTTTTTTACATTTGTTGATTAACTTTGAATCTTTTGGGTCCACATCCCAGTGCATCGAAGGTTTAGTCATCTCCTCAGACCTGACCAGCTAACATGTACGAAGCCCTGATCTTAACCCTTTCCAACCTCCTTCAGGTGTAATCAATTTCCTGTATAGCTTGTATTATATACATTAACTATCCTTATAAAAGTTAATATTTATTTTTTTCTAAGATTTGTTCTTATTTATGTAGCTTCAAGACTCATTTCTAAAATAAAGGAACATTAAGTACTATGACTGGCAAACTGATGCCTTTTCTCTGCAAACTAAGGTTATCTAAATACTAGGGGTGTAACAATACATCGATATATCGAAACATCGATCATCTGGTCAATGAGCCGATGACATTGATCCAAAATGCAAAGATTGTTCAAAAATTGGTACAGTAACCATTTATCAAACAGACTTTTATTTTGAAAATGACTGTATTGTGAATTGCCCAGGCTTGTTGTTTTCCATTTATTACTAGTTTGTCGTAGTTATAAGAACAGATTGTTTTTTTTTATTTAAATGGATTCATTTAAACACCTGAGCTTAGGAATACAAATGTTAAATGATTTTCTAGGTGCTCTTTGTGATTTTGATACAAATGGAAATGGCTGTTTAAATACCTGTGATATTGTTTAGTATCAATCGTGGATCCTAAATCAAATCAAAATCAGATCGTGAATCAATTTAAACTCATAATTTGGGTCTTAAAGTTACATTTTTACACAGTTCATCATCCAGCTTCAAAATCCTGGGTGTCCAGGGTGGATCAGTGCTGCAGATTTCTAACACAGCTGCAGTTAATTAAATGACAAATAAAGTAGAGCTGGGTTTGGGGGGTCTTGACTGGCTTTCCTGCTGCTAATCTAGTTCCCTTTGGGATGACATGAACGCTGATGGTGTGACTGGAGCTCCGTCCTGGAGCTCCAGTCACAAAATCATTAATTTAATGGAAAGCAAACAGCAATTAAAAGGTAAAGCACCCGGCAGTCGGCTCTGTCTCGACTTAGCTCCCATAAATTTAAGCATCATGTGTCCAGCAGAAAGGGCAGACGGTCATCATTCATTATGCTCCCAATCAAACAGCTTCTCCTCCGTAGCATAGCAACATCGGTAACCAGGAGCAATGCTTTCCACAAGCATCCGCTAAGCACTACGGGTTGGAGAAAATATCTGGGAAACAACAATCTAAACAGACTTTCCAGGTACCATGGAAACAAATCATCTTTGGACAAGCTAAATAATTAATTTAAGAGAAATATGGACGTAGCACTTCACGATGTTTAAGATGAGTTATATGAACAAAGAAAGCTTTTAGAAAAGCAGTGAAGTTCTCTGCTGCATCCTGTTCAGCTGAGGGATTTACTGACATTTCAGTGGGGGAAACTTTCCTGATTTAATTTGCAGAAACCTAAGACTTCATCAAAAGGAAGTGAGTATTTAAAGTTGTAATCCCTCCCTGTGGAATGGGCTTCCCACCATCAGCAGGAAATCACATCATCTCAGTACTAAAGGCCGCACTCCAAACTTCCCTACCACTCCAGTTCAGACACTCGTCTTCGTGTTTTACTTCCCAGTAGTCATTCATTCACGTCTTTCCTCAGATGTGTGTTCTTCTATCATTGTAAAGCAGCTCTGCTGGGTTTCTTAAGGCCGTTCCGTTATCAGTGTTGAGTCTTTTGTTAACAAGGTAGATGTGGAAATGACCCTCTTGAAAGCCCTCAACTACTCACCATCGAACCCTTTTAACAACAGTCACTATAAAAGCATCTTTTCATGCCACTTTAGACTTCACCTGCACACTTTAGAGGGAAATATACAACATTTTCCTTTATTCTGGCAGATTCAGTTTATAGACATTTAACAGAAGAATATTTCTTTTTAAATAAATGTGATGTTCATCTAAAATCCAGCACCAGTCAGGCTGAAATGACTGAAGGGTCAGACAGAAAATCAAGGATGAAGCCTTTTCAAGCATGATTACACTCTCAGCTTTAAAGATATGCCGTTTTCCTAAGAACTTGCTGCAGGTCAGATTAAGGCATCACTGTTTTCCGAGTCCAAACAATGAAGTTCAGAATCATTGACATGACTTCTACTTCCAATGCAATCATTTAATCTGAATTTATTTGTCTTTTTGGTGCCTAAAAAATGGACGAAGGTCTTCCTGTACCAAAGAAGAAAATATGACTTCAACAATAGAGTGAATTCAGGAGTTAAATTCAACTGTGATAACAGAGTTAGGGACCTTCCTTTTGGCTCTAATTAACAGCAGAGTGATTGTGAAGCTGCAACTTATGATGAAACTTAGAGCAAAAGCCCAAACGTGTGAAAAGCAGGTATTCTGTTGAACACAAGGCAATGTATACAACTTTTACCCAGCACAGAATGGTCAGGACTCTGTAGGGGCTTCTAACACAGACATGGTTCTGGTACTGGTTTTGTTCTCGAGTCTCAGAACCTCCATGCTTGTACGTGAACCAGTCTGCGTTCACACCAGTTTAACCAGAACCAAAGTGGGAGGACTTTACAACACGTAAGTAAACATTTTGAAGATTTGGTCCTTAAAGTTGATGGTTAAGTCATCAGGCTTCATTATAACATACGGTTTCCCTTTCTTTAACCTTTCTTGAATGTGTTTCTGTGTGTGTCCTACATTCAGCTCCACCAGCTTGTCGGCTTTTCTTCCAGACACTTGTTTCCGGCTGCCGACTCCAAGTCTCGCCGTAATTAGTCTCAAAAGAGTCTGGACCTCATCGTCCGTTCACTTCTCATATCTCCATCTTTCAAACAATCACAAAACGGAGTTAAGTTTGTAGAAGTGAACGAGACACATCTGCAGCCTCAAACCGGTGTATGCGTGGAAGTGCAGAGCACTGCAGGTATGATCAGAGTTCTCCACACAGCCCTGCCCCTCTACTCCACGTCCAACCGCTCTACTAGGAGCTTTTTTAAGGGTTAAAATCTGAGGTAGATGACAAAAAATCCTGCAGCTATTCTAATTTAAAACTCTCTCAGTTCTTGTTTCATGTTGAAACACTATAGAGAAAAAACTGTATATTTTAGGACAAACATGTCTAAGTGTAAAATGAGATCAGATGAGCAGGTGTCGCATTTCTTTTGATATATTCGATATGTAGCTTGTAAAGTCAGATGTGATGATTTTTGTCTATTTTTGGGCTCAATGTGCAGCTAAATGAGGTTGAGGTAAAAAGAAAAAAGAAAAAAAGTGTGTTGAAAAGTGGCAAAAATAGATTCAGACCCAAAAGGCCCATTTATGCTCTTACATACGATAACAGGGACGTTTCAAACGATCAAATGTCGCGTCCTCGTACTTCCATGCTTCTTTTACATTGCAGTGGCTGTTAAGTCAATCATCCACTACATGAGTCAGTTTCAGACAACGGTTGGCGGCGGTAAAGTACAGCTTTAAAGTTGTAAACACTCTCATAGCTTTCTGTTGTCTTCGTTGTCGTTCTTCTTCTGCTTTCTTTCCTTCCTGTTCCTCTTCTTCCGTCTCTGGTCGAATGTCAGCTTTTATGCTCAGCACTGCCCCCGTAATATAATTAGACTGGTTTCCGTTTTTTGAGTCAAGCGATGGATAGATAAGCTCCCTGAAAACAGACCAAATTATGCGCATAACCGATGCAGGAGATGTATGAAACTGTCCATCCGTCTTCGTATACATCTTCTACGACGAGCATAAATATGAGTTAACAGTGTAGAGGCGGAAGCTGCTCTGCTGGGGAAGTGGAGTATTGTGAAAATGTGATTACCTGCACTAGCGGGTAATTATTATTTGACAGAATTTAGGCACTACTTGTCCGACACAACAAATATAGTTTGCATCTTTTGAAAAAATTTAAAGAAATTAAAAAGTGGCTACAGCACCAAACCCAAGCCAGAGATGACGTACACACTTTACTAGCATCCATTAAAACAGGTAAAATCAAGACTGCTTTTATGCATCTACTCTTCAAAACTTCCATCATATCCACGTTGTTTTGAAGGATTTCTGGAAGCATTTAATTAATCTTCTTCAAAAAATAAATCTGACTGAAGTTCCCATTTGTTGGTCATCTGCATAAAAGTAGACGAGTTATATGATCAATAACAAAACCACTGTTATGCTTTACTCATTTCCAAAAGCAGGAAAGTATTCCACAGACGACAGCAGCAGAGATTGTTTGGTGTACTCCCAGTGGAGCCATTTACTTTCTGGAGATACAAGCTTTCTGTGACAGCGATGATTAATCTCAGCTCACAGCAGTCACTTCGGGAGTTCAAATGTCAAACGGCCATCAACAGAGTTGCCGACGGCTTGCAGCGGCAGACTTTTTGGCAGCCTCTTGTCACCATGGCGACCATTCACAGCAGCAGGGAGTGGCTCCTGGTACCCAGTCAGGGCTCAGCATGCGTCGCAGCGGCTACATATAAATCACCACCCCCCTGAGGAATACAAAAGGTCCATATGTAGCACTCTCATAAAGCACCGTACACACACTGAACACACACGTCATGCCGGCCACCTCCCGATCTCAGCACGTGCAGAAAGACTGCCTCCATGTTTCTATGAATACAATATAACGTACCATTCACTGCAAACCATGTCCACTCAGTCTTCAAGGATTCATTTACACACATTTGGCAACACTTGTAGTACTTTACAGCCTCAAACACTCTAGTTTATTTCCTAATTTATTAACGAGCTAAAAGAGAAAGAAGAAGAAATTTCCTTTAGTTTTAAGCACAATGACATCCACAGCTGAGAACAAAAAAATTCTTTCTGGATCGTAGATGACGTGGAGCTGCAGGACATCACAGATTTTATTGTTCATAGTTTCTTTAAATTGGAAAAGAAATTCCACACTTTTGAGTTTCAGCTGATGGGAAAAAATAAATTAAACTATATTATAAAACCAAACTGACTCAAGATTTTTGCCATTTCCCAGATACTGGACCTGTGACATGAACTCATTTTCTATCAAATTAAGAACCTTTTGTAGTCCTTAAATCTTGACTTAAATATATTTTGTTTTTTTTCTTTTCCGTTTAGCCTGCAGACAGAGCCTCGGACAGTTTTACCTTTTCCACATGCTGCTCTGCTAACAGCCGTTTTTATGTAATCCTGTCATGTCTGTAGATTCCCGTCACACACACAGCTTTGCTTTTACTCTGCTGTGATTGTCCCCAGGTCTGGTACAGACAGGTGTGTATTTTAACCCCTTGATGCCTGGTGTCACACATTAGCAACAAACCACGTTGGAATTATGTTTATTTTAAATTTTATTTTAAATTTATAAATTTTATAAATTTATTTATGATTTTATTAATTGTTATTAATTTTATATTTAAATGCACTTCCAGTCTTTTTCTTTTTTGTTCTATTTTCCAAGATTTTTTTCATGGATTTATTTTGTTTTTAGATAATTGTAAACAAATGCAGGTGTTATGGGGATAATTATCTGGAAATGTTTTAGTTTTTCCATTTTAATAAATTAATTTAAGAACAAATTCTCTTTAAATTGTAGCTGAGCAGTTTTTCATCCTTTCATTAACAAGCTGAAGACTCATTGGTGTAAATATATATTCCAGTCGACTGCTCTTAGGTGAAATCTCTCAGGGGACTCCAAAACGAAAATACGCCTCAATTTCAAATATAAAGCTTATTAATCTGTTGATTGACAGACACTCATCTCCATAACACCCCACGCTATAAGAAACACTGCAATGGAAGCTCATCAGAACATGAAGTTCACCTTTAGACTCTAGAAAAAAACAAATACATTTATTGGCTCAACTTTTACTGGCTCTCCAGAAAGCAGCTGAGAAGTTTTACTGTAGGTTAACTGGTCTTCTGCTGCATCACATCCCTCCTCCATTTGTTCCCATCTGTCCTTTAAGTCAGACTGAGCACACCTCCAGACACCTCATCACCTTTTAATCATCCTCATAACTCATCATAAAGATCCCCAGTTTCCCTGCTGACACCTGACCTCTAAATTACAAATTGGCACCGATTTCAAGAGCAAAAAATATTATTCTAATAAATAGACTGGTCTCTGGTATTTCCTCTTCCTCTGCTTCATCATCACTCCTCCAATCAACAAGCCTCCTATTTATTCTCTAGTTGACTACATCTCTCTTTGAAGTCTCATTCCAGCGCTTTATTCATACAGTAAATTGGGAACTATGAATATGCTAATCTGGCGCTGCCCACCAGCAGATAACACCACCTCCTCTGTGTTTGCAACATTATGCAACGTCTAGATCTAAACTGCTTTCTAAATCACGTGCTATACTAGTAGTATGTACTGATTTGACCAATTTTTAGCACACAGTATGCAAACTACAGCAAAATCTACAGTATGTAAGTATCCAGATGGTGTTCAAGTTTGGAAAAAACCTCCAGTCTTCATCTGGCCAGTCTATGCTGCACACTGTGTGCACTGTATACACATACGACAACAAACACCAGTTACTCATCTTCTTCTACACGTCCAGGCAGGCATCACGCCTCTGGAAACTACTGAATCATTATTTCTATAAGCTTTGAACAAGATAACTGCAGCTATGCCACCATTAAATTCTGCTTTTCTACAACAGAAATGGGCTAAAATGCCCTAGAGAGCTACAAAATGAACTGCTTATAAAGTCGCATGCTACATGCCAGCAACGATGCTTTACATGAGCTTCCTGTTCATTTATTGTCAGTCAGAGTAAAAACAGACCTTTTTTACATGATTCAAGTATATTAGGGTCTTTAAAAGTCTACAGAGAACTTGGCATCTCATAGAAATCTGTGGGATTGAAACAAAGGTTCAGACCAATCGAGTCCTAATAGCTAGTGTAAGCAGGTGTAAGTAGATCTATGCATGTTGACCTATTTTTTTATGCCATTGTATTGCACCTTGATTGATCCATTCACCTCCCATGTCTTGTAAATCATGATGAATAGTGATTTTAAATGCTACACTGTATTTTAAAGATGTTGGAATAAGTGGTTAGAAATGCACCAGCCAGCTGCTATAATATGAATGTATGAAACATCTGCAAGGGTTGTTCTAACTATACAAGTGTTGAAAAAGTTCAGGTTCTTTAAAGGTGTCGTCACCTGGTCTTTGCATGCATCCACTGTCCTCTAAGTGTCTTTAAATATTTTTTTGAAAACTTATTAAACAAAAGAAAGAATCAAACATAGAGCTTGTTTTGACCCTTTGCTCATAGCACAACTTTGTCTCGTGAGTTCATGCAAGCTTTTGACTAATGTTAATCAGGTGCGCGCTGATTTTCCGCAGGGAGGACAGAGTCGGAAAGGGGTCTGGCCAGTGCTGGCCCAGTGCTGGCCCAGTGCAGGCACAGTGCTGGCCCAGTGCAGGCCCAGTGCAGGCCCAGTGCAGGCACAGTGCGTCCAACTCCAAAACATCAACAGCTTAGTGACGGCTAAGAGCAGCTTTCAGAAGCAGAATTCAGCCATTTATGTTTGAACCAGACTCCGAGCCTGAGAGGGAAGATACCGAGATGGTGGAAGAAGCACGTTTACAACTAAACGTTTACAAATAATGTTTATTTGCACATTGAAAGGGGTTAGACTTTTAGGCTCGTCCCTTAGCATTAGTTTTAGCATTAGCTGCATCAGCAGTAAAGCATGACTTTATATCATTAAATCAAAGAGGAGCTAGCTTTGATGACGAAATCCCAGGAGCAAATTAAAATCACGCGTTTGCAAGAGTTTACCCTTGTTGGCAGTTCTGCTGTGAACAAAGGGCCCTGACAGAAAAACCAGACCGTCTTCAAAAGAGAGGCTTTCAGGGAAAATTCCCCGGTTATTTATGTCCCCGGTATGCGCAAATCTTCACTTTGGTTTTCGAAAGAATCGTTTATAATGCCGTAAATCTGCACTTTCGTGCGAATGACCGGCCAAATGGTAGAAAAATATCTGTGATTGTGGGATACTGTGCTACGTGTGGACAAGGCCCAAATTTTCTACAAAATGTCAGTCACAGTGTTGCTGGTTTCAAGGCAACATCTACAAATCTCTTGCTTTAACTCACTAACAACAAAACTTCACACATATTCAAGGTACTTTTATGCTTATGGCACAATTAAGAAGCAAATGAACCCATGTGGGAAATTTCTTCATAGGGATGGGAGTCTATAGAAGTCAGAGATGCTCAGGAGTCAGCAGCTGGAAGCTATCGGCAGCTACTGCAGTTTAAAACCCTTCTGCTTCGCCTTCATGTCTGACAGAGATGTTTTGTTTTGTTTTTTCTGTCTTTCTAGAGCAGGGGCGTCAAACATATGGCCCTGGGGCCAAGACTGGCCCACCAGAGGGTCCAATCTGGCCTGCAGAATGAATTTGGTAAATGTGAAAATGACATAGAATATATCATAAACATGCATTTTTTAATAAAAGTAGCTGTAATTCCTAATTTGCCCATGTGAGGTATATTTTTGTTTAATGTTTAAATATAAAACATTTCCAAGTCAGGAGGAAAACTTCTCTTTTTTCATTTTTTCCCTTAAAAGATTTCACTTCAGTTAGTATTTAATATATTTAAAATAACATCTAGCTCTTTACTCGTCATTCTGACCATAATGTGAAAAACTGGATTTATTAGTTCCAGATGTCTGAGATCACTGGTCAAACCCACTGAAGATCAAACTGTGCTGAATGTGGCCCTCAACTAAAATGAAATTGACATCCCAGTTCTAGAGTCTATGGATAACATGAGGACTAAAATAATTACGTAAAAAAGTCCACTTCATGGCTGCTTGAGGCCGCTGCAAAAGTGAGTCACATCAAACAGATCTCCTTTCAACATGTCCAACTTTATAGAAGAAAAACTTGTTTTTACTGCAAAGCAAACAGAACAATCTCTAAAACTAAACTAAGTTCATAACAGCCCAGCACATCATTAACAACGGGAAGAATAGCGGTGAACCATCATTTCCAAGGAGAAAAAGAAAATTGTGATCTCGCTCAAACATTTAGTCACATCCAATAAAAGAAAATCAGCAGGAAAAAAATCAGGAAAGGAAGAACTTTTCTATGCTCGGTCTTATGAAAAACCACTTATTAGTGGAGTCATTAACAAAGAATTGCTTTGATTTGGTAGCAAGCGTGAAGGCTGGACTCTGGAGAAAAAGCAAAAGGCTACATGATCTGCCGAGTTCAGATTTACACAGTTTCATAGAGGTGGGAGCGTCGGGAAGAGCAGCACCCAGTGCCTCATGTACCAGCCTGAGGAGGCAGGTTGTAAACAGGTTGGCTTCAGTGGGCCAGGTCAAAGTTTAACATCACACGGACAAAAACTAGAACACCTGACGACCTGAATGACCAGGCAGTGGGGCTCGGATTGAGAAAGAGCGGTTCCGGGAGAAGGGTAGGTCAAAGAGGTGGAACTTGGAGAGCTGAAAATCTTCTGAGGTGGTTCATGTCGTAAAAAGGTTTGAGAACCGCTGATGTCATGGAAAAGCAGTATAGAGCATTTAAAGAGTTAATCAGAAATCACTTGGTAACAACCACAGGCAGTGGTTTATTGTAATGTCACATGAGAGCATAACCAGCATAAATTACAAGAGTGTAGCTTCAGAGCAGTATTTTCACAACTTCAGATTATGCTACAACCAACGATTCGCTCAGTTCATCCACTTCATTACAGCAAAGGATTATCATTCTCTTTCTGCCTTTCAGCCTCGGCCATGCTTACTTTATGGCTCCTTATGGTGCGACGGATGTTCAGTCCTACACAGTCTACCATCAAGACATGGCAGCAACCTTCATCCCTCCTTCTCCTTCATCCCTTCACTTGCTCCCATTTTCAACCCGCAGTTTCCTCAACACATCCAGTAGATTTTAAATATCACAAAAATGAATGCTCCATCTGTTAATCACACCCCCTCCTTCCCTTCTGCCTGTCTCGTCTTCTTTCCTTTCACCAGTTTTCTCTCTCTCTTCTCACCCTCCTCCCCACCATCACCTCCTTCACTCCACTGCGACTCTCTCCGTTAGGCTATCAGTCTCTGCCGGGCTTAGCAGCTCGTTCCTAATCAGCTTACTGCCAATGAGACTAAGCCTGAGCTGAAGGAGGCCGTTTAGCCACTGGCTGACAACTGGCAATAGTTTGGGGGGGGGCATAAAAAAATGAAGCTCATATCATCATCTGTGGTTTTAAAAGAGTGAAGGAGAACTTGAAGACGAAGACGGACAAAAGAAGAAGTATTTCAGTGTTGGGGTGTCTGGGTTTGAGGCGCCACAGGGACAGTCTTCAGCTGCTAGGCTTTGCTGTGGCCCTGTGAGGCCACTAACTACCACAATGGGATCAACTCTCTTAGTTTCAACATTTCTGGTTGCTGGCTAGGGTGTTTTTTTTCTTTATAATGTGGGTAAGCCATGGATAAAAACTGGGATGTTTTCCAAATGGCCCAGTTTTAGAGTCCCCCTCGAAATTCCAGGCCTGGCTGTTCCATTAGTTACAGTGGGCTCGAGAACAAAGGTCTGGCCGTTGAAAGATGTTTGGATGGAGGAGGTTGCAGCGGGAAATCTGATGTCACTGCTGCAAGCGGAGCCGGATGTCCACAATCAAAGAGATGCTGTCATGTCTCAGTGCTTTATGATGGGCTTTTCTGAGGGGTGTGTGTATGTGTGCATGAGTGTGTCACGTCTTAAAGACCTCAAATATATATGAATAGATTTTACAGGCTTATCAGCCCTCTGGCAAGTAGTAAAATGTGTGGGGTGGTCATGGTATCAGTACCCTGATTATGATGCCAATGCAAAAAAAGTAATGGAGAGTTCATACTGAGCTGAAATTTGATCTCACTGAGCTGTAACATCTTGGAGGACGCCTCTTTACGACAGATCTGTTGGTTCTGGTTTATTTTTGCCATTCAATTTAAATACTGCAGATATAAAAATCCCTTTTCTTTCAGTGAAATTCGCTGTTTTGAATCCAAAATAGGTGACCTGCATAAACGGTGTTGATCCGATGAAAAGATATTTTTGAGGGGAGGGGGTGTGGATGGGACATGAAATAGTTTCATTAGGACTTTGGATTTATACACGAGAGCGTTGTTATGGTTCACGGTAAAGGTAGAATTTATTAACTCTCTATTTAACCAGGTAAATCATTTAATGTAACAACCTGGGCCAAAAGTAACATAAAACATACATTTTACATATTTCATTATTTCATAAAACAATGAAAACGTTTACACAATTCAATATCCACTATAAAATATAAGGTTTTGTATAATAATGTAAGATTATAATTTAAAGAATGAAACAGATATTCTGATTCTAAGGGGGAATTAACAGCAGGAACAATGACACAAACTATTTTTGTACCAGGTTTGTAAAAGAGAAAAAATGAGGGAGCCAAGTTTTAGATTTCAGAGCATCCTTCCGACATGAATCCCAGTTTGTTTGCTCGGAAAACGGATCAAAAATCAAACTCTGGTCCATCTAAAAATGTAGGCCTCAGCCCACACGCAAGAAGCAGACTAAAAAACCAAACGGGTGGTTACCATGGCGGGTAAACGCAACCAAAAAATGTGTGTATGTAACATGTAGGTTTGGTTAAATGGCTCACTATTCACTTTCTCCTATTTTCATTGGTATTAACAGGTATTAGTTGCTTTCTCTACCACAAATCCTTAGTGGTTTGACAAAGTGAGTGTCCTGACTGCTACGTAAGAGTAGTTGGGTATGGCACTGGCTACTCATAGGTACACAACACTTAAAACACTTGGAATAAGAAGCTGAAAGGTGTTTAAGTCCATCTAGCTAAAAGCAGTCCTCCAGTTATTCAGCTCATCGGCATGAGATGCTCCTTTAGTTTTCAAATACACAGCTAGGTTTTAAAACCATCAGCTGTTACTTACAAGTATATATTGGCAGAAACAAGTGCAACCTAATCAAAAATATGTACAATCCTCATCACGTAGCTGGTGGAGGGTGTCAGAGACCACATGGGTGGTGATGGTCTTGGGTCTGCTACCCTCCACCAACATTCAACGGCTCACTGGCCACAGATTTAAGGTGGGTGGGGCAGATCAGAGGCTTAAAGGGAAGAGAACCACAGACAAATTACACACCCTCCCCTAACACAGCCGGTTGCTTAACTAAAAAAAAATGTCCGACTGTAAAATCCAAACTCTTCATCACTTTTTTCCTGTTTCTGTTCAGGGTTTTAATTGCATGTAAACCTCCAGACTTTCTGAAAAACACCTGCTACAACAGGTTGAAAAACCAATGTGGGAAACGTTTCTTTCCCTCTGGTAACTCTGGCAAGCCTTGGAGGAATGGTGGCAGCAGCAACATCTGGCCAGAGAACTGCTGAGTTCTGTAGTTTCTCTTCCAGCGCGAGCTCAGTCGGTGGGTCTGATTTACATTTTTGTAAAACCAACACAGACTAAAATGGTTGTCCCTGCTGACCTTCCTCTGAAGGGGGGTTGGTTCTTTTTGCCTTTATTTATAAAAAAAAAAAAAAAACAGCTCTGGAATCACACGAGTTCTCTAAGAATAGTAGAAGAAAAGCCTTGAATTGGAAAAGAAGAGATGAAGGGGCAAAGAAGTGTAAAGGAGGAGGAAATAAAAAAACATCACTGGAGGGCAATTATCTGGGCTATTTCTGGAAGACTGCTTTTCCATCCTCCAGTAAAGATGGAGGGAACAGGGAGGGTCTGTTTGGCAGCTGGCTGAAGGAGGTGGAGAGACACAGGGAGGGGGTGGGAACAGAAAGAGAGTGAAGTCAATGTGTGCATGGTACATTTGAACCTAAAGACTGTCCATTATAAGCGGTAAAGCAGCAGTTTTGCGTCCCTAAAGGGCCGAGTCAGTGGACCTACAGAGCGAGAGAGGAAAACTAGTGGGTGGCGTGAGGAAGGAGGAGTAAGGGTGAAACGGTGAGGGGGGGCATAAAGATGAGATAAGAGATGGACTGAAGAGAGACAAACTTAGGTCTGACTACAGAGAAGAGATGCAGTCTGGTCGTCTGAATTTGTTTAAAGACAATCATTCCTGAGCAAAAACTAAATGCAAGAACTCCGAGGATGATGGGATACGCCTTGTAATCTGAGTTCAGACAGATAATAAAAACAGACTGAAGATCAGCAAAGGTTGTGTTCTGTGGAGGGGTTTTCTACTGACATGCAGAATCAACAAAGTCGTATTAGTGTGATACGAACAGTTATCGTCTGCATGAAACCACGTTTCCGCGCTGCGTTACGTTTAGAGCAGCTTCATTTGAAAACATCCACAAAAAGCCAAAGCAAAACAATACAGTTAAGTGTTTCTATTATAAAACCAAATGAGCTTTCCACAATAGAAGAACATCGGTGTTCCAGCATCACAGCAGACATCAGCCAGTTCACACATCCAGTCCTCAGACCAGGGGTCTGCAACCTTTACAGTCCAAAGAGTCATTTTTCCCTCAGTCCAGCTAAATAAAACTTGTTTAGTCAACTACGTAACGGCGCCTTTAGTTAGTTAGTTAAAACGAAAACGAAGAAGAACCTGGTGCTGTTCCTGCTTTGTTCTTATTGCTGAGTTTCACAGGAATCGACGAGTCTTTCGGCCAACCAGTGGATTGAAGTGTGTCACGCTTCACCCGTTAAGGTTGGATGGGTAAGATTGGGACCCCTATGGAAGAGTCACAACAAAGTAGGACAGCTCTGACGGATATTCTGGCACTCTTTCCAGTTTTTGCCTTTGGAAATGCAAAAAAAAAATTATTTCATCCCATAATGTACAGAGCTGGACTACTTGATGGAAACAGAACTGATGACAAAGAAGAGGACACGATACAAACTGTAGAAGCTATGATCCATGACATCTTTCAACTGTACTAAATGAGTTCCTCAGGCCCCTAAAGACAACAGAAACCATTCTTTCTACTAAAGTACCTGTAAAAGAAGACAATAAGTCTGTCAAGCTCAAACAACAACCTCCAGCAGTGAAATGTGAAGCCTATGCAGAAGTGGAAAAAATTGCAGTTCCCCCCTCATCCACTGGGGGCTCCAAAACAGAGCAAATCCCCATAGACTCCCATGTTAAAAAGACCAACTTCACAGCAGAAATAAACATGTTTAAAGCCTGGTACAAAAATCCATTTTAGGATTAATAAGTCAAGTTTGCCTTCATGACACTGGTGAGGGGGGTGAAATTTTTCTAACTCATCCGTTTGGATGTTATTTAATCTTGAAATTCTGCATAATTAGGGGCGTGTCCTTATGATAGAATAGAAATACTTTATTAATCCCTTCGGAGAGCCCTCAGGGAAATTTGGGAATTTGATTGACAGGTATCCAATATCCACGGTAAGAAGGAAGATCGTAGCACAAACACGGGTTTTAGCCAGCTAACAGCGTGCCTTAGCTTTAGCTTGCATACCTCCATTAGACAGTAAACTCATGTTAGATCCGAGTTGGCTCAGTTAGCTCTTAGCTACAGGCAGCTCAGAGTTTGATAGACGTCAATCATCCACCCTCATGCTCACAGCCCCCCACTTAGCTTCGCCACTTTGTCCATTTTTGTATTTTCCGGGAGCGACGGCAGGTGTGACGCTGCCAAGATGGCGACGGTAGGAACCGCCCAACGAGCTTCACTTATGCTCTTCAGAAACCTACGGGTGACGTCACGGAGGCTCCGTCCAACTTTTATATACAGTTATATGAACGTTCAGACTGTTTTCTATTAGTTCATGTACAGTAGTCAAAATAAAACTGTTCCAATTCTTTAAAAACCAAGAGTAAGACATCTATAGTCTTAACTCTTCATGCATCATCAGATTCGCTGCTGTTGCACCGGTTCTGCTGCTCGTTTTCACGTCGTCTGACTGAAGGGAAGCAGTTTTACAGCATGTTTTGTAAAGTGCAAACACTCAACAGAGATCAAGAGAAAAGATGAAAGAGACAAATAGCAAAGGAGAAGAGGGGTGAGGACGACAGAGGGAGCACAAGAAAGACAAAGAACTCATTAGCGACTTGGAAAAGCCCGAAGCTTGTAGCAGACCTGATGGAGCAGAGTGATACCCGAGGCCTGTAGCTGCTGTTGAAGGCTTTTAACTGGGAGACAGAAAGGATTAGAAGAGTAGGCGAGAGAAGAGAGGACATGCAGAGGAGGAAGGAGGAGGTCAAGAGGAGAAGAAAAATAGGGTAAAGTAGAAAGAAAAAGTTTTAGTAGAGAAGGAGATAGAAGAAAGTGAAGAGAGTGGAGGGAAGAGGAGTAGATGATGAAAGGAACAGATGAAGGAAAGAGGTAAATGTGGGGTGAAGGCAGAGATGGAGTGACTGAGAGGATGGAGGGTAAGAGGTGACAGCTGAGAGCCTTTTAGAGGATATTTTAGCATGAGGGGGAGAAAATAGGACAGAATCAGAGGAGTTGATGCTTAAATATGAAACCAAGCTGAAGATCATCTAAACCAACCAAGACCATGTTAGCTTGTACATAGCTAGCAGCTGAAGCATAACGCGGCTAAGCTATTCGCGCGCCTGTGTGAGGTCGGTCTGCGTTGTTAGGGATCATCTTTGGAAATTTGAAACATATTGTTGGTAATTTGGGTTTTGGAACAACATCATTGACCCATGATTGTTCAGGTTTCAATCGGAATTGTATGCCACCTTTTTCCATATTAGCCATATGATGTGAGGCAAATGCTTGGAAGCTGACGGAAACTGGGAGAACTGGGTCTAATACCTCTTTGTATTACCTTTTAATGGAACCTATACCTAACAGATTTATCATATCAACCTTTCAAATGCTTGTTAACACTACTATCCAGCCAATCACATGGCAGCAACTTAACACATCTAGTCACGTAGACATAAATGGTAGTATTGTAAATGGACTGTACTTATATACAACATGGCTTTCCCAGCCATATTGACTACTCAAAGCACTTTACACTACATGTTACATTCACCCACTCACAAACACATTCAAACCCAATAGGGGCATCGGGCGGCAACATGGGGTTCAGTGTCTCGTCTCTTCAGTGTCTGAGCTACAGCCGACATGTGAAGACAACTTCCTGAAGTTAAAATTGAGCATCATGAGGGCGAAAGAGGATTTAAGGGACTTTGAACATGGCATGGTTGCTGGTCTGAGTATTTACTAGTATTTGCACAGACAACCATCTCTAGGGTTTACAGAGATGGTCTGAAGAAGAGAAAATATCCAGAGAGCAGCAGTTGTCTGGACCAGAATGTCAGGTTGATGTCAGAGGAGAATGGGTAGACTGGTTGGAGATGATAGAAAGACAACAGGAAGTCAAATAAAAACTGGTTCCAACCAAGGTCTGCAGAACAGCATCTCTGAACACACAACACGTCCAACCTTGAAGCAGATGGGCTACAGCAGCAGAAGACACACTGGGTGCCTCCTGTCAGCTAAGAACAGGAAACTGAGGTTACGATTCACACACACTCACCAACACTGTGTGACGTTGTCATAACAATATGGAGGAAAATCTCAGAGGAATGTTTCCAACACCTTGTTGAATCTATGCCACCAAGAATTAAGGAGGTTCTGAAGGAAAAAGGGCGTCAAACCTGGTACCAGGAGGGTGTATCTCATAAAGTAGCTGGTGGATGTTCATCCATTATGGGACAAAGCACCAATCATTATTTAACAAAGGTAGAATTAGTTCTGCTGGAGAAACACTTGAGATTTAGTCGGAAGAAGACAAAATCTGCTATCGGGATGATCAAAGCTGTGTGTTTACGAGTGTCTGGGTCCTCTGATAGAGGTAGACAGTATAGAATGGACACCACTAGACTACAAATCTGAAAACATGATAGATCTGTGTCTATGTTTTAAGTAAGAGAGCATTTAAAAAACACATATCATGAAGAGATCACTTTAAAATCCAGTTTAAAGGAGCCTGCTCATCAAACATGCTGCTGATTTACGACGATGTCTTCTGCACGGTATTGCAGCAGTGAATGTGATCTGTTTTAAACCATGAAGTCTCAGAGAAATATCCTGCTTGTGAAGTCAAAGTCACTGTTTCGTATATATGTTCTAGATTATTGTCTCCCATTAGAAGTACTTAGTACTTTTTGTTAATCTTCTAGAGAAAGTATCTGGTGGAGTTTAGATAAAAGAAAAAGGAAGGACAATTGTTGAACTTCTGTCTTCGACAAGCAGAATTGGTCACTTCTTTGAGTAGGAAAGGAACAGCTGAGAGGACAGTGATGTGACTGTTTACAGGTTTTTTTAAGAGTCTAGTGAGAGCAAGGGTGAAGTTAGATGTAAATATTATAAAATAGAGGATTTGGATGCTTTTCATAAAGTCTGGTTCTGGGAAGGAAAACATTCCCCATTAAAAAAGAAATATGGAACTTATTTTGAATGACACCTAATGTTTTTGGAAATTGTGCAAAAGTTTTACTTGAACCTGCAAACTGTCTGCGTTCACATGCTGCCATCAATGCCGGTAACATTAAACACAGAGCTGCATAAGAAGTATTATTGGATGTGCATTTCTGTTAGGGATTTTTGTGACTGCATTTAGACTTAAAAACAAACCTTGAAGCCCTCTGATACTTATTTAGATGTTTATTACTATGGCAATAGTGAAAACTCAATGTGCAGCTCATTATAATCAAAGGCTGTTTTCTATCATCTGCTGAATCGGTGCGTTTCCAAAAGCAGAATCTCTGGACTTCCAGAGGAAACCTCTGGCTCCAGATGTTTCTGATCTGTGGCTACTGGCCTAGTCTGGCTCTGTTTGAGGTTTCCACCCCATTAAAAGCAGGATTTTTCTCCCCACAGTCACCAGGTGCTGGCTCTGAGGGAATTGTAGGTGGAAAGCACCTTGTGATGATTTGTGATTGTGAACTGCAGCTATATCCATAAAGCTAAATTTAACAAGCATTAATAATAATGAATTCACTGTCAAAACCACCAAATGAAAAACTATTTGAAGAGCTGCAGATGTAATGAATAACAGGATATAATCTCCGTTCTGGTCTGTGAAGCCCAGAGCAGAGCACCGGGAGCGGCCAGGAGCCTGGAGGAGGAACTGGCAGAGGGAGGGGGAGGCAGGAGCTGCACAATGCCTCAGTATGGGCCCCTCAGCGAGGCCTAGAAACAAGTCACAATGGCTGCACTGTCAGCCAGCCTCCTGCACTTTCATAGGCCTCCCTGACACCAGGCCTCTCTCCTTTCTCAATAAGCTGCACAACAACCTTTTCAGGGGCCAAATCAACGGTCTGCTCCTCCATCGCTGACCTGAAAGAGACCATTCTGAGTTCAACGGCTGCTGTTTGAGATGAATTCTCTCTCTTTCTTTTCTTTCCCCATTCCAGAGCTACGACTAACGTGCAACGATAGAACGGGAGAATATGGCTGCGTTTCTGCTCGCTGGGCACTGTGGGATTTTCTTGTTCCTAATGGTTTAGATATGGAAAACCTCAGGGGTAGAAAACATTGTTGTGCATTCAGCGTAACAAAGTGCAAAGTTCAGCAATTTCAGGATAAATGGATAGAGCCGGTCCATTCAGGAAAAGACAGAAAGAACGTGTGGTATGAATGATTCATTGTCAAGACAGGAAAGGACTTTTTAAAAATTCAAACAGGTCGAACATTTCAGGAAAGAGCGTCCATTCTTAAAAACACAAGACAAGGATTCTTCCAGTGAAGCCCCTCTTTAAAGAGATCAAAGCCAAAACATGAAGCTGGAGATGATCTTTCATTCATGGAGACGCCCGCCTCCCGAGGATGAGAGCTGCCATTCTGGCAGCGGCCATTAGCCAACTGGAGCAGCTCAAATCCCGTCTTCATTTTGTCTGACTGACTTACAAACAATTTAGCACCAAATATGCTCCCTGGAACAAGCGCTCCCCACCAGACACAGAAGATTTTCTTTCAAAGAAATTGGCTTGCAAAGCGTCCTACATGTTTCCAGCTATCCCTTTGAGCTCTGTCCCTCATTTCTTCGGCCTCTGCTTAAAAACTGCACACCCACACTGAAGTCATAGTGAGATTATGAAGGTTTTCGAGAGTGTAAATATTAGTATATTTGTTACTAGTGAGGAATAAATGAAGATGGCACATAGCACAATGGAAAAACGTTTCAGGCTTGCCATGAAAACAAACACCTTTGGGACATATATGACCATCTCTCTGGAATGATGCAGCTGCAGCTCTAACCCGTTACCAGGTCACAATACGTGAACATTTGATTGAAGATGTGATGGCTGGAACAACACTTAAAATACACAAGACTGAAGTTTATTTCCTGTGTTTCCTGTTTTCCAGTGATTCATATCTTTATAAATTAAAACACCAACATGTGATGAGCTACATGCTAACAGATGCTGTAAAGCAGTGGTTTTCAAACTGGGGGTGGGAGATCATTTCAGGGGGTCACCAGATCATTTTAAAAATGTATCGCCTACATTTATCAAATAAATGTGGGATTTTTTTTGTTTTGTTTTTTTAAGCAGGGCTGTCAAAATTAAACCATAAATGAAACAGACTAATCTTTTAAGTTAGCACATTACTTTTTTAAACAACAAAGTTAAAAGACCTGCCATATTGAAACACTGAATTTGACATTATCTCTGCAAAAGAAGCTGATTTTGGGCAGGTAGGGGCCTGGTGAACCACCAAAAACCACTTTACCCTCCTTATTTAAGAAGATTCTGACAGTTTTCCAGTCTTAAATTTAAGATTTAAGATAAACAACACAATTAATCACTTAGTCATGGCATGGGGGTGGGGGTCGCGAACACCAGTGCATCTTATCTTGGGGGTCGTGGCTGAAAGAGTTTGAAAACCACGGCTGTAAGAAATCTGCTGGATGTTTTCATTTCTGTTAAAATGGAGGTTTTCCTCTCTACTGGCACCCTGGCAGCTCAGGATGGGGGGACTGAAATGAAGAGCAGATTCAATATAAGCCTTTGACTTCCTTACGTGGGTTTTTTTTTTTTAATGAACTGACATAATATAAACACAAAATTTATTACAAACTGGACAAATGTGGGTCATATAATAGATTTACTTTTATTGGATTACAACAGAAATACAGTAAATTGAATTGATTCTAACTGATTCTGTATCTTTAAAAGTGCTTTGAGATGTTTTTGGCTACGTTCACACTGCAGGCAAAAGTAGCCTAGAAACTTTTTGTTTCGCCCGTATACGACCTACATCAGATTTTTTTATTTTTTTTATTATATCAGTCCGAACATGTTTTCATTTCTCGGTTGATAACCGATTAATGAGGCGTAAACAGTGTTCTCTTAAACGTTCTCATCGTTTTGGGAATTTTTTGCTGGGCAAATCTTTCTTGAGCAGACTGTTAAATACCAAATTTAAATGACCTCAAACTTGCATATAACAATCTTAAAACATATTCATATCAGAGTTAACTGTTTTATTAACCCATTGGAAGTCTGCACAAATGCAGAAACTCTGCAAATAATTACGACCAAAGTGATCAAGCCCGTCACTCGGTGCATTTAAGTCATTAAGGATTCACTCCAAAACATGCATTCTCATCCGTTCATGCTCTAAAGTTATTTTCCATCACTGGATTATTGTTTCCAGGATAAATGAAACACGTCCGCCTCTTCAGGTGGTCAAACTGCATTCCTGCCAGCTTCGCCATGCTGGTGCTTGACCTCTGATCTCCCTGTGAGGTGGAGCATCAGCACAAAGCCTGTTTCCTCATGAAAATCTATAAAGCATCACATTTCCATCCTCTGGGAAGTGTAGTGTGTCATAATTTGTGACATCAATCATGTTGTCATAGAGAACAACAGATTTTTTCCACCAGGAGGAGAAGCTGCTTAATGTGAGCTTAATGTTTAGATTTCAGACCAGTTTTTGTTCAGTTTTTTTCCCCCTTTTTTGTGGGTCTATAGTTGTCTTTTGTTTAAAAGTTTTTTTTTCTTTTTTATCTCTATATTTATGTTTTTGGGTTGTTGTTGTTTCCATGATCCGTTTTCCTCTCGCAGGCTTTGGGCTAAAATAATGAAATCATGTGAGTTTATTCTTCCTTTTTCTCTTTTGTCTTCGAGATTCGAGTGATGAACCAGTTCTGTTTAACAGCGGTTTATAAATACGTTTCATTTTACATGAAAAGCAAATAATCCTGGAGAGACTTCCCACTGCAATAAAGAGCAGAGTTACCAAGCCAGGCCCCAAACACATCGCATTATCACAGAGCTCAGGACAGGGTTTACTAAGGCCTTCCAAACTGCAACCAGATGAATGGAGCTCAACTAACCACAAAATGAGGGATGGGGGGGTCACTTGTGGGGTTTTATGTCCCCATAATCACTAAACAGCTGCCCCTGTAGCGGTCCTATAAAGCTCCAAGATGGTTCCTAAAACCAACATTAACTGAAAGAGGTTTAAAAACAGCCAAAGGAAACCAATTTCCTCCAACACCAAACAATGTGGGAAAAAAGCTCAGCTTTTCTCAGTGCTGCAGAAAACCCATTAAATTTGTCTGAAAAGCTCAGAGTAGATCAGTCCTGTGAAAGCAAGTCCTGGATGCAACGGCCAGGGACAAACCCTGGCAGACAAGGTGCATCTCTGGAAAAAAAAAACATAAGAGTATCCCACAGGAGTCGAGCATCTAACCGAGCATCTGTCCTCCTGTCGCACGTGATTATTTTGGGGCGACAGGAGTGAGGATGAGTCAGAGATGCTCGTCATTACAGAGCCAAGCCAGAAAACAAAAAAAAAGCAATAATAAAACCTGTCTCGGTTTGACCTCAGCGGCAGAGGAGGAACAGCCGCTGCTGCCAACATCCATCTCGTCTCTATTTAATCAAGCATCTGTTCTTTGCATTGAGGATTATCTAATGGTGTGAAGGACTGACGGGGGGCTGGGCAGACCCCTCCATAATTACATATGGATTTATGTGCTTCAGGTGTTATTTGTCAGGGGTTTGCCGCCGACTGACATGACAGATAATGGCGTGAACAAGAGGAGGGTACAGAGCAAATGGCTGATTTAAAGATGGACACCAAATAGTTTCAGCAAGGACTGGAATATTTAATTCACCATGAAGGAAACATTTTTGGAAAAGAACATTTTAAATGTGGCATGTCGGCGATGAACTTATCGCACACAAAAGAAGGAGGCCTGGGGTGGATCATCTGCTAAAAGTTTTGCCTAAAATTTGGGAGTTGGAAGCAGAATCACTCACATTTGCAACTAAATGTGAAGAGTTTTACCCCCGTTTTAACCCATCTCTTCAAGCTAAGTCTTGTACATTTTTGGATAAAAAAAGTCAACGAGTCATACCAGAAGATTTAGACGTAAAGGGATCCGGGTTTTCCTCTTCAGCCCCCCTAGAGTCTAACAAAAAATTCCTCCTTTTTCTTGGTTGCAGTAGTAGATCTAACATTTCTCAGGTCTAGGAAGAAAGTGTTGATCCTGTCCTCCTATTGGCTCTGACCCACAGCGGTACATTGTGTTTATGCTGAAATTGCGACTGGTGTGCATCAGGCATCCATAACAGTGAAGAAGGATACGGACGAGTCGAATATCGTTTCAAGAAGAGGGAAAATCAGACTGTAGAACTTTTTTTTATTTGTGAAAACAAATATAGTTTTGTCAAATCCACATGTTCTTGATTCCTGTCCTGACAGTTAACATAACTCCAAGTCCAGGCATCAGTTGGGTCCTTGATTTCCCAAATATGGAAAACACTACTAGAACTCCAGAATTTGACAATGAAACTGGAATCAATTATAAAACATGGAATATTATGGAATTTGTTCGAAAGTGGGTATGATTTGTTATCCCAACCAATAAGAAAGTTTTCCATGGTGTCTGAGCCAGAGGAACAAAATAAGAGATGAATGTCTGTCTGTGCACCATCACCTGAACTGACTGGGTTCGAGTCTCCTGCAGATGTTCAGCAGTGACGTTGCAAACAAATACTAGAAAACTGAACGCTCGGCGGCTCCAGAAAAAGCTGCCTGTGATTCTGGTGACGCATCAGGCTGAGAAAATACTGGCTGATAAGAAAACCAGAGCAGCCTCCATCAAACTCACCCCGAGTGTTGAAGGAGGCTGTCCTGGAGAAGATCCAAGGAGAAAAAGGTTTTAGTTGTTTCCGTTAACACTACGAGACTGTCGTGTGTTAAAAAGAAACAAAAATGGATGTCCTTGGCAGAGCATGTGGGATATTATCATTAAAAAGATCAAATGTCAAACTAAGGCACGTTTTCCAGAAGCAGCAAAGTCTTGTTCACAATAATTTAAATAACCATGGGTATATATGGGTAATGATCCTTAAACGCAGCAAAATGTGCTGCTGGGAGCAACGGTGGGAAAATTTGGGTGTACCTTAATTTTATACTGGTGCACCCAAATGAACAAAAGAACTGGTGCACCAGTTCAACCAGTGCAGAAAGTGCTGCTGGTTTTATTATGCAAGTCTTTCCAGGTTTTGCAGAGAGCTGCTGCATGAGGAAACACCGACAGACACAGAGTCTGCCATTTTCTTCAAGCATCTAATAGAAACTTCTAAGAATGAGGAAAACTCTTTATCTTGGCATATCTGTTTGTCCCAACCTGTAGCTTGAAAATTATCCAAAACAGCACAACCAGAGACATAAAGGACTGTCTTCAGCTTGGTGGAAACCATAATGCACATCGTAAAGGCGAGGAGAAACCATGTCGTCTGCTTACCTTTTTCCCAGCGAGCTGAGCGGGGTGCTGAGGCTCAGGGGGGCCGGGGCAGGTCTACGGCTGCGTCCTGGCAGCTTGGCGTCAGATGGCTCCTTCTTCGGGGACTTGACCTTACAAGCCGGACTGGCGGCAGGCTTGATGTTGAGATCCTTCAGCACATCGTAGTTTATCTTACAAGAGATTTTCTTCTGCTCCAACATCTTCTCAATGGCTTCTTCAGCGTTGTTGGCTCTGATCGGGGGGCGTCTCTTTCCGGGGGCTCGCCGCTGTTTAACAAAAATAATAATTATCTCAACAAGAAATGTAAAAGGTGTTCTTATTTAACCAAAACATGTAAGTAACACTTCAGGGACCACATATCATATTATTTTTCCTTTTTGCCAGCTCAGGTGTTGTTAATTTTATTGTTTCATAAGAAATCATAGATCATTTCTAGCTGCATGGTCCCTTCCCTTTGTATTCCCAAGGTTTGATTTGTGCACATAGAAGTTTCTCTGAGTCTCAGGAGATTTTAATGACATCATATTAAAGATTAAAATTTAGGTTAAAAACCTTAAAAAATTACTCCTACATTTATAAACACAGCTTTTTGTAGTTTTTTGAACCGCCACCCATCTTTGCTCCTGAGAGACTCTGCCTCTCTAAGGTGCTCTTTGTTTGATCCATACTTTTATTAGTTTGTTTCCAATAAATCTGTTTGGTAGCATAAAGTTCCTCCAGCTGTTTTTTTCTGTAACGTTTACATTGCCAACCTTCTGTTTCCCTGTTCAACATTTAAAAGATTAAATTTTTCTGTTTTATGTTACAGAAAATGTTGGAAGTGTGGATGTAGAAAGAATCATCAGGGCAGAAAAGTTTAACGAAAATTCACACCAATTCATGAAAAAGTTGCTTCTTATTGTTGCTTATACATTTCCATCTGAACATATATATAAGATATATATTACACGGTACTATTTAGTTTTCCGTATGCTATTAACTGCTGTTGTTGCTGAAAGCCGTCCTGGCTGCAACTGCAAACACACTCAGGAGGTGATCAGTCACCTTCTGGTTGGTTTAACTTTAATAAACATGATCTGGTCCAGAGATCCAGTCACATCACACAATCCGGTTATGGCCTTCCAGCTGAGGAGCCTCTGACCCTTAAAAATCACACTGAGCAACATCTTTGCCAGCAAACGTTAAGTCTGTTATCTGCAATGTGTTAATCAAACCACAACAAAGAGGTTGTCAACCAGTTTTAGTTATTCCACATTAATCTGGACCTCTGAAGTGATGGTGAGAGATCAGCAGGCGTCTCCCTTTTATCTCACAGCAACTCACGATGGCGACCACTAACACCAGCAAGCAGATACTGGGTCTAACAGGAGGGAACCACAGGACTTACAGCTGGGTCTGCACATGTTCAGCTAGCATCTGGGTTTATTTCCATCTCTCTACCTGACTGAACACATTTTCTAACTCTGTAATTTTCACCTGCTTCGACTCCCTTTCCTCATTCATCAGTCAAAAGTGCCAATTATTTTCTGCTTGCAGCAGGAGCGGCTGCTTTTCTCCGCTCTGAATCCCTGAACTCACAACTCTGTGACAGGAATGGAAATTGGTTGACTATTCAACACACTTAGACACGTTTTTTATGTTTTTTATGTTGACCACAGATGAATAACTCAAGTGAACACTGTGTTTTCCAAACATTTATTTAGCTAAAAAAAAAAAAAACTATGTCAAGATTTTGTTTTGTGGTTAAAGTAAGTATGCCCTTGACCTCAGAAGCTCGAACTGCCCCTTCAGTGGGGATAAATGTGTGCCAACCTTCAGTAAAATCACCAAAATCAACTATTTCTAAATTTTGTGGCCTTTGTTGGATTGTTAGTGACTTGAACAAGCTGCCCAGTTCCTGAAGTAGTAAAGTAATCCCACAGCATCATACATCCACCACCGTGTTAACAGCTTACTGCAGTTTAAATTTGTCTCTGAATAGTTTTTGAGGATCACATTATTCTGTATTTTCTGATGGGATTTTCTTTATTTGCTTTCCTGGCAGAACCACCATGGTGGATAAACCTGAGCCATTATCTTTTCTAACGAGGTCATATTAATTTTAGCACCGTCAGTTGCAGAGCCACCTGCAGACTGCGGTTTTCAGCTCTTTAAACATTTATTTTTCCACTAAAAGGTCTGCTTCGGTTGACTGAGGTGAAGATGTGATAAAAGTATAATTTTGCTTTCATTCTCCATTTTTTAGATTTTTCTCTCATTTAAATGATTAAAAAAACTTTTAAATGTTAATAATCTTCAAATAAAATAATCAAATAATAATCAAATTAAAAATATTTCAATAATATAAAAATAACTAAATAATAAATAAAAATAATCATATAAAATAATCAAATGCAGTAATAGCATCAGACGCTATAATCAATAAACCTGTGAAATAATAAGACAAAAGGGGAAATTGTGTTTTTAAAGTACAACAAAAACTATTAATATGCACATAACTGCTGAGAGGTTGCAGTAAGTTAACAGGAAACAAAACGCTTAACTTTTGGTGAAATGCCGCGTCGCCTCCTGGTCCAAAACGTAATGTAAAAACAATCTGAGACATTTCAGATTAAAAGGATCATTGAAGGTGACTGGGTTTATGACGCATGGAGGGGCGCAGGTGTCAGATACACGTCAGATTACTTTCTGTCTGACTCAACCTCATGTTAAAAACCGCTCTGTGTTCGACAGTCTGCAGGCCGACTGCCTTACCTTCTTCTCTTTGTAGATCCCGAGCTCCTTCTCCTTCGCTATCTTTGCTTCCTTTTCTGAAAACAAGAAACAGTCTGAGCACACGAACTCAACAGAAACCACCGTAAGAAAAAAAAATCACCAGCTGAACGCTGGCAGGTTCCGTCGTAGGTTTACCTTCATTTTAATGATAAAGTGTGTGTGACATATCTGCACAGATATGTCAGGTCATTTCCCCAAAGTACCTTTCTGCTCTTTGAGGTAGTCGGAGTTTTCTGCCATCCAGAGCGCAGTCTTGATTTTGATTTCGTTGTCACTCAGCAGATACTACAGAGGGAGCAAAAAATATAGAAATTATTACACTAAATCACCAACACAATTTAATTTATTACATGGCGTTAATATTTATTTAGTCAGCTGAACCAATAAATTCTAGACAGGGCGTATGGAGACAGATCTACAACATGTTGCACTTAGACTTACATATGCAGTGAGATCCATCCCAGTTTAATTATGTGGACCCTAATATAACAACCTCTGCTAAACATGATGAGTCACAGAAACAAAACTATTTCATTTAATAACAGATCATTTTGACTTTATAAAACATGGTAAATTGCTTAAACTTTAACTTTGGTTTTAAGGTTGGGACTGTTTGTTGGTTGTACAGTTGAGTTAAAAGAAAATCCTGAAATGTCCTGACCTAAAAGACAGAGACAAATCCGGGCAAACAGCAGCAGTAGACCCTTCACCATAGCCGAGGTGGCGTTTCTGTGCATGTCACAGCAGGACAGATGAGAAGCTGACTACGTTAGCAATGTCAAAGAAACCTGGACGGACTGGTGCATTATCCTGGCTGTTCGAACAACGGTGGAAAACTAACTGTAGTATAAAAGAAAAGAAAAAAAGGTGACTGTGAATAACACAGTTTTCCTTCATAAACTTCGCTGCTGTCTGCATCTCTTTGTGACTCTGGTTGACATCGCTTGTCCGATGATGGCGGTTGTGTTCGCAGGACTGAACACCGGACAGAAAGAAGGAGAAAAGACATGCCGTAGCAGAGGAAACACTGGATTTCATCCAAAAACAAGGTCAATTTAGGTGAACACTTTATCAGTGTGATGCTAAGTTGTACATTTCTATGTTGCCTTCCAGCTAAACGTGACATCGAGTAATGTTTGTTATGCTAGGACATCCCATGATGCACTGGGCTCCTCTCTGCTCTCTTTACTCTCCGTGCAGAAATATATAACATTGTGTTTTTCTCCTTCTCAGCAAGTATCCCTGGATTAGAGTTTTGGTACTTGACCCCTCCTTCCTGTCCTCTCCACCTCCAACTAGTCCACAAAAACTATTTTTCTTCCTGGTTCTGGTTGTGATGGAGGTTTTCTTTCCTAGTTCTGGATCTAATGGAGGGTTTCCTTCCTGGTTCTGGATATAATGGAGGGTGTCCTTCCTGGTTCTGGATCTAATGGAGGTTTTCCTTCCTGGTTCTGGATCTAATGGAAGTTTTCCTTCCTGGTTCTGGATCTAATGGAGCTTTTCCTTCCTGGTTCTGCATCTAATGGAGGGTTTCCTACCTGGTTCTGGATCTAATGGAGGGTTTCCGTCCTTGTTCTGGATCTAATGGAGGGTTTCCGTCCTGGTTCAGGATCTAATGGAGGGTTTCCTTCCTGGTTCTGGATCTAATGGAGGGTTTCGTTCCTGGTTCTGGATCTAATGGAGGGTTTCCGTCCTGGTTCTGGATCTAATGGAGGGTTTACTTCCTGGTTCTGGATCTAATGGAGGGTTTCCTTCCTGGTTCTGGATCTAATGGAGGGTTTCCTTCCTGGTTCTGGATCTAATGGAGGTTTTCCTTCCTGGTTCTGGATCTAATGGAGGGTTTCCTTCCTGGTTCTAGATCTAATGGAGGGTTTCCTTCCTGGTTCTGGATCTAATGGAGGGTTTCCTTCCTGGTTCTGGATCTAATGGAGGGTTTACTTCCTGGTTCTGGATCTAATGGAGGGTTTCCTTCCTGGTTCTGGATCTAATGGAGGGTTTCCTTCCTGGTTCTGGATCTAATGGAGGGTTTCTTTCCTGGTTCTGGATCTAATGGAGGGTTTCCTTCCTGGTTCTGGATCTAATGGAGGGTTTCCTTCCTGGTTCTGGATCTAATGGAGCGTTTCCTTCCTGGTTCTGGATCTAACGGAGGTTTTCCTTCCTGGTTCTGGATCTAATGGAGGGTTTCCTTCCTGGTTCTGGATCTAATGGAGGTTTTCTTTCCTGGTTCCTGATCTAATGGAGGGTTTCCTTCCTGGTTCTGGATCGAATGGAGGGTTTCCTTCCTGGTTCTGGATCTAATGGAGGGTTTCTTTCCTGGTTCTGGATCTAATGGAGGGTTTCTTTCCTGGTTCTGGATCTAATAGAGGGTTTCCTTCCTGGTTCTGGATCTAATGGAGGGTTTCTTACCTGGTTCTGGATCTAATGGAGGGTTTCCATCCTGGTTCTGGATCTAATGGAGGGTTTCCTTCCTGGTTCTTGATCTAATGGAGGGTTTCCTTCCTGGTTCTGGATCGAATGGAGGGTTTCCTTCCTGGTTCTGGATCTAATGGAGCGTTTCCTTCCTGGTTCTGGATCTAACGGAGGTTTTCCTTCCTGGTTCTGGATCTAATGGAGGGTTTCCTTCCTGGTTCTGGATCTAATGGAGGTTTTCTTTCCTGGTTCCTGATCTAATGGAGGGTTTCCTTCCTGGTTCTGGATCTAATGGAGGGTTTCCTTCCTGGTTCTGGATCGAATGGAGGGTTTCCTTCCTGGTTCTGGATCGAATGGAGGGTTTCCTTCCTGGTTCTGGATCTAATGGAGGGTTTCTTTCCTGGTTCTGGATCTAATGGAGCGTTTCCTTCCTGGTTCTGGATCTAACGGAGGTTTTCCATCCTGGTTCTGGATCTAATGGAGGGTTTCCTTCCTGGTTCTGGATCTAATGGAGGGTTTCCTTCCTGGTTCTGGATCTAATGGAGCGTTTCCTTCCTGGTTCTGGATCTAACGGAGGTTTTCCTTCCTGGTTCTGGATCTAATGGAGGGTTTCCTTCCTGGTTCTGGATCTAATGGAGGTTTTCTTTCCTGGTTCCTGATCTAATGGAGGGTTTCCTTCCTGGTTCTGGATCTAATGGAGGGTTTCCTTCCTGGTTCTGGATCGAATGGAGGGTTTCCTTCCTGGTTCTGGATCGAATGGAGGGTTTCCTTCCTGGTTCTGGATCTAATGGAGGGTTTCTTTCCTGGTTCTGGATCTAATGGAGGGTTTCTTTCCTGGTTCTGGATCTAATGGAGGGTTTCTTTCCTGGTTCTGGATCTAATAGAGGGTTTCCTTCCTGGTTCTGGATCTAATGGAGGGTTTCTTTCCTGGTTCTGGATCTAATGGAGGGTTTTCATCCTGGTTCTGGATCTAATGGAGGGTTTCCTTCCTGGTTCTTGATCTAATGGAGGGTTTCCTTCCTGGTTCTGGATCTAATAGAGGGTTTCCTTCCTGGTTCTGGATCTAATGGAGCATTTCCTTCCTGGTTCTGGATCTAACGGAGGTTTTCCTTCCTGGTTCTGGATCTAATGGAGGGTTTCCTTCCTGGTTCTGGATCTAATGGAGGTTTTCTTTCCTGGTTCCTGATCTAATGGAGGGTTTCCTTCCTGGTTCTGGATCTAATGGAGGGTTTCCTTCCTGGTTCTGGATCGAATGGAGGGTTTCCTTCCTGGTTCTGGATCTAATGGAGGGTTTCTTTCCTGGTTCTGGATCTAATGGAGGGTTTCTTTCCTGGTTCTGGATCTAATAGAGGGTTTCCTTCCTGGTTCTGGATCTAATGGAGGGTTTCTTTCCTGGTTCTGGATCTAATGGAGGGTTTCCATCCTGGTTCTGGATCTAATGGAGGGTTTCCTTCCTGGTTCTTGATCTAATGGAGGGTTTCCTTCCTGGTTCTGGATCTAATGGAGGGTTTCCTTCCTGGTTCTGGATCTAATGGAGGGTTTCCTTCCTGGTTCTGGATCTAATAGAGGGTTTCCTACCTGGTTCTGGATCTAATGGAGGGTTTCCGTCCTTGTTCTGGATCTAATGGAGGGTTTCCGTCCTGGTTCTGGATCTAATGGAGGGTTTCCTTCCTGGTTCTGGATCTAATGGAGGGTTTCCTTCCTGGTTCTGGATCTAATGGAGGGTTTCGTTCCTGGTTCTGGATCTAATGGAGGGTTTCTTTCCTGGTTCTGGATCTAATGGAGGGTTTCCTTCCTGGTTCTGGATCTAATGGAGGGTTTCCTTCCTGGTTCTAATGTTTTCCTCTCCACCATCAGCTCAGGGTATAGAAAGAAGATTTAATTTGATCTGTTGGGTTCCTTAGCTTGGTCCTTATTTTTATAAATTGGTTGATATAAACAGTTATTTTTTCTTGTCTTTTTTTTTTTTTACATAGTTATAATAAACTGGACTAATGTGGATAATATAATGGATTTGTTTAAACTGGACTACAATGAACTGGACTGGACCGTCTGTAAATGTGTCAGGAATTGGCACTTTTTAAATAAAAGCTAAAACCTACCTGGAATTGGTTTGTTTCTTAACTCCGTCATTTTTAGTGTCCTTACTCCAAATTTCAGACACAGTAGACTTATTTCACACAGCGTCTGTGCTTAAAAACATTTTTTAAACATTGTTATTTGGAGTTAATGGCATCAAAAATAAATAGTTGTGAGATTGGCCACTCTGAGCATCCGTAGAAAACACATCAGGAGAAAACGACTTGTAAATTTAGAGATTTGTATACATTTCCAATGGTTAACATTGGGAGTCTAATCACAGCTAAAAGAGCAAAATATGACATAAAACACCCAAAACTTGGATGTTTTTACATTTTATTTTTTCTCTTCTAACTACACTGAAATATTCAAACAGATGTTTAAAACTCAGAATTAAAGGTTGAGATGTTAAAGAGCTGAACGTCTGTATTGGTTTAGTATTTACTGAAGCTCCCCAGGCGGCTACGTACCAGCTCGATCTCGCTGTCATCTATCCCGCTCAGGTCCAGCTCCCCGCTGTCGGCGGCGCCATCTGTCATGGAGACAACAACCAGAACGGACACGCTCACACAAAGTGCTGTAATGCACATTTTCACTGTAGCGTTCCCATCCCAGGAGGGCGAGGCAGGAAACGCCAGCTTGTCCAGAGCAAAACACACACACACACACACACCTCCAACAGCCATCCACCCATCTCCTCCTGGTGGAAACAGTGGAACATCAAACCTCCATCAGGGGTTAATCAGAAAATAAAACACACTGTGACTCCTGATAAGACCTTGATAGGCTTAACTGGCGTTTAAGCAGATCTACCTCACACTTTCTTTCAATTACAATCACTCATTAGATTGCAGCGCACTTGTGTTTGGAGACGAGGAGATGCTGAAGCAGCAATCTGCATTTTTCTACCTGCGCCTCTACAAGATGGAGCTGATTGCCCAAAGTGAAACGACAGACATTTTAACGCGATGATAAAAGAAAATGGCATTTCAAATCCCCAGATGTGCACACAGTTCAGCTTTTTAGGAGGAAAATGAGATTGACTTTGATAAGAGAAATCAAAGAATTTCTTTTCTTTTTTTGAGGAGGGAGAGGGCGTTGGCTTTGACAGTAAAGCATCAATGGAAACTCAACAGCTTTTCTTCTATAAGATTCTCCACCTTGATTAGCTGTTTTGAAGCAGTGTTTTCTAGCAGCCTGCAGACATCAAACAGTCAATCAAAGCAGCAAAGATGGAAAGAAATGTTTTAAACGGGTGGCGGGCGGCAGGTTTACGAGAGTCATTTAACTTCTTTCAGCTTTCTGCCTTTGACATTTTCACAAGGGGGGGTGCAGGGCCCTGCATCCTGAAGTTCAAACTCCCAACCAGGCAGCAGCTTCAAAGAAGCACCACCTGAGTCGACAGGCGGCTTTCCTGATTCATTACGGGGAGGCAGGTGCACGGACTGAGAGGAATACACCCATCCTCAGACTGTAAAAGCTGCGTTCGCTGCACAACTAAAGAGGCTGGTGGGGATTAATCTAGTCAGTCATTTGAGTTCAGTTAGTAGATTGCAGCCTCCTAAAAAAAGAAAGCGCTCCAGAGGGAAGAGACAGGTCAGTCGCTATCTGCCGTGCCCAGCCCTCTAAGAACTTCCTCTCCGTGAAGTGTGAGGGCGAGATAAGACGGAGACAAGCCCTGGGAGAGATCCGAAGCTCCGGGAGGCAGAGAGGCAGAGAGACAAAGAGCTGATAACACCAGTCCAAACCCAGAGAGGGGAGGAGGGGAGGGAGCAATTACAGAGTTATTATTCAGCCCCGCTTTGATATATCTACACTTGCTAATTTGATCTAACCCATTAAATTGTTCTGGAGTGTACAGAAGAATGAGCAGACCTCAGGTTCAGAAAATCACTTTGGATGAGTACGTTAGGAAGGAAAAGCTAAAATTATGAGACAATAGGAGTCGCCATGTTTTAGCTTTCTTTTTGTTTTTGTCCTTTAAATGTTCATGAGAACAGACAGCCGAGGAGGAAGCATGGGTGACGTTAGAGTCTTAGTTCAGCACTGATGGCAAACAATGTTTTTATCTTCCCAGTGTCAAATAAAGAGCTGTGATAAACAGAGACCTTAACCTGCAGGCTGAACAAAATCTTCTTTTCATGAATCCACCGCCTCAAGTTAAACATCAATTGAGGTTTAAGCAAACCTTTCTGGGAGGCTGGATCATGATCTGCATTCAACAATGGTGACCCAACATCCACCGCTGGGTTGAGCACCGCTCATGACTCATGCATCACTTCCTCCTTTCTACAGAGGAGCAAAGACCCTTTCACAACAAGCTGCAACATGTGCATGAAAGTTTCAGAGGTCGACGTCATAAAGCGGTAGCCTTGCTGCTGTTTTGGCCAGTCCTGAACCTCCTAGGCTTTGTAAGCAACTGCAGAATGTGTGTTTAAAAGAAAAAAACAGGAATAAGAGGAGGGAAGCGTGTGCAAGCAGGTCTGACTCTACAGGCAATCTGTGGAAAGCCAGGAAGGTACAGCTATTCTACCCCAGGATTGTTGTGTGGATGGATAACTGGACATTTAGATGCAATGTGGATTTCACAGGTAGAGGAAGGTGAACTAATGAGAACATGTATGTATGTATATTTGGCTCATATGTTCAGCTTTGACCAAGCTGAGAGGTATCCTTGTTGCTGGCTCTTATGAGAATTTGCTTCTGAGACCATTTTCTTTTGATTCTTTGGCCTGAAAATTGTTGTCAGACTGTTTAGAAAACATGTGGATGGTCTGAAAAAGATCCACTATCTCCCTCAGAGATTATGATTTATGTCAGGCTGGTTAAAGGAGAAGTAAGAAGAAGAAAATCAAGTGACAAGGACACTGAAAAATCTTCAGAGGGTTTCTGAACATCTCTATGTGGTTTTCTTTCATGGAACTATCTGACATGTCAGCGAGCGAGCGAACGAAACGAATATGTGTCAGCCCCAACAAAAGAAAATCATCTCCATTCAACATGTTCAAAAGAGAGTAGGAAGAAGTCCAACTCTGTAATGGTCCCAATTATTGGGACACGTCTCCGAATTATTGAACTCAAGTGTTCCAATCAAGGTCCATTAAGATGTGGATGAGCAAGTTGGGTGTGGAGGAACTTGACTTGAGTCCTGACCTCAGCTTCATGGAGCACCTTCAGGATAAATTAAGAGCGGAGACTGACAGCCAACACCAGAGCCTGAACTCAAAATATGCTTCTCGAAGAATGCTCAAAACTTACCATGAACACACTTCTAAAGCTCATGGCAAGCCTTCCCAGATGAGCCGTTATAGCTGCAAGGGGTGGGCCGACTCCTTGTCAAGCCCTACAGATGAAGGACGGGATGTGATTAAAGTTTATGTGCAGGTAAAGCCAGATATCTCAATACTTTTTGGAATATATGTACATAGAAACAATTTTTCTTCTGTTATCAAATGGTCTCTGAATACTTTACTCTTGTATCTCACTGAGACATTCCTGATCCGCTTCGTCCGAAATCTCCCACACAGCTTAACAAACAAGCACAGTGTGCATCAAGACAGCACACCATGCATGTTCACGGGTTAGATTCAAACCTGTTTTGGTCTACAAGAAGAAAGAAACTCTAAAAAGATTCAGTCTTGATTGTCAAGCTTAAACAGCAAATGGTCTGAACTCATGTAGCGTCTTTTTAACCTGGTCTAACTCTATCCTCGTTAGCTACTAAGTAGATACAGTTTCATCCAGTCTGCAGTTTCTTTACAAGCAAACGCTGATGATCATGTCAGGAACGGGGTGGGATACACTGTTTTGGCCATGGACACATCTAGGGGGGCCCTTCTGGTGGCAATCAGGAGAGAATATGGATCAATAACATACGGGAACAAGAAAACTAAGTCATGGCTATGCGTTCCCTAATACCTTAACAACTTGTCCAATGCCCACATCTTTTTGTTTCAAACCGGGCAATTTAAACACTGAAATTAAGCATCTCTTACTAATTCTGAATTTTCAGGATATCATTTCAACAGACCATCTTGTTCTCTTATATTTTAGGGTTTGTCAGTAAGACGCATGTCCCTCCAGGGTTACCACAGAGTAGGCAGACTGTCGCACTTTTATGTGAGAACTGTATTTTTTGGGGGAACAATAAAGCGGTAGACATGCTGTTAATATATATATATTTGTTTTTATTCTCTTTTTTTAATTTTTATTTATTTTTTATGTGCATGACAAAGATAGAAAAGCCTTTCTGTGTGGAGTTTGCATGTCTGGGTGGTCCAGCTTCCTCCCACGGTCCAACAACATGCTCACTGGGTTAAGTGGTGATTCTAAACTGTTGCTGAGAGTGAGTGAGAGTGGTTGCTTGTCTGTCTGTATTGGCCCTATGATAGCCTGGTGACCTGTCCAGGGTCTAGCCTGCCTCTTGAGAAGTATCTGCTGGGTATAGACAATGGGTGGACTTAGGGGAAATTAAATTAAAACCTTGGACATGAAAAAATTCAACTTTAGGTAAAGATCATTGTTATTCTGTGTCTCCCAATAAACTTAGTATTAATGCAAAAACACACAAAATTGCTCTTTAAATCTGCAGTTTGCATCTTTTCCTTGTCATATAACTAAATCATATAGTGCAAGATTAATGCCACTTTCACCTCCACAGGAAATGAAAAGTTCATAAAAAATCTGACTTTATTCCCTGCAGCTTCCTCTAAGAGCTTGTTTTTATTACACTAAAGTAGCCAGTCCATGACAGTAAATGTGTTTCTCCTCTAACTACTGTCCTGTAAGCTGCTTCCTCTGGTGAGACAGTGCAGACACGTCAGAGAAGACACCAAATTCATTTTCTTTTCAGGAATACAGCTGCTCTGTGGAGAAATGGAGCCAGAGCAGAGGGATGGGCTTACAGCAGTCTGATCCATCTGTGTTAACTCAATCACTCTGTTTTCCGCTGCTCCTCGCAGACATGTAACCTGACCCCCGCATTTACCCTTCAGCCCCTCTCCGACTGCTCCACAAACAGCCAATAATACCCTCCCTGCACAGTCATCTCCTGCACGCTGCTGCGTCCCGGCTGGCAGCGAGTCTGTGTGATGTGGTCAGCAGAATAAGATCGTCGACACCGAAGCACACAAACAGGAAAAATGGGCCCTGCAGGAGTGAGTGCTTACAGATGAGGCAGAGATATAGAGTCCCCCCCCCCGAACAGAGCTCAACAGAAGTTGTGAAGCAAAACTTGTTTGCGTTTATTTATTTTATGAGACTGGCCTGGCCACTGTGGTGAGAGGCGTCAATTTTCACTAAACTCTGTTATTCTCAGAGTAGTTTCCACGTGCTGTGTTGAAGGAGATTCATGTGGAGTCATGTTTTAAAACTCCTGTCTAATGGTACATTGCTGATTTGATACATCAGTGATTTAGAGCCATGCAGCAAAAAATAGCTGAAAATAGTTACCAGTGTTGTGCTGTGTGATAGCGAAACAAACCATTCTATACAATGGATGTTCTGCTTCTTTTAGAAACTAATTTTTCTACATTGGCAGCTTCTGTTTCTGAGGTCCTCATGTTGGGTGCAAACAGACGCATTGAAGGGGAGGGAAGATTAATAAAAATATAAATACAAGTTGGCAGTCCAGTTAGATTGAGAAATAAATGAACAGAAGGGCAGTCTGGGAGGAGTTAGAGAACAGAAAAGACCAAAGAGAAGGACAGGGAAGACTGAAAAGGTTATAAACAACGACCAATGCTTGGTGAGACACTAACAGAGAGAAGCTCATCCAGAAGAAGGTTGAGGCTGAAAGAGAAGAATGAGCATTAAGGAGTTCACTGATCTCTGCTCCTCTCTCTGATCTGAGGAAGAAGATGCTGACAAAGACAACGAGAGGAGAGCAGGAAAAAAAATTAACAAAGTCTCGCTGGCTAAATTAAAAAGAAGAGTTGGGTAAATGACTTCTGCACACCTCCCTTCCTCGCTCCTCCGTCTATCCTCCATCTCTTTCCCCTTTCCCAAAGAAAAGAAAGGAAAAACAAGGAGTGTGAGATCTGAGGGATGAATGGGGCTGTGTAGCCTCGCCCATCATCCACACTTCAAACGCAGCCCACAACATCCAGACTCTCAGCTCCTGATCCTCTCCTACACACCAGCACCTCTCGATCTGAACTGAGCAAGCAGCGCACAGAAATGTGGGGAAAGATTTTTTAATATTTTGTCACCTTTTTTATTGATACAGAACTGTTCCCTCAACTATCAGCTTTAGTTATCAGATCTAGTGCAGAAGGTTACTGCAGCTGCAAACAGACCGACCGATGAGGACTGAGGTTCCTGATCAGGTGAACACTGGTATCACAATCTGACTGACTGTCACATCCTCAGAACTGACTCTTTACTTATCCAGGAATTTAACCTCTCCTGTTGCATGCATGGTAAAACATCCCTGGACCAGACTTTCAGCTCAGTGCCTCAAATGTGAAAGAAAAACAGCTCCAGGTTTTTAAGTCCATCTCTGCAGTAGTGTGAGGTAATAAGGCTCCGTGCCAGCTCTGCCCCGGAGATATAACCAGCCAGCTGAGGCAATAAATAGAGTGAGAGATTCTCGCTGACACGGGCAGGCCAAGCTAGCCCATTATAACGTGACCTCCCCAACCTTGGGAGAGCCCCAGACCGAGTGTACACCCACACAACCACCTGCTCCTCCCTCATCCTCCCTCCTCTGCCTCAGGCTCACAGAATGGAGAGAGAGGAGGTATAAACATTCTAGAGCTGGGGGATAATGAGAATATTGGAGACACAATGAATCCTCACTTGATTATATTTGACAACTATCCTCATAACTGTGAGTGTAACCTTTTCTATAGTACAAGACACATTTATCACTTTCCCAAAAAATCCCAAGAAAGACCCATCATGTTTCTGATGCACCAATCTCTGGGCCACAAAGCTCCATTTTTATTAAAACCCCTCGTTCTCCATCCATCTATCCCCAAATACACACTAAGTACTTTAGTAATAAGAACCACAAAACCCAATTATTCACAACTTTCCACTAAATGTCGCCTCTTAATTAAACAAGCAAGGCTTTAAACAAAACCTCTGGCCAGATGTGGCCACCTCTGTGGTGAGTTAGCAGCTGTTTCCTTCTAAATTAGCAAGTTTCTCAAGTGTACCAGCTAGAATACAAACATGCTTCACCAGCTAGTGCTGCAGATTTCTCATTTATAAGGATTCACTGAGCAGGATGTGTCAATAAGAGATAATTTAAAACCGGGGATCCCAACTCCGGTTGGCCCACTTCCCTGCTTCGACACACCTGACTCAAATTAATGGCTCATTAGCAGACTTGTTCAGAGCTTGTTGGAGAACCACTTCATCTGAATCAGGTGTGTTGCAGAAGGGAGACATCTAAAACCTGCGGGACGGTGAGCCTTGAGGCCCAGGTTTGGGGACCACTAATTTAACAAACTTCAGATACCCCAGTCCTGCACAGAATTTTAGCCCTCATAAGTATTTGTGATTTTAGGCAGCACTACTTACCTTTGGCAGGTTTGTGCTGCCCCCTGATGAAAGCAAATTCATTTTTGACCTTGAAAATTGTTGTTCTGATCCCTTTTTATGGTACACTCACTGATATTCATTATGTACATTTCTGGGTCCACTGCTGCCCTGGAGCATCCGGATGCTGAGCAACCTCAATTCCCAACTTCATCAGTTTACAGCAGGATTTTGTTTTATGGCAATGCGTCACACATCACCAAATAGATATGGTTACAGTGGCTGTTTCAAATTTGGTTCAGCAAAGAAATGCTAGAAGTATTTATTTGTTTACCTGTACTGGGACCACAGATGGAAACTGGCTGGTGGCTAAAGGTGGTACAATGCATCTTTTCTCGTCTGAGATAAAATTTTTTGTGCTTGGTCCCTGGCAAGTAAAAAAATTAAACCAACGAAAGGAAGAGAGGTTAAGAAAAAAGAAAGTGAGAGAGCACAAGATAAGACAAGAACCAGCACAGGACTGACTTTTACTGGCTGGAGAGATCTCAGAGAAGAAAGGATGTGGATGCTGGGTTAGGATTCATTATGGGCACCAAAATGTAATCATTCTGGTGTATTTTTATACTTGATTATGTTGCTTTCATCATTTATAGTGTATGACCCATAGACTGTATATAAAAGACGGACGGAGCCTCACCCAAATGTTTCTGAAGAGATTAACTGAAGCTCATTGGGCGTTCCCACCATCGCCATCTTGGCTGCGTCACGCATGTTGTCATTCCCGAAAAATCCAAAAATGGGCAAAGAGGTGGAGCTGAGAGGGGGCTGTGAAGGTGGGGGTGGATGATTGACGTGTATCAAACTCCGAGCTGCCTGTAGCTAAGAGCTAACTGAGCTAACCCGGAGCTAACAGTAGCTAACTAGCTAACAGAGGTAGGCGGGCTAAAGCTAAGGCCCTGTTAGCTGGCTAAAAACCGCGGTTGTGGATACCTGTCAACCAAAAGGCCACGCCCCTACTTATGCTGAATTTCAAGATTAAATAACATCCAAACGGATGAGTTAGAAAAAAATAACCCCCCTCACAGCTGTCATGAAGGTAAACTTGACCTATTAATCCTAAAATGGATTTTTGTACCAGGCTTTAAACATGTTTATTTCTGCTGTGAAGTTGGTCTTTTTAACATGGGAGTCTATGGGGATTTGCTCTGTTTTGGAGCCCGTAGTGGATGAGGGGGGAACGGCAATTTTTAGCACTTCCACATAGGCTTCACATTTTACCAGTGGAGGTTGACGCTTAGTTGTAGAGGAGATTTCAAAACATTGAGATATACATGATGTATCGGGATAAGGCAGCAAGAAAAAAAAAAAAATAAATTGGGATATCAGTTATAGTTATAGGTCATATCGCCCAGCCCTATGATTATGTTTAATCAACATGAGATTTTATTTTTATTCTCATGTTTGTCATATATTTCAATCCTGTGTTTAACCACTTGCTGTGAAATTTTATCCTGTGTACCTTCACTACATATTGAAAGAAAAAGTCTGGCTAAGATACTGTCTTCTATCAGTCACTGGCTCCTGAGCTGAATCAGACTGCAGTCCAGTCAAACGGGCCCAACAATACGGAATAGGATTGGTCAGTTTGAGAAATGACATCTGAACATCCCGCCGGGTCCATCGAGCCAGCCTTTGTTCATAAAAGTCTGACTTACAGCCTATAATCAGCACTCCTTTCCTGAAGGAGAGCTTAAACCTTCTGGCTCAGGCTTATTTTTTCTTTTTAAAGTCAAACACAAAGTGCTTTGAACATATGTCATAAAAGAAGACAGCCATTAGGACAAGTGCTTCTATTTCAAACGGTCCTGTAATTGATGCTTTAAGGAAACAAAGGTGACAGCAGAGTTTTACTGATTCCTGGCACAAAACCTGACCATATTACAGAAAACCATTCTGTTACCTTTATACTGGTTCCCATTTAAACCCAAACTACCACCGACTGCAGATCTGGACTAACAAAAACAGTGATTTTTATTTTTCACCTCTCTGCTGAAATCATGTGCTCTCACATCAACTAAACAGATGTTTCTGACAGTGTAAGCCATATTTTGACCACCTAAGATCAAATTTTCCTGCCACCATATTTTCCAAAACAGCCTGTCATGCTACCTAAGATGAGGATGAATAAACCCACAGCTCAGAGCGTGAACATGGTGAGACAGATGAGGAGTACACACTCAGGAATCCAGAGAATGAAGTCATTAACAGAGAAGTGTTTCATGTGGGGATTGTTGTGGATGAGAAATGAAACATCAGATTGCTTCCAAAGGAGTTTGCAGCCAAATGTCGCGTTTGCCACAGAATGAGCTGTGTTGTTTCTGCTCTCAACCGCATGTTCGTCTCTATAAAGATATTTACAATCCAAAAGAGGAATCAGATTTCATGCTGCTTTGTGCATCATTGGTTTGATCACTCTTACATTCAGGCCCATTTCTGACACAACTATTGAAACTTTAGCTGTTTACAGAAACAGATTTAAGATACAGTTTATATAGTTACAGTTTTGTCATTGTGGCCTTAAAGTGCAGACCCTCAGCTTTAATTTGAGGGTAATTACATTCACATTGGAAAAAGAGTTTAGGAATTTCAGCTTTTTAATATGCAGCCGCCTCCATTTTAAAAGGAACAAAGGTAACTGGACAGCAATAAAGTTATTTCATGGCCTGCCATTTTCTCATCAATCATCAACCAAGCAGGTACAAGGTCTGGACGTAAATCCAGGTCAGGACATCCATGGAAGACAACAGTGGCAGACAATCCCATGATCATTCCATGGGGAAGAAAAGACTTCATAACATCCACCCAAGTGAATAACACTGTTAGTGTATCAGTATCTGAGTCTAGAGAAGACTTCATGAGAGCAAATAAAGGGGGATCGTCACACGGTACAAACCAAAAATCAGCTTCAAAAATAGAAAGACCAGATTAGACTTCACCAAAAAACATGTAAACAAGCCGGCCCGGCTCTGGAACAGTGTTCTGTGGACAGATGAAAATAAAGGTGCATTCACATCAGCCCTTCTTAAGGCCCATTTATGCTCTGCAACAAAGATGGATACAGAGACTTTCGTCTATCTTCTGCATCCTTTACAGGTGTAATTTGGTTCGTTTTCAGAGAACTTAGGGTTCCATAACCTGACGAAGCAAACGGAGTAGTACCACTGGAAACCACGGGTGCAGCATTGAGCAGTATAGCTGACATGTGACCAGCAAAAGGAACAAAGAAGAAGAAATGGCAACTTATTTAACAGCTGCACAGACCACCACAGTTTACAGCACGGCCTCTTTTTATGTCTCTTTCTAGGAATGTACATTATCACCATCTCCTCCTCCGTCACCATGTTTGCTGTTGTTTGAAGCTGACGGTGGAACTTGGAGGTGAATTTTGAACTCTGCACAGCCCATTAATGGATGTACTGTCTAACAACCATGCCAATGTAAGGGAAACATGGAAGTATGAGGACGTCGATGATTGCAGCGGATGTACCATTTATGTACGCAAAGGGAACATAAATGAGCCGAGTTTTCTTACTCCTGCTACAATGCCCAGAGGTAAGCCAAAAAGCTGTGTGCTTTGCAATTAACAGCTCAACGGCCTAAAATTAGCCACCTTTCATTTGTAAATGCAGCCATTACCTGCCAGGCTAGCAGTTCACAGACGTGGACATGCTCAGATCAGGGGGGGAGGGGTATGCTTGATAAGAGCCTGGAAATCTCAGATGTCTACTAATTACTACTGAGTCGTAGGGACTGGATGGGGCTTTCAAAATGGGTAGATTTTTTCAGTCATCACAAATAGCCTATGAGTTCTTGACCATATCTCACATTTTTCACCTACCCTTTATTTGGCATTGTTTCATGTGTGAAATGGTTCACGTTCGCACAGTCATCGCTACAGTGTACACACAGCCCGCTTTCAAATAAGAGATAATCACCCCCCGTTTATTTTTGTGGAAACAGAAAAGTGTATCCAAAGGAAAGGTGGACGTGAACAATGACAACACTTGGTACCGAGGTGGATAAAAAGCTTGCTCACAGCACATAATAGTTCACTGGCTTCAAGAACTTTATGCTGTACGACCGCCAACTAAGAAAGGAAGATGCTGAAATACTACAGCACTCAGCAGGCTTTGGACATGATCCTGAACCAAGTCCAAGTCAAAAGATATAGCCCTTCAGCCAAGTTCAGACTCTGAAATTTCTTCTGGTAAGATTTCCCAAATCGTGTTAGAAAAAGATGAAAACAATCCTAAATCAATACAGAGGAGGCATACTTTAAATGTTTTGGAATTATAATTTAACTTACATCTGTGTAAATTTCTAACCTCGATTGAGTTTTTCATTGATCATATCTCAAAAAAATGATCACCCTACAGATGAGACTTCATCTCAACCAAAAAAGAGAGGTCGACTGAAGACACACACTGGGCCAACAGAGAAGGCAAAAGACGGCACAGTGTGGCGTGAAGAACAGGTCAGGAGGCCTCTCCACCACAGAACCATATGCTGCAGATGGAGAGCCAACAGCTTTGGTCAGAAGAACAGTGTCAAGTTACTTACAGAGCTTCCTCTGTCTCGTCACTCTTGACATGATTCAAACTATTCAGGAGTGTACTGCTCAGCATGGACGCCAGACGCAGCATGAAGGTTGGTTCACAGCCATCCCTGAACTAATGCAGTTCATCGCTGTCCTCCTCTTGCAGGGGGTTATCAAACTTCAATCACTGCGTGACGCATGTTCGGCAAAACTGGGACATCCACTGATCATCAGCATTATGGCCCGAAACTGTTTCCGAGACGACATGCGACACCTACGCTTCGATGACATGAACACAGGCAGTGAATGAGTTGGTACTGACAGGTTTGCTGTGGTCTGATGTTTGGGGGTCTTTTGTTGCCAACTGCATCACATCCTCCAGCCCAGGCAGGTACATCAACATTGACGAGCAACTTTTCCCAACCAAGACTCGCTGCCATTTCCTGTAGTACTTTGCAACGAAACCCCAAAAGTTTGGCATCAAGTTCTGGGTGACTGGAAATCCAAGTGTTTGTAATGTCAGCCTTTATCTTTTCAAGGACCCCAGACGTCCCACAGTGGAGAGACTATCTGAAAATGTGGTGATGAAGCTAATGGAACCGTTCATGGACAATAGAAGAACTGTTACCACTGACAACTTCTTCACATCATTGTCAATTGCGTGGCGACTGCTCAGCCGGAAGACCACCATCCTCGGCACAGTCAATAAGATTCGCCGGGAGCTTCCAGAATCAGCCAAACAGACTTCAGACTGCAACAAATTCAGCACTCAGCTATGTTGCATATATTTTGCTTTTGTACTGGTAGGATTTTCTTTTCTTGTTTTGCATCAAGGGCTTGAATGTCACATGCGTAAAAGTGCTACATAACGTTTTATCTCACTTAACTTATCAGGTGTTTTCAGCCTCTGGTGCCACACTGATGGTTTATGTGCCCAAACAGAGGAAGATCGTCTGCATCCTCTGCGGCATGCCCAGCATGGCTGAGAGCGGGGATACCCGGAAAAAAAGCCAAACACAGCCACCGACTACAACAGCATGAAGTGCGATGTGGATGTGATGGACCAGGTGGTACACTGCGCGCTCAGGAACTTGGCGATGGCCAGTCGCTGTGTTTTAACATGATTGACATGGCAGCACTGAATGCACATGTGCTTTATCAGGTATGCACCGGGGTGCAGGAGAGAAGGGTGGACATCCTGGTGGAGCTTGCTCAGTTGCATGTGGGAGCCAAAGAGGCGAATAAGAACAAACTTCTACGGCAACAACCTTCCACACCTATCAGGTGAACTGTCAGTGCAGGAACAATCACGTCACTGTACGCTGTGTTGGTTACTACAACTACACATGTGGCAAATGCAGAAAGGAGATGGCGTGGCATTGCCAAGCATGCTCAGACAACTTAGAGGGTTGAAGTGCTGAAACGCAGGTCAAACACAAAAAGAAGCACATGCCACCATCTCTGTATGTGAGATTTATGTAGCCTATATGCATCAGGTATTTTTATTCTCTATCACTTTATCCACATGCACAGATTTGTGCGTATGTATGTTTTCTTGCAGTAATTTTTAAGAAAAAAAGTCTTGCTGGATTTTTGTGCATTAGCAATAAATCTCAGCAAAAAAAATAAACTGTGTCGACTTCTCACTGAGAAGAGAAGGGAAAATAATTTTTCGTTGTGATCACAAAAGTGGAAATATCATTACCCATTGTAGCCAAAACAAAGTTTTGCTCCTGAAAATTCCAGGAAAACAATGACGTGACAAAATATTGTATACTAGTTCTAAACCTCCGCGTCTCTTGTTACATTACAACACACTGATTCATTCAGGTAAAGGCAAAGCAACTTTAGTTCTCTTTCAGTTTCGTAATTGCATCATTTATAGATCAATGGTGGCTGTTCACACCTTAGTTAGGATATTAGCTCAAAACTAATCCAGCCACTTGGCTGTTCTTTGGGCATGGAAGGTAGGAAAGCCAAATGGCTGGGTTTTGGGACTTCTAGTGTTGATGAAACCAGAGTTCATTTGCTTGTAAAGTCTGGTTGATTTAAGGAGATGTGAGCACAAACTATAAAGCATCAAAAAAGTTAACTCTGGTCCACCTGAAAACATCTCTGTAAATACAGGAAGTGGACTACAACTTCTGTGGCGAAGATGGAAGTTGTCCTACATAAACTAATAGATGAGCGAGTTTTCAAGCTCATTGGTTGTCTTGTTTTCTGCTTCAGTAATTCTTAATGCAGCATCACCTGTGGAGAGGGGGGGCATTTGTTATTTAAAAAGTTTGGTTTGTTTGACTAGGACACTAAACTCGGATCAGAAGAATGTTGTGACCACCAAGTGAACCGTGTCCCCCAATCATACAGAGTCCAGAAGACCGTTAGGTGTGAACGTGATCTGTACCAAGGAATGAGGGGCAAAAGAAAGTATGGAGAAGACTTTGAATGTCTCATGATCCAAAGCTGACCATATCTTTTGTAAAACATGGTGGAGGCAGTTTGATGGTATGGGCATGAATGGCTTCCAACAGAACTGGGTCCAAAGTTGCAGAGATTTACTTTTTGCTCAGATTCAGCTTAATGCTGCAAAACTGACTGGACTCTGTGTCACAGTGCAGATTGTATTTATACTACCACATCGTAAAATGTCAATGTTTCATTACCTTCTCGTGTTCGGTGTCGTCTAAATGTGAACAGTTTGATGAAGCGGACTGTTTAGATACAAGCTACAGGAACCAGTACATTTAATGGTTAATTCATGGTTAAGACACTTGTTTTTCCTTCTGTTTTATTGTGGTTAATCGTCTTGTTAGAGAACAGCTTTTTATAAAATAAAAGGCATATGTAGTTGTGGATTTAAAAGTTTAAAGAAGGTCAAATTAAGTTCACCTATAAAAGTTATAGCGGATTTTATGCTCATTATGAAATCATACGAAACATCAAATATTCCTAACTTTGTGAAAAATGCATTTATACACATTCGGATTAATTCAATTCAGCTTTATTTGTATAGCGCCAATTCACATTTAACATTATCTCATCACTTCACATACTATAACACTTTACATATCAACACAAGTTCTAATGGATTCATTTCATGAGCTGTTTTTGGAAGGGTTAAACCTGCATAATACTTATAATTTGTAAACACAGGACCAGAAAAGGAGGAGGCCCCGGGAGAACCCAGGACACACTGGAATGACTGCATCTCTCGGCTGGCCTGGGAACGCCTCGGGATCCTCCTGGACCAGCTGGTGAATGTGGCCGATGAGAGGGAAGTTTGGGTCTCCCTGCTTAGGCTGCTGCCCCTGTGACCCGACTCTGGATGGGTGGGTGGATGGAGGGGACCAAAAAAGTTCACTCTTTGGATCGGTGAGGTAAATTGGTGAATTCAGCCCGATACCCAATCTATGAATCAGGTCAATATTTGAGCCCGATATTGGATCGGACTCTAGTCCCGATGGACAATGACCCAAAAGAGCTGTTGAGTTACCTTTTAGTTACAGATCCGTATACCTTCTGGTAGAAGGTATTGAAAATGCAGACTGAACTCTTTTAAGAACGTATTTACCTCCACTTCTATCAAAATCTGAAATGATTTTAAATAGTGTCTTTTATGGCCACGTGGTGTTTGGAGTTGTGCAACAGCATCTTGTTTTATCCTTTATTTGTGATGTTCTTCTAAGTTTTACCCCAAATGAGTACTGTGTCATATAGTAATGATTTCCGCTGTGTGGCTGATGGTTGTTTGTAGTGTACGGTGGTTTTTTATTGTGCTAAGTGGTGTATTGATGTCAAGGCAGCTAATGTATCAAGCACTTGAGTCCAAGTCAAATTTCCCTATGGGGACAATTAAGTGTATTTTACAGCAAAAGCAACCCTGGAGCAACTTGATTGAGCTGCATTTCACTGTCTTCAGACAAAACTTGCGGCAGAAAACCCAACAAACAAGTGACATCTGAAGGCAGCTGCAGACGAGGTCTGGCCAAGCTTCACTAAGGAGGAAACCAGTGTTTGGTGATGCCCAAGCACCTCCAAAGGATTCTCACAGTACGGAGACGAACATTTCATTCATCCTAATGGCAATTTGTCCAATTACTTTTGAGCCTCTGAAAAATGTTTGTAATTTCTAAAAGCTTCATGTAACATTTTTGTTCAGCTCCTTGAATTAAACCTGAAAATCTGCATTTCTGTGTCTCAGTTGCTTCATTACAAGCAATGTGGTGACATGCAGAGCTCGAATCATAACAACTGCATAAGTATCCAGATATTTCTGGGCTGAGCTGTATCTCCAAGTTTCTATATGTTTATATAGTTCTGGTTAAATCCTCAAACTTTCCAGTTGTCCTAAAATGCTATGATACATTAATATCTATAGAAATCTGAAAAAGGGCGGCGCAAGACAGAAACACAGACGGCACCAACTGAGAACCGTTCATCTGCTCCTCGCCTTGACAGCATTAAGACATTACATCCGACTCATCTCCACATCAGAAACTGCCTGCTGCAAAGCTCCTCTGTATTTCCACTTTGAAGGATTTACCATAAATGCAATTTGAATTGACTAAAGTGTGTGAAGTCTGGTGCTATCGAGAAGTTATCATCCCAGGAGATGATGCTTCATTCAAACCTGGTAACTCCATCCAGTCCCCAAAGAAGCTGCTTGTATTATTTTATGTAAGATCTTTTTTTTTTTTTTATCTTAGACAAGGTCCGAGAGACGGTCTGCAGGACTATCCGCCATTGTGTTTACCTCGGGCATGTCGTGTTCATGCTCTTGTTGCCATGAGCGGCTCAGGCGTTCCAGTCAAAATTTTAATTTGCACACACGGCACGTTACCTCACGTTAGTGTGAGTGGCCTATGTACCAAGCAAAGGCCAGGAAAGCATGGCAGCCATGATACTTTCAAGCCAATCAGAGCTCACCAGCGTGTGAAAAAGCACTGCTACAAACAAACTGTACTATCTGTGGAAGTTTGGTTGGCTTCCATTTTCAACTTCTAATTTGCAACCTCCAGCATTTGACTGTGATGTGAAAATCTTCAGTGTGATTCACATTTTACTCTCATAAGCTGCATTTTAAGAGGGACACGAGGAAGAGATGTGAAGAGGGATGAGCTTAACTTCTCTTGCTATCTACTGCATATTTAGATGTAAGATTAAAAACCTTCCACATAGAATACACCTCCTCTGATCTCATCTTTAATTGAAAGGAAAAAAAAAACATATGCGTGTGTTTATATTACTTCTCATTACAGTCAGAAAAAGCTGTCACACCAAGGAAAAATTATTTTATCTGCTGCATGTGTTCTTAACACACTAAATATTAACTATCTGCAGCCAAACACACGTAAACACCTGGCCTGGGATGATTTATCTTCAGGTCAGCAAGATAGAGGTCCTGAATAAAATCAGCAAAATGGCTTTTCCCAGATGGAAAATCTCCTGTTTCCCATTAATCAGACTGGTTTATGTGCCTCTTTGTTTCTCTTGCTACAAATAAAGGAAAGTTATCAGAATCCACAGAGAGAAAGAGAAGTAAATTAATGGCAAACTTCTCAAATTTAAACACTTTTGTGTCTAAATGTTCATGTTTATTATATGTTTATTATTAATATTATTTATGTTATATTTATATGTTTTATTCTTAAATGCTTCTTCTTACTGCACCTGTACTGTTGCAACAAAGCAATTTCCCCACTGAGGAACTAATGAAGGTTTTCTTTTTCTTTTCTTATGTTTAGTTCACCTAATATTTTCTTCCACTGTAAATCCACCTCAAAAGCTCTTTGCATCAAGTTAAAAGTAACAGAGGGTATTTAAGGATTTATTGTTTGCTCTCTCTGTTAAATCTGTAGCAGAAGTAATGTGAAATGAAGCCACTTTTAATCCAAAATCCCATTTCTCTTCTGGGCTCGAGGAGTCTGACCTGAGCGAAACCCCAGCCAAGAGCCTGAGGGGTTGCTGAGTAAGAGGATAAGAGATGAAGAAGGGTGAGACAGTGAAATGTGCTGTGACGTAGCCGCCGGAGGCGAGCGGTTTCCTGCATTTGCCTGCCTGTTAAACGGTAGCTGTCATCTCCCGTCAGGCTGGCTGTTCCAGACGAGACGGCTTCCTTTCGCCTCCCCAGGCCAGAAGACGCACATCATCTCCAATCGCAGCTGACTGCTGTGACGGGCCGTTACAAGCATCTCGGCGGAGAGACTGACGGCTAGCTGCTGCAGCTCAGACACACAGCGTGACTTCATCCTCCACACCACGCTGCTGCAGCTCAAGCTCACATTGTACCGACTCACTGAAACACGATGATAGGCTGTCCATTTCTGCCTGAAATAAACAGACCGCTCCGTCTTTCTCTCGCGTTTCTGCTGAGTATCAGTGACGCCTGTCTCCTTGCAATGTCATCGCCTGTCTGTCGGCCATCCAGTCGCGTCGCTCTCCTCCACAGAGAGGTTCTGTCCATCCGGCCATATGTCTTTCAAGCTGTACTGTACGCCTCAGGCTCTGCAAACAGCCAGGCCTGCACAGCTGTTCCAGCAGCAGAGAGCAAACAAATACAAAGAGGCTGCGAAGGGATTACTGGCATGAATTAATAACGAGCCATTCTTACAGGAAGAATTTGCTTTTGTTGTTCAACAACTCAATATGGTCACATATTTAAACTATTGCTGAAAGAACAGTAAATTATTTATTTATCCAGCAGGTGCTGAGATACATGTGGCCCCCTCCCCCACCTCCATTCATTTTAAATGAGTAGACATGTTTAATTATTGGACTGGTACTGTACATACAGGGCATTAGTTTCAGGGTATAAATCACAGGTTTGATCATGATATAATATTACAACTTGATTTTGATTCAATTCAAGATCCAGATAAAATATTTAAGTGTAATTTTCTTCCTTTCTTTCATTCAGACATTTAAATAAAAAACAATCTTTTCTTTGAACAAAAACAGACTGAACCACATTCTGGATGTTGAGCTTTAACATTTTTACATCATGAAAAAGAAAACTTAAAGAATTTGTTGACTTTAAAGCGAGATATGATGTAAACCTCCAACTTAGAGTCTCAACCCAAATATTTTTACAGTTTAGTTGGACTAACCAAAGTAGCACAGTCCAGCTTTCTCATTTAGTAAATCAGTGTTGGATTTTTAAAAGTTGGTTCGATGTGTCGTTACATCTCTAAGGCCGCTACTACAAGAACACAGATATTTGTTCTGTTTCTGGTGGCTCAGAGAAAATAGTGCAGTTTTTTACTCACAGCCCTGGTTTGGGGTTTCTTGCTTTTTGTTCTCGACTCATCATCTGGTCAGAAATTTATTCTTGTGTTGTGTCAGGCAACTATTTTGTGATTGGTCAGAAATTTGAACACTTTATAAGAATGTGAAGCGGAAAGCTGTTCTTTGCTCTGCTTTTATCTGGCTATAAAGATATAAACATGGTCATCATAAACACATCAGGTAAGGCTTAAAGTCCCACCGTACCGTGGACTAGGGCTGCAAAATTAGCCTACGTGTCGACAACAATGGAAATAGTCGACAACGAATTTACCCGTCGACTATTGCCGGCAAAAAAAAACCTATAGAGTGAGACATCGTCTTCTTTTCCTATCTCTGCAGAGAGTTGCACATGTGCAATAAAGTCCGCCAGGGGAAAAATCTGGCGGCTGACCAGGGAACAAAATGGCGGCAGAAGACGTCAAAAGTCTGAAATAACTTCATGTTAAACTTACAAAATAAATTAAATACATGTGAGATTTGTAAAGCGGACCTTGTGTACCACGGAAGTACGTCTGCAATGCTCGAACATTTAAAGAGGCGAAACGGCAGACTTACACAACCTCATGCAAGATTTCAATGTTTATAGTGGAATAAGACCCGTTTAATAATTATGAGATACATAATCCGATTGGTCGACTAGTCGTTTTAATAGTCGATGACTAATTGACTATCAGAATAGTCATTAGTTGCAGCCCTACCACAGACAAAGTTTTCTAGTGAAGTATGAAACAAACAAACTGGTATTTTATACCACCTGGAGGAACCAAACACATTTCTCTGTTCTAGCAGAGCATGTACCAGCCTTTAGTTTCCAAACTTGCTGTTAAAGTCTTGTATCATTTCTGTTAACTGAGGCAACCACAAACCTCAAATCTATTCACATTTTCTATAAAGAAACCTCTGAGTAGCACAGGGATAACTCACTCACCACTGTCCTGCAGGTTTTAGATGTTTCCGGCTCCAACACACCTGACTTAAATTAAATGGATCCAACACCTTGTGAAGTTCTGCACAATAAATCAGATGAGTTGAAGCAGGAAAAGATCTAAAAGCTGCAGGACTGAGGCCCTTGAGGATTGGAGTTTAACACTGCTGGTTTAGCGTCTATGATGAAAATTAATCTAATATCCAGAAAGTTCTACTACTGCAGTGTTTAGTCATTCTTGACCAGTGAGCAAAGCCCATGTCCCATAAAGCAAACAAGCCCGAGGAAATATGACGCCATCTTATCCCTGCTTTTATTTTTCTTTCTTTCTTTCTTTGCATGTTTAGAAAACGCACTGACATTTTCCAGTGAATGCTAACCTAACACCTCCACATCAGCCTGACATTTAGGAGTCCAGCTCGCTGATCTTGTTGACCATAACAAACAAAAACCCTTCAGCTGACACATCAGACCAAGTAAATGGATTAAGAGTCAAATAAAAGCTGTACCAACTTGAAGAAGAAAAGTCTATAATAATGATGCAAATGTATCAGTGATCAGCTGATTAACACCAAACCCATGAATCTTTGCCAAATAATTGATAGAAAGCATTCTCACTTCCATTACAAAGCTTAAAGCTGTAGGTGTGGAACAACCTTTAATAAAGGGGCAGAAGCAGATAAATGCTGCATGACTCAACACCTTTGCCTTGCATGTGAAGGTTTGTTTGCCACAGCTCTGTGGCTGTTTGTTTGCACTCCACGTTCTGCTGCCCTTATAACACTGTCCCTTTTTCCACATGCTGACACAATGTCCTGAATTAAAATGAAATAAATGTGATTTGTTTTAGTCACGTTATTATAAAATATAATAAAATAATATTATATAAATAATATAATAAAAAAACAGTACAACAGCTCCTTTGTGCACCATGAATTCACAGCTCTTTGACCAAAACTTGAAGTGGTCTGCCTTTCATGAGATTGGAAGCATTCAATATCCCTTAAAGGACATTATTATTTTATTACAACGTATTCAGTGCGGAGAATAAAAGCTCATACTAGTGCACATAGCAAACTAACATTATTGATCCATTTCTCTGCATTTTGTGTCATTTTTAAAGAAAAGATTAAAACAACTCTGGCACAGATCAGCAAGTTAAAGACCAACCTGCTCTCTGCTGCATGTGAATAGTTTTCAGTGTTTCTGCTACACTCCCTCAGCCGTGGCCGGCCAGCACAGCCGAGTCAGTGTAGTCAATCAATGTAGTCAACTAATGCTGAGAATTAAATAGTTTCACATGGACAACAACAAAATTTCTAAATTGCTCTGGACCTGAACGCAGTCCGTTGTGGAGTCTGTTGAGAGGAAAGGTAGATGCAGATAAGCTGAATAGACACTCCAATACGTCGTTTCCAAAAGAGGCGCGCTTGGGAAACCAACCGTGTGCATGAAAACGGAGTATGCGTGTGGTAAACACCAGGCATGTACATGATATGAACGAGTAAACTAGTAGGAGTGAAAACACACATCGCGAGGAGGCATTTCTGCACTGTGAGGGAATAACACAGAACACGCTCGGCTAAACAGTCCTCGCTGCTCCAGTTCTGACACTCCAGAAGTGGAGACTGTAGCTGACCTGTCTTATACTTCTGACTGGTCAGTTTCCGGCCAACAACAGAGCTATGTCAGAAAGAACTTCTCTAAAGGGCCAACACGTAAATAACGCTGAGCATATGTGTAAAGGGCGATTCCACTAAATTCTTGAGAACTTAGATCACATTAGACCTGTCCCTATAAAGTGCCACAGTGCGGCAGGATTGTAAACCTCCAGGAAGTGATATAAACGTCTGGAAAAACTCTGTAGGTCACATAAAAGGAAAGCTATCCATCACAATTTACCCCACAGAGTTACACACTTATGTTCCGGAGACTATGGACAGTATGAAAGCACTCAGGGACAACGGCGATCGAGCAGTTTTAAGGGTTAAGGATAATATACAACCTGAAACCTTTGTACACTGCTGCAGTCATCAGCTCTAAACATGTTTTAAACATGTTCGTTTAATAAAATCATCACTGCCTTAAATCCTCAAGAAGAAAACAGACCATTAAAGAGGCTATACTACAACAGAGCAAAGATGTGACCAAGTACAGTTCTCTGCCTCATTTATTTAGTTACACACTTTCTAAACTGCTGTCTGTCCTTCACAAGACATTTGGTCACAGATTATTTCTCCAACACTTGTTTTTCTTTGAAAACGTGATCATTATCAGCACATGGGGTGAGAATTTTTCTTTTTCTCATGAATATTCATTGCAAAATCCTCCATGATCTTTTGTTTTAATAAAGTTTGAGTTTGGAGTGACAAAACTTCTGATTTCAAGAGCTACCTTTCTAACAAAAAGCAACTTGTAGGTAATTCTGCTCAGACACTGGATGAAACAGCATTTTCTTTCATCCTGAGCAGCTCCATGGACAGAGAGTTGAGACCGATGCTGCTCCTCTAAAACGACTGTAATTGACTCAGCAGAGCTGCCGTCAGATAACATCTGTCGGAGAGCCTCCAGCGTGGCCTGACATGCTGAGAGTGGCAATTTGCTGCAGCAAATGCTGTTAGTAAAGAGGAAGGAAAGCAGAAAATGTTTCAGGGCAACAACATCTTATCTGGGGAGCAATGTTGGTTTCCTTTAACGACCTCACACCTGTAAAATAACTCTCAAAATGAGGCTATGAAACAATGGTGGGTCTTAAAAATGAAATGGATTCTTCAAAGAGCAGAAGGTACTGCTAAAATCTGGAGTTTAATACACTTCCAACAGCTCTATCCCTGGACATTTGCAGGCAGTAAAAACAGCAAAGAGCTTTGACAAGAGCTGGGGAGCTGTGCTCACTGGGGTAGTTAAGGTCAGGGCAAAAGCCATTGATTGAACTAAGTGCTCGGCTGAAAACAGTGCCTCAATCAATGCTGCTAGAAATGGTGCGGGACAGAGCTCCCCGAAGACCTCGGCTATAGATGAATGTGACAAAGTCATCCGGAGGTGCTGAAGTCACGCTGCCTCTGCCAGCTCGCTGCTCTCAGGCTCGCTCTGATAGCACAAGTTAATGAAAATGCCATTACTCAGACAGGCCATCGATGAGGAAGAGGGCTTAAATAGGCTGAGAGATGGAGAAGAGTTTAAAGTAGGAAGGCGGATGTTACCGTTTCAGCTTTATATACGTTTCTATCTCTTTCTAAACAACCCTAAATTAATGTCTTATATTACTGATTATAATGGCGGATTACTGGATACTCAGACAGGGATCAAAGATCATCAGTTAGAGAAGACGTCCTTTTTCTGAGGTCTTACTGAAACGTTTGTGATGTTTTTGTAACATGTTTCTGGTTTTGTTTAAAAGGTTTGGGTTTGATTTAACATCACAGCACCTTGTAAGCTGTACATAGCCTGGAGTGGTGGGCAACCCAGCTCATTGTAGACCAGAGTGTGTGCCGTGAACACGCTCTTGATCACTAAAAATGCCTGTTTTGTGTTGTTTTTGGTTATTCCAACCATTAAAATCCCAACACTGATTGAGGTTACCGCAGGGTCTTATGTGAATCAAAGATTTTATTAAAAGACATTGAGAGAAGTATCGTACAAAGATCACATCTGGGATCAAAAGGAGCCAATCGAAGCACAGTAATTCCATAACAGGTTTGAAAATGACTTCAGTTGTTCAGGTTCCTTGTCTGATCTGTAGGTAAATTAAAGCTCATGAGGTGATAAAAATCGTGTCTGCTTTCTTGTTTTACTCTCCAAGATTTCAGTTCCTACACAAGAAGTCGGAAAAAAACATGTGAGATGAGCCAATTTTAACTCGAGCTAAAGCTTGTGCTTCATTCACCAGGATGTCCCAGCAAACACGACTGAATGAATACCAGCAATACCACAGCGATCCAGTACAATAATTCCTCTTTTCACAGCAACTGGTTTTAGGGTGTGAAGTAGTAGAGGGACTTTAACGTGTTAATTATCATTCATTCATTCATTCATTATCTTGACCGCTTATTCCATTATGGGTCGTGGGTGAGCTGGAGCCTATCCCAGCATTTTAACAGGTGAGAGGCAGGTACACCATGGACAGGTCACCAGTCTGTCGCAGGGCCAACACAGATAGACAAACAACCATTCACACACACACTCACTCTCTCCTAGGGAGAATTTAGAATAATCAATTAACCTATCAGACATGTCTTTGGACGGTGGGAGGAAGCCGGAGAACCCGGAGAGAACCCACGCATAGATGGGGAGAACATGCAAACTCCACACAGAAAGGCCACCGCCCTCAAGGCGGTGACAAATCTCTTTCTCTGGTGTTACTGGAGACTGATGTTCAGCGTTGGGAGTAACGTGTTACAGTAACGATATTACTTTTTTGGGTAACAAAGTGAAGTAGTGCAATACACTTAAATATTGGTAATGAAATATCTTTACTGGACTACAGTAACATGTTTTTCTGCGTTACTCGAGCCGTGTTTGCCTTTGTGTAAAGTTCTTATCTGTTTTAAGTGGTACACGCATGCTGCTGCCTGTGTGTGTGCTTGCCTGGGCAATCATATATTAGGTTTTATTATGAATAAATTCATATGTAGATGAATTTGAAATTCCACTAAAGGGAACATATTTGAACATTTAAAAAGTAACAGAATGGTTACTTTTTTCGAGTAATTACTTTTATAATGCTGTAACTCCGTTACTAACGCCATTACTTTTTTGCAAGAAGTAACTAGTAACTATAATTATAAATTTTTTTAAAGGAGTCATCACCCGGAAACTGCATTTTTTCAAGTTTAAATGTGTATTGGTGTTAACTCCCCTGAAAGCCTTTCTTTTGAAGACGGTCGAGTTTTTCTGTCTGGGCCCTTTTTTCACAGCAGAATCGCCAACAAGGTTAAACTCTCACGAAGGCGTGACTTTAATTTGCTCCTGGGATTTCATCATCATAGGAGGCAACTTGAAAAAGCCAGCCCCTCTTCCACGTCTAAAGTCATGCTTTAGGTGTGGAATGATATGATATAAATTCATGCTTTACTGCTGACGCAGCTAATGATAACACTAATGCTAAGGGATGAGTCTAAAAGTTTAACCACCTGAAATGTACAAATGAGCCTCGTGTTTTCTTTGTTATAAGTGGGGTGAAGTGCTCTGCCACGTGAATCTTTGTAAACATTTTCTTGTAAACGTGCTTCTTCCACCATCTCAGTATCTTCACTTTCAGGCTTGGAGTCTGGTTTAAACATAAATGGCTGAATTCTGTAAGCTGCTGCTCGGTCAGGTTCGTTCGCCATCACTAAGCTGTGGATGTTTTGGAGTCGGACGCACTGAGCATGCACTGGGCCAGCCCCCCTTCCCACTCTGGCCTCCTGCAGCCAATCAGCGTGCATCTCATTAAAATGAGTCAAAAACTTGCATGAACTCTCACGAGACAAAGTTGTGGTATGAGCAAAGTGTCAGAACAAACTGTTTGATCTTTTTTTTTGTTTGTTTGTTTAATAAGTTTTAAAAAATATTTAAAGACACTTGGAGGACTGTGGATGCATGCAAAGACCAGGTGACGACACATTTAAAGTAACATGCCCAACACTGGCCGTAACACCTCAGTCACATATCAGGACAAGAAATTCTGGCCTTAACCAATGCTTTTTTTGTTTTTTGTTTTTTCCCCCTCCCCTTAAGTGGGCATCAACTCCAGAAAGTTCTAAAAAATGTGTTTTCTTCTCCACTGATTCACTTGTTCGTTCAGTTTTGCATTAGTTTATTAAAAACCAAATGTCAAACGATCTCTGACAGGCTGAAAGAGAAAGAAGCACCTGGAGAAGGAAACCATGTGCGAAGGAAGAACCCATTAAATGTTTGGTTCTGGTCCAGATCATTTCCATAATAATTGTGAAACAAGGCACTGGATGCTCCGTCTAAATGTCCTTCCAGTGGCAGCACTGATGGGCAGGTTTGTTAGTTGTTTCATGCTTTGGACAGTAGCCAAGCTGTTAGCAGGAGCAAAGTGGTGGTGACCGTTTCCCACCGAGTGCTGTTGCTTCAGCCCCTGAAGAAAATGTAAAGTACTTTGGTCTTTGTGACAGGAATACTACTTAAAAGCTCAAGTGACATTTCAAAGATGAACAAAGATGTGGAGAGAAGATGCTGGTTAGAGCATAATTGGAACCAAAGAGCTATTCCTGAGCATCTGTACTTCCATCTTCCTTAAAAATAAAAAGATCAACCTGAGGCTTTGTTCAGCAAAATCCTTTTTTTTTTTATTTTATTCCTTTTGTGTTTTTCCTCAAATAATCTGGATGGCAGCCTCTTTCGCTTCCTCCAGTGTCCTGCCCTCCACTAACGATGACAAAAACTGCACACACACATGCTGGAGAGCAGATGAAAGGTTCAGCCTAATGACAAGGTAGTCTGTCCACTTAATACTTCAAAGATTTAGTTTGGGGGGGCTGGTTATGATAGCCCTCTGGTTCCTCTCCCTCTCCTTATCCAACCACAATCAGCCGAAGCCTGAACCAAACCAGAACCCGCCTGAGTCCAGAGAACCCCGGCATCCAGCTCCAAACAAAAGAGACGCACATGGAGATGCATAAACCAGCTGTTCTCAAACACGACTGTTTAAGCATCATTATGTCCACATGCAAGGACACAATGTTCACAATGTCCCTGATGAGAGAAACTACTACTCGCACACAAAGTGTTGCAGGAATTTGACCCCAAAAAAAAAAAAGTTACATAAATAACTTAAATTATAAGAAAAATCTAGGTTTAGTTTAAAGAAAGTAGGCTTTTTAAATATTTTACTTTTTTCTCTTTTATATTATCTGTAACAATGTAAATAAAACACGATAATGGGAGGTTGGGGGGCACACAGAGGAATGAATGACTTCCCACTAATCACACGGCTCCGGTTGAAGTCAGCCTCCAGTCCCACCAGGCAGCAACTAAACCCTTCAATCACGGCCGTTTTTCATTTTTAATGGCAATTTTAGTCATTTGTGGCTACATATGATGAGCCTCATGATACATGAATGGAGAAAGATGACTCAAAACTCACGTCATTCTGGACCCAAACCAATAAAAAGGAGACATTTACAATTAACTTAAGAGCCAGAGACTCTGGAGTTGTGATTCATTGCAGTTGTGGCTCTTCTCACTCAGACTCAGCACAGCCAGTCATATTCCCATGATGACAGCAGCTCCATGGCATTACTGGGGGACATTTTCATCAGGTTAATGGTTAGTTTGACCCTTAATATGGACATTTTTACAGACTTTTTCATAGACAAAATCCATTAAAAGTGCGTGATTCATCACTAAGATTAATTAGATGCTTTTCAACATTTCACTTCTAAATAATTAATGATTGAAATACTACTCAAAACACTGCAAACTGAGGTACAAAAAACACTTTGTGCACCATCACACTCCTTTTTTTAATATACTACACAATTAGGCACAAAACATTTTACCCATATCAACATTTTTATGTTGATATGGGTATATTGATATATTTTTAAATTTCTGACTCAAAGGTGTATGAAACTGAATGCTTCTTGGATTTAAACATATTACATGCATTCATTTCATCTTTATTAATCAAGATGTGGGTAATTACTAGGCAACTTAATTTCCTCAAAGTGGCCCTAAAATACATTTAACTGTCTCTGAAAAGTCGGTTAAAAATGCTGAGATAATGGAGTGTGATCACAGAACCATCAAACATTTTTAACAGGGTTGAAATAAACATGACAACTGAGGGAAACCTGAGAGAAAAAGACACAAATTAGCAGCCAAAGACTTGAGAAGAATCAAACGTGACGCTACTAGAAAGCCATCATCCTCCAGTGATGTGTCAGGACTGCAACCTACAGACACATGGCTGAGCTAAGGATGGCTTAGGCCCGACCACTGAACAAGACACATGAGCTGGGACGTCAGGACCAGGCCAAGAAATATCTGAAGACAGACGTTTCAAAGGTTTTATGGACTGGTGAGATGAGTGACTCTTGATGGACGAGTCCAGGGCTGCTTCAGTAACAGCACAGAGCTCCTCTCTGGAAAAACTCGGGATCTTTTAAGAAGATCAGGATTTTTCTGCAGGACAATGTTTTGTTGCATTGAAGTACTTCACTGCATGGACCTTGTGGGTTCTTGTTAAACAGGCTGCACTAAAATCTGATCAACAGATCGAGAAACTGACAGACTGGATGGAGGCGTCTGAAGAGATGGTGGTTATAGAAATGTCAGAAATGTTTCCTTTCCTTTAAAATTGGAGTCATACTTGTAAGGAAAACATGTGGGATGAGCAGCAGAGTTCGGTTTGTGGGTTGTGCCTAAGAAAATCTTCTCTAACAGCTAAGAATCAGCTGTTTGGTGTTTCATGGGCACAACCCACATTTTCAACTCTGCTGCTAATCCCACATGTGTATTTTCCTTACAATTCTGGCTCCATTTAAAAAGAAATAAACAGACTTTATGTTAGAAGGTTTATGTGCTGCCTTCTTGGAAAAAGAAATTCTAATCTAAATGGGGTTAGTATCTGGTTAAATAAAGGAGAAAGAAATGATCCAAAAATATGAGTTTAATGACTTTTTGTGCAGCGTTCAGACAGCCAGAACCTCATTTTTACATTCTCAGGGATTCAGGTTTAATGTTTATTAATATTTTGGATTGACCGAGAGCAGCTGAATTGTTCAGTAATTACAATTAACCCTCATAATTGTGAAACAGTCTATATAATAAGAATTACAGTAACATTATGGTGCTTTTAAGTGCATGCATTTGCTCTTTGGTGCTGCTCTAGTAAATAAAAAAAAAATTAAGAGCATCTATAAAAACACTTTTTAAAAGGGTCAATATCCAGATCAATATTTACAGGCCCAAAGATTCAGACCAGTGGCCTTTCAGTTACACAATGCTCTCTGTACATACCATCCCTTCTCCCCCTCCCCCCATCCATCAAAAACACACTTCACCTCCCACCCGTCCTCCCACTCAGAGCCGTAAAAACACAGGTTTCCTCATCAGGACAGATGTTGCTGCATGGCACCATTACATCACATCCATCAACGCCTCTGCAGCGTCAGATAAGAAAGGGCGGGGGCACCGTGCCTCCTACTCATGTAATTAGGTAATTATAGGCAGCCTATGATTGATCACTGTACTTGTCTAAATTCTGGAACCATTAATAAGTCAGACTGACAGAGGATGTGGTTATTGCTGCAGTTTGTTTTCTACACAAAGCAGAAAACTTCAATCTGCTGTTCAGGGTCACAATAGCCAACTTTATCAAACACTAAGACACAAGTTCCACGTTTTCTTCTTACACTCTGATCATCTTATTAGTCATTTGAGCGAATCTTGGGTCTGTTTAGTGATCCTAGTATCACAACAGTGTGTTTCAGCTTGAGGATGAAGAGATGAGACCAGAACCCCAACCCAAGTTTTTGTTGTTTGCATTTGAGGAAAAGCAGGAGGATGCTTGATGCAAACTGGGGATTGTTTCCATCTGAAAGAGTCCTCAGCGCAGTTTTTAATGTGATTATGGATTATTAAGGTCACGCAGAAAATAAGCCACACAGTCACGGATGAGAAGTTTCAATGCACCGTTTCTCATCTAGAGAACGCTGCTTTTTAAAGATGTTTCCTTGACGACACAATATTCTCTGCCTGGCCAAAGAAAAGTCGTCACCAACAGAAAAGGCCAACACTTTAATATTTCGTTGGACTGCTTTAGCTTTGATTCCAGCACCATTCGCTGTGGCCTCATTTCCATAAGCTTCTGCAATTTCACAAGATTTATTTCCACACAGCGTTGCATTAATTTTTGTCCAAGATCTTGTATTGATGGGAGAATTCGACCACCATGCAAAGCCTTCTCCAGCACATCCTAAAAATATGAGAGCATGGCCGTGCCATCAGAGAAGATGGAATAACCTGCTCATTCAGTACATTCAGGTATCAGCTGACCTCATTCTTTGGGCAAATAATGATGATGAAACTAGACCTGAGCAACTACAGCAACCCCAGATCATAACACTGCCTCCGCAGGCTTGTACAGTAAGCACTAGGCATGATGGCTGCATCACTTCATCTGCCACTAACTCTGGCCTCACCAGACCACATGACCTTCTTCCATTGCTCCAGAGTCCAATCGTTTTGCTTCCTAGTGAAATTAAGCCTTTTTCTGTGGTTAGCCTCACTGATTCGTGGTTTCATATGGCTACACAGCTGTTCCTCGACGATGGTGGTTTCCCGCTACCCTTCCAGTTTTTAACAACTTGACGGTTCTTAACAGTTTTAGTAGTTTCTGCATCACCTTAGATGTTTTCTCTGCTTGATGCCAATAATCTGGACCCTTCCTAAACAGACTAACATCTTTTCCACAACCACAGGATGTTTCTTTCCACGTGGTTGTTTAAGAAATGAGAAACGGATCATTACATCAGTTGGGGTTAAATGAGTTGTTGCAGCTGAAAGATGAATCGCACCTGCAGTAATTATCCACTAGGAGGCTCCTACCAATTAGCTTAGTTAAATCAAGGTGAAGGCAATGTAAATACTCCAACAACAAACCTCTAAATGAGCAAAGAAACCAGAGGCTGATCAGAAACACCAGGACTGATCTGCCTGGAAAACGAGGCATTTATTGGACAGATGTACTCACCATTCTCTTTTCCGTCTCCAACACAGTTGCTGATGGACTCTGGTAGTCCCAGAGTGGCTGATGAGGGCATTGTTCCCAGTATGGAAGCCAGCGATGGGGCTTTTCGCTTTGGGACATCCTCCTCCTCTGGTTGCTTCTTCTCTAGTTTTATCAACGCCTCTACGGTGAGTTCATCCAGTTCTTTGCCAAAGTGCTTGGCCACGGCCTGAAGCTCGTCATCTTCATCCGACACCTCATCGTCTGCCAGCTTAGACGATGTTGAGTTAATGTCATCGTCTTTAATGTCTGGTGAGAGAAATCAGGAAGTGATGTATAGATAGGAGAAAATCAGGCATGATGCTCCATAAACTATCACTTTTTTTAACCCTTGTAGGTCATTAGGAACAGTTCTGTACATTCAGGTAATCTCCCCCAAATTCTGCCCACCAGTTTAGATTTGGGATTATTTTTTCTTTAGTAAGAAACAGTTTATCTTGAAGAGCCTTTGAATTACTATTAAAATCTTTCTTTAAGGTCAACAGGACACCAAGAACAATTTTCCTACCCTCTACTGTGGTTCTCATCAAAACTACCAAAATATGTAATTATTCTAATTATTTAAACCCTTTAATTGTCAATCTGACTGCTTGTCAATGATTTGGATTGAAAAAATGCAAAAAAAAATATATATATTTTCAATATAATACATGTTGGGGATTTAGGGATTTTTTTTTCCTTGTTCTATTTTTTTTGAACATCAGTGTTAAATCTACCAAAGAAATTACATCTTTTGTCCTCTAAGGGCCAGAAAAGGTACCAAATTTTACTTCTGTACCTTTTCATTTAACATTTAAAAGGGTATTTTTAAATTTTCAATATATTTAAAGACACACTTTAGAACTTTTGAAATTTTCCCAGCGACGCACCACCATCAACAGCTAATTCAGCATCCATCTTGCATCCTCTCCAGCCAGTAAAAGACGGTCTTACCTTGACTCTTATTCTCTCTTTTATTTCCTTTCTTTCTCTCATAATGTCTTCTTGTGTTTCTTTGCTGAATCAGTTACTGTGTGCGCTTAAAATGGCTGGTGTGTTTATATCCGTTTGCTAGCATGTGAAGCCAAACTCAGCTTTTTTATCTTTTCATATTCTAGTTTATAACCACTTTGAACATTTGCCACAGTAGACAGACAGAAAACTATGACTCAGCATGTGGACATCATCTGTGCAAAGATTCAGGATGTTACAGTGAAACAGAACCGAGGTAAAGAGGTAGAGAGATAACTGGGTAATATTCAATTCAGATTTACAGTTTGTCACATTTAGGTTTTACTGAGCTTTTAGCTTAGATTCTGTACTTTCAGCTGATATCACGTCTATATTTATACCAGAGGTTAACCCTATTGCCCCAGTACCAGAGGCATTAGGGTTTATAAGGTTTATTCACACTGCTGATGCCAAGCTAGGCTAACTACCTTAATGTTGCACCCCCGAACCGTCAACTTGAATTCATTCTTCTTCTTAAAATATGTATTAAAATATCCATTATCTGTCTTTTAAAATATTTTACTTCTTTCTTAAAACTGTGACCATAAAATAGTACTTGCCAACCCCAAAACGAATAACACTTTTTAAGAGCAACCGCAGCATTTAAAAAATTAATAAAATGCTGATGTAAACCATCGTAAGTGTAGTAATATTGTGATTAATATGAACATTCAGACAAAATAATTGGGGTCAAAGTTGTGGCTGTCCTTATTTCTAATTAAAATGTGCCCTTTAATCATCTGTAATTAAAATGTCCCCCCACAGATTCCAGCCCACAAGTAAGAAAGTCGGCTCAGCTGGGAAAAAACAAAGTGCTGCAGGGCCTGAAAGTGTCGCAGCGGCTGAAAAGCAACATGCCTGAAATCAGTGACAGCCTGCACCTCCCTTGCTGTGTGAAAACCGGGGGATGCTGGGGTGTTTCTGTGTGTGAAAGGAAGACACACTGAGCCAGAGATAAAGAGCCAGAGGTAGGGAGATAAAGAGACAGAGCCACTGACGTCTGTTTTGTTTTACTTTTCATGGGTGGCCTGTGTGTGTGGAAAAAAGCAACACAAACAGCAGCTTCGATCCTCATCCTGTCCGACTTACTGGCAAAACGACCCAATAAGCATCATCACACATTAACACTGTAATTTATTCATGGTGACATCTGTATTTATGTCCTATTCAACCAAGTCGACAGCTGGTCATGAAGCTGCCGCCTTCATTTTGGGTTGAGACACACCAGGTTGGTGTTCAGATTTCATAATGGGGAATTATGGTTTCTGAGACTTTATCCATGCTGACAGCTTAAACAATAGGATCCTGTGCAGCTGTGGAGACTTTAGAGTATGAAAGGGCTGAAAACGAAAGGACAACACATTTGGTTTCATCTGCTGAATGGAGGCCATTTCTGCATGGCTTTTCAGGATCGACTAACTCAACCTTGTTGGACTTGGCTCAACTTTTATCTGTCAAATATGTGATTAGTCAAGTTGTATTGTAACCGATTCTATAGTATATTAATGTTTTCCTATTAAATGACACGCTCTATGTGTGGTGGCAGTGAAAAACAAAAACGGGTAAAGTGGTACAGCCCTGCATTACTGCTGCTACAGATTAGAAACAAATCTGACGGTAGGTTGTTCAGTCCTGGCTATTCTCTCTGCTCACGGTGTGCCAGAAACAGATGAAATGCAAGGCTGAAGAGAAAGCAGTTTCAGTCCAGTCTTTTAGTTTGTGGTGCCATGATGGTGGAACAAGCCAACGATCACTATCAAAGCAGACATCCCTATTTCACCTTCAAAATTCCCTTTAAAGGTGCAATCACACAGCTCTTTTGATTAAAATCTTATCCCGTTTGCTCAGAAAGCCGCTTTATTTGGAGTATTGTGAATGCGCAACTAAATTCTAATTTGAATGAAAGAAGCGGACTTGGTCCACCTACAAACAAAGGTCTTGGTCTGTTTCAAGCTAACCAAATACAAGAAGCGGACTACAAAGCAAAGTGTGAGTTCAGTGCATGGCATCATGGCTGAAAACAATCTAAACATACACGTGTGTGAGGGGATGGGACGCAACAAATAGCTCGCAGTCAGACGTGGAAGAATCCAGTAAAAGTTCTGATATCAATCTGATCAACCGAAAACCACTAAGATCGGAGCTGTTGTGGACTAGAAACCAAAGTTGTCCTTCATTAACCAATATGTGAACCAGTTTTCTCCTTTATTGTGGGTCTCGTTTTCGGAGAGTGGAACACGTAATTTAAAAGGTCCGATTAGTTTGAGAAGTGCAGCATGAACGCAACCTCAGTCTGGAAGAATGTTGCACCCTCCATCTGAACAGAGTCCCCATTTGTGCCTAGTCTAGCAAACTACCCTGGTATGAATGCACCCTAAGACACGTCTTTTCAAAACATCTTCCCTCCTTTAAATGGTGCTTTTCTGTCCCAGGACAGCAACAAGAAGGGTTTTCCCCTGCTTCAGTTTCCATTTCATCTGTATCCTCCAACTCTGGACCGGATCAGCTGTTCATTAGCGAAGTGGCAACACAGACAACATATTTGTGACTAATGCTGAAAATTTTCTACCGGACTTTTAAACAATTTCATGGAATGGGAAAAGTGTGTTGGTGTGTGCTAAAACCGTGGGATCTCACATTAGCAGCTAACGCTAAGACCATGGGATCTCACATTAGCAGCTAACGCTAAAACCATGGGATCTCACATTAGCAGCTACCGCTAAGACCGTGGGATCTCACATTAGCAGCTAACGCTAAGACCATGGGATCTCACATTAGCAGCTACCGCTAAGACCATGGGATCTCACATTAGCAGCTAACGCTAAGACCATGGGATCTCACATTAGCAGCTAACGCTAAGACCGTGGGATCTCACATTAGCAGCTACCGCTAAGACCGTGGGATCTCACATTAGCAGCTAACGCTAAGACCGTGGGATCTCACATTAGCAGCTAACGCTAAGACCATGGGATCTCACATTAGCAGCTAACGCTAAGACCATGGGATCTCACATTAGCAGCTAACGCTAAGACCATGGGATCTCACATTAGCAGCTACCGCTAAGACCATGGGATCTCACATTAGCAGCTAACGCTAAGACCATGGGATCTCACATTAGCAGCTAACGCTAAGACCATGGGATCTCACATTAGCAGCTAACGCTAAGACCATGGGATCTCACATTAGCATCTACCGCTAAGACCATGGGATCTCACATTAGCAGCTAACGCTAAGACCATGGGATCTCACATTAGCAGCTAACGCTAAGACCATGGGATCTCACATTAGCAGCTAACGCTAAGACCATGGGATCTCACATTAGCAGCTAACGCTAAGACCGTGGGATCTCACATTAGCAGCTAACACTAAGACATTGGGCTCCCCCATGTTCAAAAAACACTGAGGCTGTGTCCGAATGTCCACCCTACTCCCTAACCCCCCGTTCACTACATAGGGCTGCATTACATAGCACACTACATAGTGACTCATTCTCTTGGCGATTCAGACACGAAGCTGCCTATTTTTTCCTCGCCACAAACCGCGTGACTACCGCCATTACCATGGCAACCACAACCCACGTCAAGATGTCATAACAAATCAAATCCAAAGTTGTGTGTAAATATTTTTATTTTTATTCCTTGTTATATTTTATTCTTTGTTTGTTTTCTTATAGGTCATTTTGCGCAGCTACATTTTTTTGCCTCCTTGCTCCATGTTGAGCTTCTGCCCGCAATGCATTGTGGTCTCTATTGACCCATCTAGTGACCATGGATGCTCACTACTTTTCAAGATGCATTGTGGGTAATTTTGAGTGCCCTACGTTTTTCTCTCTGGACATTCGGACACTCCAAAAAAAAATGACGTGACCCCTATATAGGGCACTATGTAGGGAGTAGGGTGCACATTCGGACACAGCCTGAATGTTTTGAAAATAACAGGAAGTGATGCAAGTACATATTCTAAAATAAATCAAAAAATGAACTGGTAAATGTAAACAATATTCTTTTGAATATTGTATTTCAGAAGTGCATTTAAACTTGCCATATCAGATTACAGTAATCTGATTACACCCAGATATCTGATTTAGATGGTCATGTAAATGAGTTTAGTGTTTAAAAAAATTTGTCTTTAATACTGAAGAAAAACTGGTGTTACAGGTATCTGTAAATGAGTCGACGTCAAATCATATTTAATCTTATAATCTTAATCAAATCAAGCTGTTGTGAATGGAATCAGTCCAGTAAATTAGTGGTGAAACCCAGACCTTTTATATGAAACAAAATGAAACGTATTTGACAACCAAAATGTGCTCAGAGCCCTGAGGGTTAACTCACCTTCTTTAGCGTAGGCAGCATAAATTCCTCTTAGTTTGGGTCTGCTGCTCTCCAGCTCTGCATCGATTTCATCCTGGTACTCTTGTATTTCATCTGTTAAAGAGGTAAAAATCTGTTAAAAATAACTCTGACATCAAACCTGAACACAGAAAATTGACCAGATTTAGCAAATATTCTTGTAGAGTGTTCTGAAATCTTCCAAAACCTTTCAATTATAACTCCCGATTTGTCTGAAATTACACTGGAACATAACAAATGGTTAACTACATCTTGTGGAGAAACTAAATCATATTACAATCTCTTGTCTTGTGTACCACAGTTTTTTAATGATTCTGACCTAAACCAGAACACAACTGCATATAAATGAAGAAAAACACAACAATCATCACACTTTGTCATTGCGTGTTAAGAAGCTTTAACTTCTCAGAGAACAGAATCCATTTCCAGCCCAGCAGGTTTTGATGTGACCGCGAACACGAGGATGCTGAATTCATACCTTCAACTTCATCCATCTTTTTCTTCAGCTCCATTTCCAGCTAGAGGGGAAAAAACAAAGGAGTGACGCTGAATGAGATGATGAATGCTTCTGCAATCTGGCAGTTCCTACAGGCTGAGAGGACACAGTAAAACATCGGAGTAGAACAGAACATTATAACACAGACTGCTTGGCAGCAGCTGCTTCTCCTCTCTGAACTTTCTCTTCCCTCAAGAGTAGAAAACGTAGAAGTTGGATTTGATGCAGATGATGCACAGTGCTCATGATGAACAGTTACATGAAGATTATTTAAAAAAATAACTTTCAGCTCTTTGATAAAAGAAAATTAATGATAAATTTAAATTTTAATTTAAAATTAAAATTAAACTGTAGACCAAGGTTCACACTTTGTATGGTTATAATTTAAATGTGACCTCCTCCAGACTCTAGTGTGAACAGTCTACAGTCCTGCTGTGACCCACATGCACAGAAGATGTGACGTCACATGCAGCGCACACGCTGACATGCTACACGTCATCTCGTGTGCATTTATTCTGAGGTTGTTGTAAAATCAGCGCAGACAGAATAATGATACAACATTGTTTTGTTCATGGTTTACATTCAATCTAACCGTATCCCACCTCCTCTGGTGCAGGTTGTGACGCCTGTCTCACCTCAGGGGTGTAAAAGTGGGATGAAACATGACACGGTAGTTCAGACTGAGGTCACTTTGAAAAACAGCTGATATGGAACTGGTCTAGTACCACATGCAAGCAGACTTAGTCTGATTTGGAAAAATCTGATTTAATACAAAAATAAAGAAAAAAAGAAAAAATCTGATACAGGTCATATAGGGACAAAGTCAAGATTTGCCAGCAGTGTGAAAGTAGCTTAAATCTCTTCCCTGAATATCAGGCCTAATATTTATTATTCTGTGTTACATCAAAGAAAAAAAACATAAATAAACCTTAATAAGGTCTTATTACCAAACACCAAGAATTCCAATAAAAAACAGCTATCATCGGAAGTTAACCTGATCATACGAAGTTAACCTGAACATACGAAGTTAACCTGATCATACAAAGTTAACCTGATCATACAAAGTTAACCTGATCATACGAAGTTAACCTGATCATACGAAGTTAACCTGAACATACGAGGTTAACCTGAACATACAAGGTTAACCTGATCATACGAAGTTAACCTGAACATACGAAGTTAACCTGATCATACAAAGTTAACCTGATCATACAAAGTTAACCTGATCATACGAAGTTAACCTGATCATACAAAGTTAACCTAAACATACAAAGTTAACCTGATCATACGAAGTTAACCTGAACATACAAAGTTAACCTGATCATACAAAGTTAACCTGATCATACAAAGTTAACCTGATCATACGAAGTTAACCTGAACATACGAGGTTAACCTGAACATACAAGGTTAACCTGATCATACAAAGTTAACCTGAACATACGAAGTTAACCTGATCATACAAAGTTAACCTGATCATACAAAGTTAACCTGATCATACAAAGTTAACCTAAACATACGAAGTTAACCTGATCATACAAAGTTAACCTGATCATACGAAGTTAACCTGAACATACAAAGTTAACCTGATCATACGAAGTTAACCTGATCATACAAAGTTAATCTGATCATACGAAGTTAACCTGATCATACGAAGTTAACCTGATCATACGAAGTTAACCTGAACATACGAAGTTAACCTGAACATACAAAGTTAACCTGATCATACGAAGTTAACCTGATCATACAAAGTTAACCTGATCATACGAAGTTAACCTGATCATACGAAGTTAACCTGATCATACGAAGTTAACCTAAACATACGAAGTTAACCTGATCATACGAAGTTAACCCTTGTGGGTAACACTAATTTACGATCCTTTCGGGTCGTCGGAGGACAAAAAAGTCCCCTTCCAAAAACTGCTATTGAAAATCATGAAATAATATTTTTTACTTTTTTTGCTCAGCTGTTTTAATCGTCTTCAGCCCTTACCAAAAATATCAAATATTAAATAATTTTAATACTTTTTAAACCTTTAAATGCCAATTTTTTAAACATAAAGTCACTATTTTTATGAAATAAAAAAACAGAAAAGTTGAGGTTTTTTTTCACATAAAAGATTTTAGGTGGTTGAGAATTCAATGTTAAGATCAGTTTTAGATATACTAAAAATAAATAACAAAATTGATTTAGCTGCATTTTTAGTTTTTTGGGTAGAGTCAGATTAATTATGTACTATCTCATCGGACAACAAATTCCCATTGACTTCCATTAATACCCCACTTTTTAAATACCTCAACCATAACACAATATAGCCATGCATTCTCTAATGTCATGGTTTTATTAGAAAGAAAAATAGTAAAATTAGTCATTTTAACAATTCATCATGATGTGGTGCCATTTTCTCATCATAGGCCAATGCTGGAAAGACATGTCATTTCTCAATAGTAAAATCATTATAAAAACACTAATAATTCTCCCTTTCAATGAAACAATTTTTAAACCAGCATCAAATTTCTCAAATAGAACATTTATTTTGCATTTTGCAACATTTTATAAACCACAATAAATACTGAAAATCAAAAGAACATTGGAAACACCAAGAATACAAAGAGAGTTAACTTTAAGGCTGGAACTGAACCCGGACCAGCTGTGTTGGGGAGTTGTAGCATCCTCTGTGTACGTAAGCTTCTGCTCTACCAGGTAAGCTAAACACAACCTCGCAACAGCAAAACATAGATTGCAAGACCCAGCTGAACCCTGACGCATGCAGTATGGACAGTCTTTGTACACACTTAGAAGCACTACTCTTAGCATGTAGCATATAAAATGACCACAAGAAGTTAAGCTATTGTTGCCCAAAAAAAGCACAATTAAAACCACAAAAACGGTTTTAAAATCATAAGTCTGTCTTAACTTTGCTGTTTTGTGGTCAAAACAAGTCCAGCTGAAAAAATAAAAAAAATCCTGGGTCTCCTCCCAGTAGGACATGCTGGAAAAACTCCCAATGGGAATCAAGCAGCAGGCATCCTACTTAGCTGACTCCATTTAATAGGTGAAGGTACAGGCTCTCTCCAGATGTGTGAACTCCTCACCTGATCTCTCAGGCTGAGGCCAGTGACCCTGCTCTTGTATCCTCAATCTAATTTTTTCAGTCCCTATCTAAATCTGGTGATCATAGATGAGAGTTGGCTTTCAGCTCAACTCTTTCTTCACCACAACGGAATGGTACAGAATCCTCAATGCTGCTGCCCTAATCTGTCTGGCAGTCTCTTACCTCATCCTACTACCAATCAGAAACAAGATTCTGAGATCCTTAAACTCCCCCATTGGAGGCAAAGACTCATTCCCAACCTGGGGGGAGCAGTCCAAACCTCAGACTCATAGATCTTGACTTTCATCCCGATGGCTTCACACTCGGCTGCAAACGGCCTCAGTGTGAGCTGAAGGTCTTGGACCGAGGGGGTAAACAAAACTATATCATCTGCAAAACCAGAGACGAGGTTCCTGAAACAGTCACCCTCCTCTCGCTGACTGCACATTGAGATCCTGTCCGAGATCACCACAAGCAGGACTGGTGACGGGGAGCAGTCGTGCCCCAACATCAACTGCAATCAAATCAGACTGTGTTGGGAATGTGGACACAGCTTTTGGCTTTTGGCCTAACAGCCTGCAACAGTGTATCCAGCACCTCGTAATCCTGCAGCAGCCCCCACACAATCACCTGGAGAACCGTCCACGACCTGGGTGAAACTCACACTGTTGTTTTTGTCATTTTAAACTGTCAAACTGCAGCTTTTTCATATGGAGAATTAAATTAAAGTGAAAATTCTCACGTATTTTGATCATAAAATTATCAAGAAACTAGTTTATTGTGTGTAATGATGCCTGATGTGCAGATGTTTCGTGTAAAAAGTAATGTTGAGATATTTCCTCTCTAGACTATGAGCCTGATTAATGTGTGATTTTCCACATTGATCCTGCAGCCTATGAGGAAAAAAATGAAGCAGCTGAACCCAAAGCATGCCTTCTGTTGTTTATTGAAATGTAAACCAAGAAAAAGCTGCAAACTGTCAACGCTGAAAAGCTGGGACCATAAAATATTTTCAATTTCTAACCAGAAAAGTACATCGATTTTCTGGTTTGTCTGACAACAGCGAAGCTTTAATTTCACACATAATCAACAAGTTCAGATTTCTTTTGTTGGTTTTTAAATAACTATTATTTATCTAAAAACTGACTCAATCATAATGAGTGCTGGTTCCCAGAGTGCTGAAAGTCTAAAGTTGAAAACAAACTTTTGTAGAACACTGTTTCTAAGGTTGGCATTCTTCGTTGAATACTGTGGACAGCCTGAGGGCTGCATGGAATCACCATGACGACACAGGATGAAACTTTTGATGAAGCTATGAAACTTATTAAATGTGCTTTTCTAAAATAGCGGTCATTTCTGGAACATCAGATGAACTTGGCTCGTCTTTCCTTATGTTGTGTGTAACAAACAATCCTCACCTGTTGGGCTTTCTTCTTCCGAAGGCCGGCTGTGAAGCAGGGTGGGTCACACTCCTGGTCCAGGTCTACCTTCATGAACTCCTCGATGGTCAGCTGGCTAGTGGGTGTCTCCTCAAACTCTGACAGTCTGGTGCAGGAAGCCATGAAGACCGAAAACCACATTTAAAGAGAAAAAAGACATTTTAACACATAAAAAAAAGTGCTAAAGTCTACACCTGAACAGAAAACAAGATACATTAACAGAAAAAAACACAAAAAAGAAGCAGAAGAAAACAAACAGGCTTAAATATTAAAATAATAAAAAAAAGCTAAACAGAAAAAATTAAATGGTTATAAACTAAAAAGATATTTCAAAATATAAAATATTTCAAAAATTAAATATTACTACTATAATACTACTACTTCAATAATAATAATAATAATAATACATTTTAAAAACTTTTTTTTTATTTTTATGTTATTAGTGTTCTCGCTTCTCAGTGGAAATAAAAAAAAAACATGAAACATTAACACAAATATTGTCAACTGACTGACATTTAAACACATTTTATAAAAGTATTTAAAGTAGCAAAAGTATTTAATTTGAGGGGGGTGCCGCCTACACTTAAAAAATACATTAACATACAAAATACAGTTAAAAACAGGAATGTTTATTTAAAAAAATAGAAAAGGATATGCACACATACAAATTTTAAACTGAAGTAAATAAGGATTTAATGTTAAGTGGGTGAGGTTAGAAAATAGATAAAATAATAAAATAATGTGCAATAAATGATAATTAAAGAAGAATATATTGAAGATATTGACAAGAAAACTATTAAAGGAGGTTTTCTTTTTATTTTTATAAACTTTTTGACCTCTATTTAAACTTTTTGAGAGTTCTCAATTCTCTCTCACTTCGCAAAAGTAAATTTAATCTAATTTATCTCATTTACTTAAATTTGGTTGAATTAAATAAAAAAAAAAAGCTTGTAAAAACAGTCTGGGTGGGTTTATAATCCTAACAAGCTGAAATCTTTCTGAACCCACCTTCTTTTCAGTGTGTTTTCACACACTTTTACAACACTGATGACTTCTTTAACGGTGCGGCGAAAGTCGTGTAGACGAGCAGCAACGAGCAGAGCTGAAAGCAGAAGAAACCAACGCAGCGTGATGAGCTTTCAGCACCAGAAAAAACAAGCCTGAACATCAACCTCTGCACATCCACAGAAGAGCGGTTGTCACTTTCTGTTTGTGCATCTTAAAGACAGAACCAACGAGACGGGGGCACCTCAGCGAGCTGAGCCGCCACACAAACACCATTTCACAAGAAGAAAGAAAAAAAAACATTAATATTATGCAACGATGCCTTGGAGGGGGGAACAGTTACATAACCGTCATTAGACATTATCACTCTAGAGGCCGTTAAAAGATGGATGCAGCCTTCTTTCACATGCACACTTCTACAGCCTTCAGGAGTCAAGAGGCAGCTTTCAGATCCACTGAGGACTTCCTCAAATATTTCATCATGTTTCCTTAAAACCACACAACTCGTTGGTTTTTCTGTCTAAATGCAGACTCAACTTTCCAAACCTCCTCATCTTTAAAATCCTAGAAATAAATCTGTGGTGTCGAACATTCCTCCATCCTGCATGAAGCGTTTAGCGGAGGCATCGTTTTGTCCGGTACCGCTCCTCTTTGCATCAGATGCAGGAACAAACTTTTCCTCCTCAATGATTCATGATAACCAATCAATTATTCAGGTAATGCAGCAGAGGAGCAGAAAAGGCTGAAAGTTAAAACTGTGCGTAAACATGCGGGGAGCAGAAGAAGCTGGTGATTTGATTTCAGGATGTCTTCGATCGCATTCAGGTTGACGGCATCCAGACACAACGAGGGCGGAGAGCTGCGAGCTCAGCTAAACACTAGCGTCGAGAAAATGACAAAACAGGTGGAAAATCAACTGAGGTACACTCAGCAGGATCAACTCCAACAGGTTTCAGATACCAGAAGAGCTGCAGAAGGCTCATTGTTTCCTGCTGCTGGTCACAAAGTTCCAGATTCTTTAGTTTAAAAACAGCAAAGATGACTGACAGGAAACAAGCTGATTGGCTGAAAACTTCTCAGCATGGTGTGCAAACTGGACATAACTCTAAAGAGTCAGACCCAAAAAAACAAAGACATATGAAGCAGAGGAACTGGATCTGAAAGACCTGATGCAGGACCTGAGAGTCCACCAAGGGTGGAAACAGGGCTTTAAATGGATCTTTAGGTTTGTTGTCATTTTCCACAAAGAAAAAAAGAAAAAATAATAATTTGTTTCCTGTTTTTGGCTCCATCGATCAAAACTACAGAACATGACTCAGTTTAACAGGCAAATTGTAATAATTTGGCAAAATTATTATTCCCAAAGAGCGGTTAGCTAAAAACTTGGCCTAACTCACCATGGTGTCCTCAAAACATCTTAGGAACGTGTACGAAGTAGAGGATGGAATCAGACAAGCCTGACCTAAAGAACTTTCTGCAGCAGACAAACATGATCTAAGATAAGAATTTACTGCCTGCCTGCATGGAAAACTGTACTATAGTACCTTATCAACAACCATTACATACTAGACCACAGTCGTACAAACACAGTCTTTCCATAAAAGTATCTGTAAAACACAGAATCCATTAAAACAGTTAGAAAATGCAAATCAAGCACTTACAGATAAGAACCAGCGTGATGCTGCTGGTTGAGCAGGGCGATAGAGCGTGGAATTAATGAAAGTGATGTCCTGAAGAGATAGGAACAAATCCAGCAAAGACTGGAAAGACCTGAATGAAATGGTCTCCATGAAGGCTGGCTGCCTAGAAGCCATTCTTGGGGAAGGGAAACAGGGAGAAAAGACTGAGGTATGTCACATGACACAAGAACTGGACTAAAAGGTCTGATGAAGGGATGAATCCTCCCCAGCACCCAGACCTCCACATTACTGAAGCAGTGTGGGATCATCTGGCACTGAACAGATCCACAGTCAGAAAAAAAAAGCTTTGGAAAGTTATTCAAGAAGTCTGGAGAACTATTCCTGAAGCCTTAAAGAAATGACAGAAAGCTCGACCCGTGCTGCAGAATGAAGCTTCTCAAACCAAATACTGGCTGTTTTCAGCTCCCCAGAATAGTACAAACTCTACTTTTGCCTGAAATAGTGCTTTTCCATTTATGATTGCACATAATAAACTGCTGCATCAGTTCCCAATTATTTCCCAAAAAAGAGGTGGGGGGTTCTCACAGGAGGAAATGAAAGGTTGCTGGAGGCAGGATGTGATGCAGGAATGAGGCTGATGGAAATTGCTGACATGTTGAGGACAGCAGATAAGAGTCCTTGTTGTGTTGATATGAACCCTGAGTGTATTTATCCACAGTAATGAGGAGTGAGTGGAAAGCAGCATGCAGATCAACAGAAAGGAGGCAGCGAATTAAATGAATGAGCTTCCTCTATCATAATAAACAATGTCAGGAAAGCTGTTGGCATCTGAGCTGCTGGCTGAGTATCGGAGCTTAACTTGATGAAGGGAACCTTGGTTGGATACCAACAGGGCAGAGAGCTTTAATCAGTCCCTTATCTCAGCTTTCAGGCTGCTACAAGCACCGATGACCTAAAATAAGAAATAAGTCTCCCCTGCACAGATAGCAGTGCTGACTCATCTGATGGCTACCTGCTCCACAGAGTCCTGACGGCCTTCTTCCTGTGTGCATCCAGTCCCTCTTCATCCTCTGCACCAGTCGCATCGCCGTCATGCAGACCTCATGGTTCTTCTCACCAAACTCCAGCAGCTGGGCGAAGCGGGGAATGTATAAACACGGGTCTGGACAGGAGAGAGTCGACTTTTAGTTATTAGAGACAACTTTGTATAATTCAGCCATTTCTTGTCAAATAGGGGCTCGTTTCTAGACCTCTGGTCTGTAGTACAAGAATAAAATTCCAAACTAAGGCAGCTCATGCACGATTTCTGTAAGAAAGCACACAAAGTTTACTTCAATTTACAATCACTGGCCACTTTATTAGGTTTAATTACTTGTTACCACAACTATCTAATCAGCCAATCACACGGCAGCATCTAGTCAAGTTCAACCTGAGCATCAGAACGAGGAAGAAAGAGGATTTAAGTGACTGAACGTGGCATGGTTGTTGAGAATTTACTGGGATTTTCACACACAACCATCTCCAGGGTTTACAGAGATGGTCTGAAGAGGAGAAAATATCCAGTGAGCAGCAGCTGTCTGGACCAGAACGCCTGGTTGGTGTCAGAGGTCAGAGGAGAATGGGCAGACTGGTTGAAGATGATAGAAAGGCAACAGGAAGTTAAATAATCACTGGTTCCAACCAAAGTCTGCAGAACAGCATCTCTGAACACACAACACGTCCAGCCTGGAAGCAGATGGGCTACAGCAGCAGAAGATACACCGGGTTCCTCCAGTCAGCTAAGAACAGGAAACTGAGGCTACAATTCACACACACTCACCAACACTGGACAATAGAAGATGGAGAAACATTTCTGGTCTGATGATATCAACAGTTCAGTAATATAATGGTGGGGGAGATTTTCTTGGTCCACTTTGGGTCCCTTAGTACCAACGTGGCCTGGTTTAACCAGCACAGCCTACCTGAGTATTGTTACTGACCATGTCCATCCCTTTATGACCACAGTGGAGCATCTTCTGATGCTACTTCCAGCAGGATAATGCACCATGTCACAAAGCTCAGATCATCTCCACCTGCTTTCTACAACATGACGATGAGTTCACTGGACTCCAACGACCTCCAGAGCCACCAGACCTCAGTCCAGTAGAGCAGCTTTGGGATGTGGTGGAACAGGAGATTCTCATCATGGATGCAGCCGACAAACCTGCAGCAACTATGTGATGCTGTCATGTCAATATGGAGAAAACCTCTGAGGAATGTTTCCACCACCTTGTTCAGTCTATGACACCAAGAATTAAAGCAGTTCTGGAGATAGAAGTGGTCCAACCCAGTGCTAGCAAGGTGGACCTGATAAACTGTGTGAGTGTAGAACTGCAACAAACCTTCTAAAAACGGCAAGAGCCCAAAATTCACCGACCAGGCTAAAGGACATTAATAACAGAGATAACAAAGAGTCAACACCAACACATGAAATATGTAGTAGTGGATTTGTGCAGCTGCAGCAACAGATCAACTAATAAATCAAGTTATAAACGGAGGTATTAATAAAAGGTCCAAAGCCTGGATGCAAATAGTGTCTGAGCAAGTTGAACAAATTGAGAAGTTTAAGCAGCTCAGATCCAGATGTGTTGGCAGAAGGCTGCTGTTGGCTTGATAAAGCTGCTGCTGGAGGTGAAGATGCAAATAACTGAAGAGCTGTACATTTAATAACAGCTGTGTTCATTTAACTTCCTCCTCACTAGTCAGTGCTCTTTATTTCCCCAGCACCAGTTTTTTTTTGTTGCAAATTTACCCTGCAACAATAAAAATAATCCTCTTACAACACATCACGCAAGATACAAAACGCTGATGATGCACAACTGTCTGAAAGCTTCACTCACAGAGGAGAATATCGAGCTTCGTGCCAGCTTCTGAGTTTTATGGGTGTAAGTGACTTGTGATGATCAGATTCAGCTTTTGCTTCATGTTTGACTTAAAAATAAGATTAAAAGAATGATTTTAGATAAGTTTGGCTCTCCAATCCTGCAGCCAGAAACTCCTCAGCATGACACTTACAGGTACCCTTTGTGTATGCTGTCAAGCTGAAAGCAAAAATGCCGACCCAAGTTAACTTTTCCACTCAGTTTATTTAAAGATTTTAAACAGGTTAAAGCTTACAACCACCTGTTAGAGTCCCAGTATAACCAGTCTCAACACTGGCTGCTAATGAGCTCCACTGGAAAACCAGAGGATTAGCATTTAGCTCCAACAGCCCCCGAAGCAGCCCGATTCTCCATCCAGATTTACTCAGCTGGGGAGAGGATTTCAGTGGGCAGCCCTCCAATCACAAGCCAACATTTGTTCAACTTGATGCGCCTCCGGTGCCTGAGAAATGTTGCACTGTAATATAAATCATGAACTTTATGGGAAATAGTTTAGATTCAGCTTAATTACAGAGGGAAAGCAACAGCCTGGCAGGTGGCCAGTCGGGCTTCAGCCCATCTTAATTATCTTTATCTGAAAATGACTTTACCATTAACATTTTATCATGAATCTGAAAACCAGAGGCGGCCTGTTTCCTTTGTAGAAGGTAAATAAAGAGCCGAGTTTTGTGCCTCGGCTATGACAGTGCAGTCGGATATCTTTGAAGTCGAGTCTTCGTTTAAAGAGCAGTCCAGTGGAAATGTGGTAGAGCCAGCTGGTAATCAGATCGAGGCTGATCCCCCCCACACACACCCCCCCACACACACACCCCCACCATGTAATGATACGCCTGCAGAGCTCGCCATCACTGCTCAAACTTTCACTGTGTGTGGTGTCTAATCTTAAAAGCAGGCTTAGAGAGAAAAACGGGTCTACGGTTGACTCTTCACATGCACCCACTTTCCATTCGGCTCGTCCAGCCTTCATTCCCCAAAAATGACGGTGACCACCTCCAGGGAGGGACTGAACTTGCTCCTTTCAATCAACCTCAGGAGCAAAGCTGTGTCGACAGCATGAAACCATTAACATGCAGCCATGGGAAAACCAACATTCCATGGACTTCCTAACCCTGGAATACTGGCCCTGTTGACATGCCCATCAAAATCATCGAGTAATCATCGTGTAATAACCTGATCTGATCTACATCCACTTCTGAAATGTGATATTTAGAAAACCCTCATCATCCTACATTTAAAAAACATTAATTAATAATATTTTTTTAATTATTAAAATATTAACATTAAAAACCAATGCATTTTCCTCTACATTAATGGATTTATTTTGGAGTACGTGCATGATAACATCACTACCTATTATGCTTGAAACATTTGGTCTCTGCTGATCGTGGAGTCTTAGAGTTAGCAGCTAATGTGAAAGCTAATAAGCTGCTAAACAGACTACAGGTAAAAGAGAAATTTTTTCCTTCAGAAAGTGACTCCTACCTTCCTTATTCGGGGCAGCATGACTAGTTTAACAAGGAATTATGAGATCTTCCTATTGTTAGGTCTCAAATTTATGATAAGGTCTGGAATCAGCTGTTGATCCCCCGAAATGGAAAATGAATCCACTCCTCTAAACTGCTTTTGCAGTTTAGAATTTAAATTCATGGAAAGAGACAAAAATGGAAATCTTGTAAAGCGCTACAACAAGTGTGATGCAGAAACTCTGGAGGAAGTTTTGCTGCTTAAACTGGCAGCACATCTACCAGCAGGAGCCATCGGTGCATCCCACCACGTCGTACGCCTGAAGGAAAGGGTCCCTTTGACTTCATTCTGAGTTCATATCCTTCGGAGAAAAAAAAAACAGAGCTCAAGTGAAATGTGTGCAGTCTACTGGAAGTGACACTACTGTGTCAGCTAATTAATTTGCTGACGTGCAAAACATGTATATTTATTCCATCCTAACATTACAGAGAAAGCTGTGACATCAAACAGAAACACCCAACTGATATTTCGATTTAAAGAAATTAATCTGTATTACTAAAAGAGAGCACAACATATCTAACATTCATCTCTAATCTAAGGTTTGTAAACTATTCTGTTTTTTAAATTGTCCTTCCCCATCTGAAATAACTGCAGAAGGGAAATGACATTCAGATTCTAATGAACCAACTTTCCACCAGCACGTGTTTGTGGAACTGTGAGGAGTTGTGGAGGCATGAAAACTCTGCAAGTTCATCTATGCCCATGTGTTTTCATACCCAAAATTACTCACAAATACCTTACACATTAGTAAATCATTAGATATACAACTATAAGCAGTTCTCTACACAACCATATCATAAGCTTTTAGAAAATCTGCAGCCAAAAAAGGTTTACAAATAATCTTTTATGTTGTCACTTTTTTATCCATCACTATTCATTTATAATTCTATTCATTTTCCTTAAAATTCTATATTTTAATTTACTAGTCAAGTCTTACATTTATTCCACTTTACAAGGATTTCTTTTTCTTACTTTTTAACAATAATATGTATTTGTTTGTGTCTGGCACTCCATATCCTATAAAGGCACAGCCTTGGTAAGACAAGATATTATCTTTGTTTGCTTCTGTTAATCAGCTAAAAATAAATAAATCAATGAAATTAATAAAATGAAAAATACTTACACACTATTAATCATAGAGAGAAAAACTGCAAACAACTATTATTATTATTACTACTATCTAATTCTCTAAAATACCTATTTAAATGTTTTAAAATGCATGCATTTTTAAAGGATATCCAAAGGACAATGACGTTAAGTTGCAACAAAGAGCCATAAATAAATAAATATCGAGACAGGGAATAAGGGGGACCTTTTGAGGGCCCCTGACCCAACTGCTTCTAGCTCCGCCCATACTCATTCTAATCGCAGAGGCAGAGGGGGAGGAGTCAGAACGCTGACGCACTCTGCAGAGCGGCAGAAGGAGGCGCTTCTGCCATCCTGACGTAAACGCGGTGCCTGCATCTGATTGGTTCCCAGCGAGTCCTGGGCGTCCGAGGAGATCAAGAAGGGAAAAAAGCAGTAAAAATAGAGCAGACCCCAAAAACTCAAGACAAATGAGTATTTACCTCGGATGTGTATGACTGCAGCGCAACATTACCGCTGGCTCGGTCTCAGTCGACTAAGGTTTTGAAAAAAAAAGAGGGCTACATTTCTGAGAGGTTTCACGCAGAGGAGGGGTGGAAAAAAAGGGGGAAGGACTTGAATATCAGCTGCGACTATCCGGATTACCCACTCGCTGAAAAAGGGAAAACAAACGAAGACAGGACATTTCTCCGCCAAGTGAGGATGAGCTGACGCCGAGGAAAAGAGGCCGAACTGTTTGTGGTGGAAGTTGGAAACGGAGGAAGGAACCGTCTCCACCGACCCGGGCGGATATTTAGATGTTGCGGCGTAAACTTCGCTGTCGAGGCCGTTTTAAAGCGGCATTGTAGGAGCTGGGTTTCATATAGAAGAACGACAAATTAAAAATAAATCCCGTTCAATTTGTTCGCTTGGACACGTAAAACGTCTCATATCACCGGGCACGGACACGGAGAAGATCAGCTGCTTGTGCCGATGCCAACGGCAGATTGTAGGCTGCTCCATCATGGCCGGATCATGAGGTGTTTGACTTATCTCTTACTGCTTCCAGAAACGCTGAAAAAGTCCAAAAAGGTCAGCAGGCTGCCGGTATGTTATGAGATCCTGACTCTGTCCCTGTCGAGCACCAAGAAGAAGCAGCAGCAGAAGGAGAAGATGGCTGCGGAGCTGTACCCCGCCGCCAACACCAACAACACCAACTTGGCCAACGGCACTACGGTCGCGGACACCGAGAAGACCAAGGAGGTGCAGGTGTGCCTCGCGAGCCGCGGCGGAAGCGCGGCCACCACACCGACCACCCAGCAAAACATCAACAACAACAACGTAGACCCACCCAGCTGGCAATGCAGCCACCCAACACTCAGAGAGAGGTAACTCCACAACACTTCACTCCCTTTACCTCCACGACAGGCGGAAAAACACGACAGGATATTACAGCCACTTTAAATGACTGCATCATGAGAAAAAATAATTATTTTATGTCTTTAACATGTTGGAAGGCAAACGCTGCGTTATAAACAACTTATTGCATGGCTGTTAAATAGTTATGTAGGAGGAAAACTCATTTAAACTAAAATGCGCTCCAGCGAATTAAGATTATGTGCAAAATAAAAACTTTAAAAAGCTTTTTTTTTGCTCCTGCAGCTAGAGGTGTGTGGGAGGGTTTGATGTTACACAATCACCCGCTTATTTGTGGAACCTGCTTCTTTTAGGAACGCCTTGATGTGTAACAATGAGCTGATGGCTGACGTCCACTTCATTGTTGGGCCCTTGGGGGGGTCACAGAGGGTCCCAGCTCACAAGGTAACGCTCAAATCCGCTGATGCATCAAATCAGACACATGTCATTGTTTATGCTTTGAATCTTTATGGTGGTGGAGTATAGTTCAAGAAGAGTGACTCAGGTTGCATCCGTCTCCTCCTTCCTCTCTCCAGTATGTGCTGGCCGTGGGAAGCTCGGTCTTCTGTGCCATGTTTTACGGCGATTTGGCGGAGGAGGAGTCTGAAATTCATATTCCAGACGTGGAACCTGCTGCTTTTCTAATTCTGCTGAAGTAAGCCACTCCACCATCCCACTTCAACACAGCCAACCAGAGGCAGTCAGTGTCACTTCAAAGCACATTATTACTCATCCCAAGCGAAGCGGAGAATGCTGGGAGAGCCAGACAGTAATTACTGGCTTTTCTCTGCACTCTTTGTTCAACTAGAAACTTTTTTTTCCATCTTCAGCCCCAAAATCTCCTCATATACAGACCACGAGTTATAAATATCATGCTTTTGAGACAGATTGTCTTTTTTTTTATGGACAGGCTAAGTGAAGTTTATATTAATCTTTTTTCTTTTTCCTCCATTTTGCCGGAATCTCCAGATTAGTGTTGGGAACTTCAGCTCTTTTTAAAAGATTTATCATTACTTCTGTGTGTAGTAACAATTCTGATATAGTATATATAGTTATTTAAGCTAAAATGTGATAAAATTGAGCTTCCATTTTAGCCTAATTTAGCAATATTTTTTTTTTATGTTGCCAAACTTTTTTTTTTTTTTTACTATTTTTCATACAAGCCTCATTTTAATGCATTTTCATTAAAATATAGTTGCTATTACATATTTTAATTGAACATTTAAATGAAAAACACAGAACCACAACAAATAAATAAAAGTTAAAAGTTAAGACACATGAGACTTAAGTTTAAGTTTCACTTATTTCTCCACTGGTCTGTACCACTATTCTTTCAACGCTTCCTTCTACACATAATGGTATGACCCTAGTCTTTCCTCACGTCTGATTGGCCACATGGTCTCGCAATTAAAGTAAAGTCCCGCCCCTTCTTAATATTCAGCTCCTCTTGTTCACTACAAAGAATCAGCTGTTAGAACCGGCTCGTGATGAACAGCACATCACTACCTCTGGTATCGAGACAGTTTTACACCAAAGAAGAGAAAAAATTAGTTTAACACATTTAATAAAGCTCCAATATTTTCAATATGGTCTTTTAATTCCCATAAATATGTAGCTGATCTGTGCTTCTGTGATAGTAAGTCATATTTCTTCTTCTTCCAGGTACCTGTACAGCGATGAGATCGACCTGGAGGCGGACACGGTGCTGGCCACCCTGTACGCTGCCAAAAAGTACATTGTACCTGCACTGGCCAAGGCCTGCGTCACCTTCCTGGAAACCAGCCTGGAAGCCAAGAACGCCTGCGTGCTGCTTTCCCAGAGCCGCCTGTTCGAGGAGCCGGAGCTGACGCAGCGCTGCTGGGAGGTGATCGACGCTCAGGCCGAGCTGGCGCTGCGCTCAGAGGGCTTCTGTGAGATCGACGTGCAGACGCTGGAGATCATCTTGAGGAGGGAGACGCTCAACACTAAGGAGGTGGTGGTGTTCGAGGCCGTGATGAACTGGGCCACGGCGGAGTGTAAGAGACAAGGTTTGGGGCCGACGACCAGGAACAGAAGAGACGTCCTGGGCAAGGCGCTGTTCTTGGTGCGCATTCCCACCATGAGCCTGGAGGAGTTTGCTAACGGAGCGGCACAGTCTGACATCCTGACGCTAGAGGAGACGCACAATGTGTTCCTGTGGTACACGGCGGCTAAAAAGCCTCAGCTGGACTTCCCCCTGACGGCCAGGAAGGGCTTGGCTCCTCAGAGGTGCCACCGCTTCCAGTCCTCTGCCTACCGGAGCAACCAGTGGCGCTACCGCGGCCGGTGCGACAGCATTCAGTTCGCGGTGGACAAGAGGATCTTTATCGCCGGTTTGGGGCTGTACGGGTCGAGCGGGGGGAAAGCCGAGTACAGCGTGAAAATCGAGCTTAAGAGACAAGGGGTGATCCTGGCGCAGAACCTGACCAAGTTTGTGTCGGACGGGTCGAGCAGCACGTTTCCGGTGTGGTTCGAGCACCCCGTCCAGGTGGAGCAGGACGCCTTCTACACGGTGAGCGTCGTGCTGGACGGAAACGAGCTGAGCTACTTCGGCCAGGAGGGAATGACGGAGGTGCAGTGCGGGAAGGTGACATTTCAATTCCAGTGCTCCTCCGACAGCACTAACGGGACCGGAGTTCAGGGAGGACAGATCCCAGAGCTGGTCTTCTACGCGTAGGCTGCTCCGGACTACCGCTGGAAAACGAGGTTCCTCCTCGCCTCCCAGTCTTCAACGTAATGTAGCATTAAACACTTGAGTAACGTCACACTAAATGGCCTGCTTAGATCTCTGAGAGACTATTTTAAAAAGCGAAGGAGCTGTTTTATCTTATTTAATTTAATGTTATTTTTTTATTTAAATCCTGATTTAAGGTTATTTGCTCTGATGCGGCTGCTGTAGAAGCAACATTAACTCAGCAATCTGTGGTTATGTAATCAAGCTGAGCTCCACAACTGGAACGAGTAGGGACGGCTTCAAATGGTGTAAAAGAAAGTCTACATACGATGTTGTTACTATAGTTCAAGCAGCAATACACAAGGAGCAGACTTTATGTAGTGTCATGATTCTAAATGAGAAGAAATGTAGAAATCTTGTCAAAAAGTCATTTTGCACTTCAGAGGACGACCTCAGAAACGCGTCTTTTGTAAAAGAAGATTTAACTGTTAACAGCTTGATGCTGTTAAAGACCAGATGTGTTCTGTACAAGAATGCTTAAACACCTGATAATAAAACATTAAGGTTATAATGTGAACAGAGCTGCACGTCGCTTCATTCTGGGGAACATTAGAGGGGCTGCAGCGCCCTCTGGTGACCACAGCGTGAACTGCGCCCACTCACTTCCTACAGCCGTGGGTGGATGTGTGAGTGGGTGCAGGTTCCACATTTCTTATTAAGTGGTAATAGGTCTGTTAAAGTTGGATATTTTCTTGATGCACTAAAGATTAGCCCCAATTTATTTTTGTATTTGCATTTTTTTTCTCTCAAATTTAGCTTCAGATAATAAAATTTCAACCTTAAAACAAACGGGAGAAAAACTTTGACTTTGTTTAAAATATATAATGAAATGAAAAATCGTTTAAATAAGCAAATCAACTTATCTGACATAAAAACCACATGTGGTTCACTTTGACTCTTCTAATATTTTGTATTTTACACTGTACTAAATTATTCTGCATATGCTGTTTTCGTTAATTTTTTTTAAGTTCTCAAATAATATGGATTCTGTTTATGTTCATACATGAGATCATTTTACTGAAAACTAATCTGATCCAGTTCTACATCAACACGGAGTCTTTCTCTGATTCCACCCTAACAACGCTTTCATTTAAACCTGGATGGTTTCTGTCTGGACCAGAATTTCCTCCCAAAGTTGTCTGGAGGTCTGCTGCCCCCCACCCTCATAGATCTTCTTTTAAAGGTTCTCAGTAGGGTTGAGATCAGGGGGTGATGGTGGCTCCCCCACCATGAGTTTTCCTCTCTTTGAACCCATAGCAGCCAGAGATTCTGCTGGTGTTTCTGCAGCGTGGGATGGAGCTTCTTCCTTTTACCACGGCAGAAAATGCTCTGTTAGAAACTGGGCGGATTTAGCTGAGGGACATCCTACCATCTCACTTCCTATTACCACCACGCCGATGGGCCAGCCTTGTTGGGGCATGGTGTCCATCCACATCGGTTAAGGAAGGCTCAAATCTTTTCTTTTTTCTTCTTTTCATTCCTGTGAATCTGCAGAAAAAAAATCCTTTTTCCTCTGACTGCATGCAAACTGGGTCTTAATAATGTGGACCAACCTCCACCAGCAGTTTCCACCTGGAAGATAATTATCAGACCTGCCAGACTTATCAGTGATCCAACAGACAGGAGCAACAACATAAGCTAACACTGAAAAACTGAAAGCCAAATGTTTATTAGCTGAAATCCTGCATGCAGAATCACCTGGAACACGGTGTACGGTTGATTATAAGGATCTGAAAAACTTCTCAATCTCATGCTTGCAGGATCACAAAACTATCTGACTACAAGACTAAAGTCACTGAAACTTTTTAACTCAGTAGCCGTGTTGGGGGCTATTCTGCTCCTAGAAAACTAAAGTTTAATGCATGAAACAGGCCGTTCTATGCAGGAGATTTCAGCACGACTCAAGTGAAGACTGAAGCATATCAGTTTAAAGAGCAGGTTTTAGTGCTGGTTGTTGTAAAATCCTCACTCAGAAGGAGCTTTAAAGGTTTAAAAGAAGAAAGGAAAAACCTGTAAGTCCTCGCTGAGTGCCAGATTTTTATACTAAAAACCTAAAGTCAGCATTTTATGAAAGTTTTTGGGTGGAAAAAGCTCTTTAGACTAATTCTGAGTGATGAGTCAGTATTTCAGGCTGCGTTGCATCAGTTTTCACCCTCAGGTTGAAAATCATGAAACTTCTGCAGAAACTCTACACCGCACTGTGCTTCTGTGCTTCCGATTAGATATAGAAGAAAAGCTCCTGAAAACAGACTGTAGTTCCGCTGGATGCAGTGAAAACAAGGAGAAGGTGAAGCTGGGGTCAGTACCTATAGCTGGAGCATTGATGCAAAGTTCCCGGGCCAGCAGGAGAAAAGTCTTTCCCAGGACGTAGACGTTCACCTGTGAAAAGACAAGCCGTTACAACACTGATGCCACCTCCATCTAATTTTGTAACAGGATTTAAGTTTTATATGATCAAGTCTGTAAATCCGTCTAATGACTGCGGCGGCCATTAAAGCCACTTACAACGTCTGGTTTGCTGCACACGAAGCCGACTGTAAGGATGAAATCAGGCTGTTGCATCAGCAGCAGGTTCAGCGTTTTGCTTACATAATTGACTCCAAAGCCTCCGAGCATTTCACCTCAATATGTGTGATTAAAAGCTGAGCTCTGCTACCATATGAAGGGATTTGAAGGGTCTCTAAATGCACAACTTATTCCATCAATCTCTAATCCAAATATCTGCCACTGTACTCCATGTTCCTGTACTTCCCCCCTCCCCACATTGATTTCCTGTATCTAAACAAGAAATCAGCTCTGGCTCTGTCTGATAAAATACCTGTAGGTGACTGGCTTCTAAACTGGTGACATTTCTACTGCTTTTTCTAGCTTTGTTTGAAGTGAACAGATGACCTTCCTGTATCTGAGCGGGGCTTATTTTGGTTATAGTACAGCAGTGACCTTAACAGACCTGTGCACCAGCAGACATAAACACATCAGCACCAAATCAGAGACAAAAGGTTCTTTTCGGAGGAGAAAAACAGCCGTTAATGTAAAATTATTTAACTCAAAACTTGAACCGATATTTTAAGGTTTCAGCTTCTGTTCATGCGAGTTTGAGCCCCCGTACAGTCACATGAAAGCAGACACTGCTGGTTACAAACATGTGTGTCATCATTGAAAAGTTTGATTCCAGCTCTAAAACCTCTTCACTAATCCAAAATACCAAATATGCTATTATTTAAATTATTTTAACACTTTAAATCTAATTTAATCCAATGATGTCACAGTTTTATATATAAAAAGCACATTAAATAAGTTATTTCCCATAAAAAACATGTTAGTGGGGGAGCAAGATCAACATTGTTTTTAATTTTCATTGCACTTAAAAAAAAACAAACAAACAAACATGTATTTGATGGAAAATAACTTATTTCAGCATCATCATGTAATTAAGCTGTTATTTAAAGGGTTAAAATGTTATGAATAATTACATATTTAAAAGATTTAATTAGGACTGAAGTTATTTAACTATTTAAGAGAAAAAAGTGGGAAAATCTATGTTTTATAGCAGTTTTTGGGAGAGGACTTTTTGTCCTTTAATGACCCAAAAGGGGAGAAATGTAAAGCGACCAGCAAGGAGAAAGCTCTCAGTTTGGAGAATTCAGACCAGCGCCACAGCTAACAGCTACTCAGAAGAACCGAAAACAAGCAGAAAACAAGCACTATCTTCTGAGTCTGCACTAAAATAATGTCAAGTAGAAAACCATCCAACAAGTCCACAGGCTCAGCAGCCACCGTGAAAGTAAAGACGTGAGAAACGTGGGCAGTAAAGTAAACAATGAAGAAGTTCTACATGTGAAATCCACTGGATTGTTACTCAAACACTGAAGATTTTTTAGGTTTGGCTGTTGGCTTGGCCACCGCTGAGAATGCATCAGACTCTCCAAACAGAGCGATCTGACCGCCATCTGCAGCAGGTAAACATCCACTTCTCACAAGTAGCTCATACAACCCAGAGTTAAACGCTAAGAGCTTTCCAACTCCTCTGAATCAGATAACAGTGACGTGTATGAGAGGCTTTCCTTCTAAAAGCGAGTGAATAATCCAGGACTTCTGCTTCTATTCTAAAGCTTTTTGAGACAACTCAGAAATGATTCCTTCTTTTATAAAACTTATTTCTTCAGTATAATAAAATGGTTTAGGTGGGAAAAGTTGAGTTTTATTTCCCCAAATAAAGCATTTTTAAACTCTCATTTCTACTGCAGACCTAAAGTCGATAAATTGGGGATGAAATATATGTTTGAAACTCTCTGGAACAGGATCTGATGAGAAGTCCCCCGTGCTGTTAAAACTAGGCTGAGCAGCAAAACCAAAAACCTGATGTGTTGCAGGAGGAGCAGAGTGGGGGTGGGGGGATGAAGGCAAGTGGGGCATCAGGGTTATCACAGTGGGTCCTCCCATCACAGATGTTTCATTGTATTTTACCCCACAACACCTCCAGAAGGCTCTGCAGTAAATTTGCCCCGACCCCCCCAGCCGCCGGCTCCTACTGCTCCAGCTGAAAGGATGCAGTGATGGATGCTGCTGAATAACAAAGCCACACGGCTGCACATCCCAGAATGAAGTCTAGAGGCTGTAATCTGAAGCAGAAGGGTGAGGTCGTGAACTGGGGGTCAGGTCTCTGTCATTCCTTCAGACCATCTCTGGGGGGGACTGAGGAGGTTTCGGGGCGGACAGACGGACTCTCGCCCTCAGCGTCGGCAGGGACACAGATGCTCCTCCACTATTTTGGGAACTGGATTCCAGGAAGTGGAAAAAGTTTTAACAGTTAATTGTTGGTTTGAAGAAACTGAAGTTTCGGCTTTACAGCCACAATAATTCATGGATTTTAACAAAGAATCGACTGTATTGCGTCATAGGAGCTTCATCATGAATTCTACAGTCCTTCTGATGATAGCAGGATCAGTTTATTTTCTATTAATGTTGCTATTGTTGCTGCATAGGCCATGCTAGCTCAGAAACAAGAGATTTTTAAAGCATCCATTTTACTTTTGCTACAACACCAAAACAAATGAAAAACCTTTTATCAGATTTTGCAGACCCACTTCCTGCATCCCCTTTAAGGTTATTTACTTAGATCTTTATTGCACAGCTGCAGCATTTCTGATATTTTGCCAGGCTGCAGCGGTTTATGGTGTGAACATTAAATCTGAAATGACTTTCTGTCTTTTCAAGCGTCAGTGGTGGAGGAGCTTGCGTGTTTATCTGAGAAAGGAGGAGTGTATAATCCCCTGTCTGTCACAGCCCTAAGTGAAACGTTCCAGGTCGAGGGTCAACTCAAAACATCCTACAATTAAAAACAGAGCACGGTTACCCAATACTTCACAGCTCAACAGGTGGAGGCTGCGATCAGGGCTTCAAGGAGAGCAGCTTTCAATTGAAAGATTCCTGATGTGCTTCGTGTGACTGAAGGCAGCTTCAGTAACGTCAGTGGATAAACAACTTTCTCCTGGAGACAAATACAGGAATGAACAGCTGCTGTCAACAGGTCTGCAAGCAGTTAGCTGCAATCGGACAAGCTGTCTACACAAAGGAAACACCTTTCTGGAAAGGAATCAACCTTCTGAAATGCATTTTCATCACACTGCTCATCAGGTTTATCGGGTTCAACTGCTTGTTAACACTGATATCTAATCAGCCAATCACACGGCAGCAACACATCTAGTCATGTAAGCGAAACGAAGTTCAAACTGAGCATCAGAATGAGGAAGAAAGAGGATTCAAGTGACTGAATGTGGCATGGTTGTTGAGTATTTACTGGGATTTTCACACTCAGCCATCTCCAGGGTTTACAGAGACGGTCTGAAGAAGAAAAATATCCAGTGAGCAGGAGTTGTCTGCAGACTCACCAACGCTGGACAAAAGAAGATAAACATTTTCTCCATTTCAGCTCCACATTCAGATGCTAGGCTCAGAATTTAGTGGAAACATGAAAACATGGATCCATCCTGCCCTGGATCAACACTTCAGGCTGCTGCTGGTGTAATGGTGTACCAACGCGGCCTGGTTTAACCTCCGCAGCCTACCTGAGTATCGCTGCTGACCGTGTCCATCTCTTTATAACCAGTGTACATAAATCTTTGTGATGCTATCATGTAAATATGGAGTAAAATCTCTGAGGACTGTTTCCAACACCTTACTGAATCTATTAAAGCAGTACTGAAGGAAAACGGGGGTCTAACCCGCTGCTAGCAAGTGTCTGGCGAGTGTAGGCAGCAGCTGACGGTTAGCATAACGCTGCTATAACACTGACTTAAAGAGTATTTCTTCATCAGGAAAAAAGAAAACAGATTGTTCTGCTCTTTTATGGACTAGCTCAGCTGGAAGTGGTTCATGTTAAAAGATGGTTTACATCTTTCAGAGATGACTTGGAAGTGGGAAAAACTGCTTACAGAGTTCATGATTATAGAATTTATGTTCAGAAAAACATTTTCCTCTGCTTTCCGAGAAGACCCTCAAATGAACATGTTAGACTTCTGAAAGCAGGCGATACTAAACAACGTGAGAAAATTAAACTTCAATCACAAACGGCATCTGACACTTAAAATCATTATTGATCCAACACACATCCCCAGCCGCGGTGCAGTTTGGTGAGGCTTTCAATGAGTTGACCAGACACTTAAATAATCAAAGACAGCCCAAGTGGTCTGGGTGTGGATCCATATGGTGGTGGAGTATAGCTGCCCAGAGCCGCAGCAGCCACCTAAATGCTCGGCATTAATAACCCCCTCAACCCCACCCACCAAAAATCCACTTCAAATCCACTCCTCACCTCCAAATACCAGGGTGTGCACAGCGGGGGAGGGGCATCTGGCTACCCTCGGACAGCTGGGAACGTAAAAATAAAAAACCCCTGACCAGCTGTGACTCTGAGAAATGCCCCACTACCACCACCACACCCCTGATTTACTGAACTGGCTGCCAGTAAATATGCAGACAAATGGAGAGCTTTCTAAATTTAAAACACAGCAGACTCAGGTTTTATTACATGGGTGAGCGTCTGAATTCAGGAGTGGTGGAGCGGTCAGGATGTGATGCTTTATGGAAGTCATGGTGAGGGGGCAAACCAGATTTTACTGGATTATGAGTCAAAGCTGGTCATTCTTACACATAGTGGGAAGAAGCCGTCTTTTAAAAATATAAAACTTCACTTCTTTTCAGTTTTAAAAATATAAAATATTTCATTTTTTGAAACCTACCTGCAAAATGTCACTGAGATCCAGCAGCATGTCTGAGGAAACGGGTCAAGGCAACCAAACCAAAGCAGTCAGAGTTAAAAATAACAGCCTGGGATGTGGATTGAATCCAGTTAAATGGAGGTCAAACAGAAGAGGCTGGCGCAGAGGACAGAGAGGAGACTGACCACGTCCAGCTCACTTTAACACAGTAAAAGAACATCAGACATAAACCCAAGCATCCTTCATGCGGTCAAGGATGAAATTAAACTGACTTGGAAAAAACAACAAGACAAGTTGTGTAAAATGTAGATAAAACCAAAACCCAGTGATTTCCACATCCCATTAACCCACAGTTCATTCACAACAGATGATAAACATCATATCTGATGTTGAAAATGAGACTTTTTACCATTTCATGGAAAATATGAGCTCCTGTTGAATCTGATGGCAACAACAAGTCTGTAAAAAGTTGGAACAGGAGCAACAAAAGGTTGGAAAAGTAATCGTACAACTCAAACAACTGGAGAAGCATTTGACGAGTAGTTAGGTTAATCGGCAACAGGTCAGTAACATGACTGGCTATAAAAAGAGCATTTCAGAGAGGCAGAGTCTCTCAGATGTAAAGATGGACAGACGTTTACCAATCTGAGACAAATCGAGGCTAAAACATGTGGAAAAATTTAAGAGTAATGCTCTTCAACATAAAATTGTGAGGACTTTAAAAATCCCACCATCTACAGTGTATAATAACAAAAAGTTTAGAGACACAGGAGGAATCTCTGTGCATGTCCTGCAGACTAAAGAGGAGAGGGAGCATCCAGCTTGTTAACAGTGGACAGGTGAAAAGCTGCATCTCTGATGGGATGGGGCTGCATTAGTGCCTATGGCGTGGGCAGCTTCCACATCTGTGAAGCTCCATCAATGCTGAAAAGTACATGGAGGTTTTAGAGCAACATCTGCTCCCATCCAGACAACGTCTCTTTCAGGGAAGGCCTTGCAGATTTCAGCAAGATGATGCTGAACCACATCCTGCATCCATCACAGCAGCATGGCTTCACAGGAGAAGAGTCCGGCTGCTGAACTGGCCTGCCTGCAGTCCAGAACACAGTACACAACATCTGGAGCATCATGGAAGCAGAAATCAAGCAACCAAGGTCCAGGACTGTAGAGCAGCTAGAATCCTGCATCAGACCAGAATGGGACAACATTCCTCTCCTAAAACTCCAGAAACTGGTCTCCTCACTTCCCAGACGTTTCCAGACATGTTAGAAGAAGAAGATGCTACACAATGCTGAACATCACCCTGGAACTACTTTTTACACCATGCTGAACATAAGCCTGGAACTACTTTTTACACCGTGCTGAACATCACCCTGGAACTACTTTTTACACCATGCCGAACATCACCCTGGAACTACTTTTTACACCATGCTGAACATCACCCTGGAACTACTTTTAACACCGTGCTGAACATCACCCTGGAACTACTTTTAACACCGTGCTGAACATCACCCTGGAACTACTTTTAACACCGTGCTGAACATCACCCTGGAACTACTTTTAACACAGTGCTGAACATCACCCTGGAACTACTTTTTACACCGTGCTGAACATCACCCCAGAACTAATTTTTACACCATTCTGATAGTCAAATTCACCATCAGCTCATGTTTTCCATGAAATGATAAAATGTCTCACTTTCAACATCTCATGTGTTGTTTATGTTCTGCTGGAATAAAATATGGCTTGATGGGATTTGGAAATCATTCCACTCTGTTTTTATTTACATTTTACACAGAAGTCCATCATTTTTGGAACTGATGATGTACTTTTCTGAAACTTTAAAACATGGGCTCTATCATCTCTAATTCAGTGCCCAACCTCTCTCACTCAAATGCCTTTCAACACATTTGGTCACCGTGGTGACAGTGTCTCCGTGGCGACAGGTGCACCTGTCTCCAGGCTGTCGGGGGATTAGCGGGTCTCCTCTGAAAAAGGCCTCACAGTGGAATTAGCAGCACTGCAGATGAAATGGAAAAGATAATCCCAGCGCACGCCGTCTGGAGATTACAGACGACTCTCTTAATCAGGAAATAAACAGCAGGTCCTCAAACACATCTGGGTTCTCAGAGGCAGAAAATACACCTTTATTTCCTACACCAGGGAGGATGGGAGATGCAGGAGCATGACACCTAAATTAGTGGTTGTTTTTCATGGTTTCAAGGAAACTCTCTAAAGGCCAGGTTTGTAATCTCTCAAGCCACAGCTGCCAATATGGACATTCAGAAGGGATTAGCTTCCTGAGATGATTCCTGCTGCTCATTCTCACCATGACAGGATTTCTTCCATATATAAATTCAATATCAGGGAGCAGGAAAAGCAATAAGTGCTGCTGGTGTTCTGCCTAACAAGTGATGGTGCATTTAGCTGGAAGAACTGTCCATCTAGGTAACTGGTTCTTTTGAAGTTAGACAGTCTTAAAATGGGTTTAAAAAAACAATTCCCTGAGAGACATCAGCACACTTCTTGCCCTCATTTTTTACTGTGGCCTTCCTGAACAGGAATAAACTGTCCTGGTTTAGGACAAGGTTGCAGCACCCAAACGCTAAGCACTGAGCTGTGGAGGGACTGACCTCTAATTCAGGAAATCTTGAAAAAACAGCAGCTTTTAGTGGCATCATTTACTAAAAGAAGAGAGGAATAGTATGTAGGAAGAATTCAGAGCACCATAAAGTCTCATTTATTTGCCTTTTTTTTAAGCTTTCTTTAAGTAAACACATGCATTATCTGCTAACTGAAACTGACGCATCATCCAGACTGTGTTCAGCTTCTCTTTGTGGTTGCTGCTCATTAAATTCAACTCCAGGTTAGACGAATGTTTCCATTTCATTCTGCTCTCATCCTTTCATCTTGGTCCTGATCTTCTCCTTCCACAACATTACAGATTTATCCAGCTGTGGAAAAGGAAGCAAGTGGAGCTATTTTTACCTGTTTTCCTCCTCCAAACATGCATAAACACAGGCCTCTGCAAACACACCCACACACAGAAATAAACAAAAAGCCCAGTTAACAATGCAGCAGGGAGGAATTACACCCTGCTCACCTCTTTTTCATTAGGTAAACCCATCCAGGCCGTCCTGTGCTCCAGTTACGTAACACAATCATCCTCTGAGGCCAAGTGAGTTAGGAGTAAAACCGAAAACAGCACAACAAGTACGAAAGCAAACAGGCGCTTTGTTCATGGAAAAAAGGATGAACCCAAAGTCTTGTTGTTCCAACATCATTCAGCACTTCAATAAGCAAATTAATAAACACAAGAAAGGACGTAACAAGCAAACCATCATCAGTTTGAGATCAAGCAGCCTAAACCGGTACTGAACTTAACTCAGGTATTACAGCAATACATGACCTAAAGATTTTCATTCCTTGGTTTTCAAACTACCTGCTGAAACGAGCATTTTGCACATCAGTAGTCTGAATCCTGACTTCTATCTCAGCCACTTCATTCTGTTAACTCACACAGTTTGTAACGTAAAGCCCAGCTGTCAGGTAGAAGCTGGGTTAGAACCAGGGTTATGTCAGATCCTGCTGAACTGCCGCATGGTGGGCCACAGGGCTCGGTCCTGCAGACTTTTCTGATCCTCCTGAACATTTTTGACTTGTTTGTACTCAAGAATGTTTTTGGAATTACAAAGAACTTTAAACAGGAAGAGGGAAAATACAGTAACATAAGAAGATAATCATCCCAAACGAGACTGTTATTCTGCCTCTGGTCATACAGTTTGTTCCATCTTTTTGTTCCCAGTGCAAAGCAAATCAACGCTGGAGTACAAGGCCCCAAAAGAAAGGTAGTTGTGTTTAAGCAAATACACATAGATTTACAATTCAATGCCTACATTAAATTGTTGCCAGATATAGATACAGAAGAGTAAGAACTTCATTCAGTTGTAGGTTAGCGACATAGTCTAAAAAGGGTTTTCATGTCTGATTCTGAGCAGAGTGACAGATTTTCAAGATTCAAACATTACATAATGTTCAGAAACCACTAAATACGAGTAGGCCCTTTCCCACTTAAGACGAGAGAGGGACAGCAGATAAACAGAGTGAGCAAAGGGTTTGGTGGAATTTCAATGACTGTGGACATGGTTTGAAAAACTCTGTCCAGAACTCAGCTGAAGTAGGACAGGTCCAAAACATCTGCATTAAGGAGGCCTCAGGGTTGTCACATCTATTGCTGCAGGCATCCAGATCAGGATATCTGGGACAACCTGGCCCCGTGGACGACCTTAAACCGTAGTAGAGTGACGAGTACAGAGGGATGAAGAACTGACTAGCTTAAGAAATGATCCCCGTATGTAATCTGAAATGCTGAGGACAAGATCCCTTTGATTCTGGATTTGTTGAAATTAGAAAAAGCTCAACCATCATCGGGCCGTACAGAATGCAGCGGTGCAGCTTTTAGCCTGCATACATACAAGATCATGCAGGCTTTTAGTTACAATAAGGTTTTTAGGACTGTGGATACTCATGTGCTTTTATTGTCTTTTAAGTCTACATGTTTTTCTATTGTAATGTTTTGTATTATAAAGCACTTTCTTTTCTTTTAGCTGTGAAAGCTGCTTTACAAATATTATTACTTTTATGCATTACATGGAACAAGGATGTCGTCGCATGCTGCTGGCCTGGCTATTGCAGTTCTGTGTCACAACATCTCTGAGAAAAAGACATCCTTTCCATTTGAGTTTATCTGACTTGAGGGAACCAACATAATCCTTCCATTACAACCACAACATGAAGTCCATCTGTCTGCAAACATAATGCGCATCATTTAGGGTCTTTTAAGTGTGAACCTCCCCTGCCTGTAGTTTCCTCATTCCTTCTTATTTCCGTGTTCACACTGTTTTTAGGGTTGTATCAGCTTAAGTTAGATGCTGTCAGCTGTGTGTGTGTTAGTCTGACTGGGTGAGGCAGACTAACTCAGCTGAACTGGGATTTTAAAAAACGCCAGCAGTGCAGCACCTCCCTGCAGAGGTCTGCAGAAGTGTGGTCACGATCATTTCCAACACATGATTTGAAACCATTTGAGTCTGTTTCACTTTAAATTTGTCCAACTTGCTTCCAACACGGCTGCTGTTTGTCCACATTTTCATTCACTGAACTGAAATGCGCCTCAGCATGTTGTTTAGCTCCATCAGAAACAGAGCATTTACCAGCACATAAAACATTTTAAACTTACTCAGTAAAACTTTTACAAAGAAAAGAGATGAATGGAAAGGATACGTGGCGTTCCCTCAGTGCGACAGACCATGTAGATGCAGGCAGCCATGATGTGGGAGGACTTGCGACCGCGGGTCAGGTGTTTCATGAGCGCCATCTTGTAGAAGTTGTGGGCCGTGTCCAAACAGTGCTGGTTCATCTGCAGCTGGTGGCCCAGAGTGTTGATCTGCTGTTTAGCTGAGGGTGTACACACACAAAAAGAAGTCAGTTTACAGAGCATTAACAACGTTGTTGCAACATCATGATGTTGATGGGTCCAAGTCGCCACACTTAAGGGTTCGTAATGATGTTCTTTTAGCCACCGACTCTGGTTAATGTGTTGTTTTGGTTCTGTTGGGGCTAACAGCTAGCGTCAGTACAGTGGACCATCAAATCCTCCCGTCTCATCTGGAGAGCTGGGTGAAAATTCAAGGTGGTCTTTTGTGTCCAAGTCGGAGCAACCGAGTCCTATCCAGTACCTTCCACATCTCGAGTGCCTCATGGCTTTATTCTTAGGCCCCTACTTTTCTCCTTGTAGGTCCTATTTAGAAGGCCAGAGTTATTTTGTTATGATCTGAGTGGCCATGACTTGTAGAGTCCCCCAGGGGTCAGTCCTTGGACCTCTTCTGTTTAGTGGGGGGGGGATGGCTCTGGCTGGTGCCATCCTCTGGATGGGTCCAGAGTTGTCTTCGCGGTGGGATGGCTAGGGTTCGTGCTCCGGGATTGCTGCCTATCACCCGGGTCTCTAGTCTGCCTCCAGCCTCCGTAGAGGCGTGGTTGCCTTTGCAGGATCACACTCATCTCTGCTCACTCCTCATACTCTGCACGCTGACAGTCATTGAGGTGTCCACTGGGTTTATACTCTAAGAATTATTATACTCTGTTGTGATACATGTTTGTTTTTTTTTTTTAGGAACTCCTGATGATTGTCAGCTTTGATTTCCTGTGAAAGCTGTAGGAAATTCTCTGTTGTGTTTCTGTACAGGTGTAGCAGTTGGTTGTCTGGTGGACTGAAGGGTCGTTGCTTCTATCTGTTGTATCTTTGTCTCCTTCTTTTTTTCAACTTTTTTTCTACTGTCCATTTTTACTTCTGCCTTCTGTTCAATTTTCTCCTTTTTTTCTGTCCCCTCCGCTCAGGTCCAGCAAAATTAATTCAAAATAAATAAATAAGATTTAAAAAATCTGATTATCATGAGGAAACTTATACCCATAAAGCACCCAGACCATCATTCTCCTGCTACCATGCTGGACAGGACAAGTAAAGAAATTTAAAATGAACTGTGCCTGATGGAAAAGGAGCGGTTTCTTCTACAGCATTTTAATGTCAGTCATAAAGGTGGGACTGGGAGAGCCTAATATCTTCTGAGGTGGTACTTGATGTAAAAGCTCTGAGGACCATTGGCCTAGATGAACCTTTGACTGAACAAAGGTTCTCATGGGTCACACTCTCCATTTCCACTTAATACATCAATGCTTGAAACACATCCTCCTCACGTCACAGCAGAAATGAGACAGAAAAAAGTTAAATACATAAATATGAGCTCATCATTTTTCATATTTATGTTTGCCAGCCTTTAGGACCACTTACAGAGGACAGACAGATACAAAAACAGTCTAGTTTGAGAAGCTGTTTTATTGTAATTACACACCTGCAACGAGCACAAGGGTTTCATTACACACACATGTGCAAACACACATGGACCTGATTAACTACACTGTTAGAGAAACAAGAGTTCATGACCCGGGATGTGCTAAACATGTCGAGCAGCTCCTCACACAACCAGCAGTGTGTGGCCTACTGAGTGGGATGTCTGGGAATGTGAGCGGCTGAGCTCATCGTGTCTCATCATGCTGTTCGTATCTCAAACCAGCACATGGAAACATCCGTGTCAGACGCGGTCGCCACCTAAATAACGTCTGGATCCATGTTTGTGGTCTGAATCTCACCAATTTTAGAGACTCTTCATCCACAGATTTCAAGGCAGAGCATTTGATAAAAAGGACTAATAAAAATAAATGCAAAGGAAACAAATAATGTTGTTTTCCTCAGAGTCCATTTAGAGTAATCCCTCCTTTAATATATTTGCACTAAGTTTTGATTATTTTTAGTTCTACATCTTTGGTCCAAGTAGAAACATGTTTTGTCTCTGTAGTGGAGGAACAGTTACCTAACAGCACCTCACAGGTAAACAGGATCTAGGATCTAGAAAATTGTACATAGGGGGGCAAAGGAGAGGCAGGAGGTCTAGCCAGGGGGACACTAGACGTCCTCAGTCCAACATCTGATAATCCTTTATATGTAAAGTAAAACAATAAATAAATAAATAAACAAGATCCACAAAAAACACTGTAAAACTTAATACTAAATTACCCATTTTAAGAAAACACAGACAATGTTTAGGCTCAAGTGAAACAGCTTCCTCAAAAATAAGTGCAGAAAAGGAACTTAAATGACAGTACAGGACATATCAGCCGTCTCTTTTAGGAGAGCTGAAGAGGATAATTACTGTGCTGCGCAGCTACACATCTCACAAATATCCCACAAATCTTGTGCTTCTGCAGGACATTTCTCAGCTTTGCATTTTTATACGGAACCATTGACTTTAATGGGAAAGTGTGTCCAAACTTTTGACTTGTAATGTCTAAAAAATATATATCTAATACAGTCTCATAGTGTTTCTCCATTTTAGAATCAACATAATTTTTACTTTTATTATAATTACTGATCAAACAGACACATCAGTTAAAGTGCACATATCTGAAGTTTTAACATTTCACTGCGTTAGAATTTAAACAGGATAAAAACACACTTTATGATCCACTTTATTTTCCTGGTCTGTCAGTAAAGATGGAATCTGGTTTAACTGATCACACAGAACTGTAACTGCAGCTCTAAATGTACGAGTCTTAAAACTTTTTTCATATCCAAACTGCTCGTGTTTGTTCTAATGGAAACAAACTATGGAAATATCCTCCAATCACAGTGAGTGACTATCAGCAGCGACTAACAGGCATATTGAACCATAACCATCAATCTTCTTCGTTTCATTGGTTCCATTTTTAATTTGACTTTAACTTTGTGTTAAAACATCACCTGGAGAAAGTTGCATCCTGTGGGGCTGCACACAGATCAGCTCCTACATGTCTGACACACCACAGCGCTACGCTCACACAAGTTACCGCAACCATGTCATTTACCTGCTGAGATGCACTTCTGCATTTTCTACTTCGATGGGATATTTTTAAGCACTTTTTATCCCTAGAATATCTACAATAGATGCAAAGTTTATAGACCACTTAAAGCATAAAAAATACAAATGCAAACAATTTCCTTTTTCATGAAACTGTATGAAAGGGAGAAAAACACTGAACCAGAACACTTATAAAAGCAAGAGAATACTGAATCATTAATTATTTGAACATCCATTTCTTTTTGTTTTCGAGGCCAGTTTTAATGTACGGGAGCAGTTGTGTAAATACTGTACGTTTTCTACAGATCCTGCACCTGCTCTACAGTATAAAACTTATTTAAGCTACACTGATGCAAACTAAGCTAAAACTACGAATGTTGTGCTACACACAAACAAGATGCTAAGCCTGCTGAGGAGCGGTGGTCAAAATGAGCAATAAGTACAATAAAACTGTAAAACTGTGATTAAAAAACTACTGAAAACCAATATTAAATCTCTAAAATGGTCTAAGAACTACAGACTCGCTCCATCTCTCTGATAACCTCCACTGGCTCCCACCAAACGCTCCTATTCTCCCGCCACTTCTTGGCGCCATCGTGTGTTTATATCGCCGCAGTGCGGGATGACGCCATCAGCTCGTAACGATGTACGTCTTGAAAGGCAGGAGTCCTGGTTATTATAGTTTATTATAGTTTATTATAGTTTATCCAGGGCTCTAATCCGGGTTAAAATTCATTTTGGCAGGTATAAATAAAGACCTACTGTCCAGCTTGACAAGTGATCAATGAAACAGTCATTCAGTTATTTATCGATCGGATGTAAACAGTGGAAAAAAAAAACATAAAAAAAAAACAGGGAGAAGTGGAGCTCCACCTTTTTAATCAGACAAAAATGACAGCGCATCCCAACATCCAAACGAAGGAGAAGAAACGTCCTCACATTTAAGCCGTGAGCGTCTGGCTATGCTGCTTTTCTGGCATCATGTCAGAAAACCCTCGGCTTCTTTTCTTATGACTTCACCAGGAACCCTGAAGGAACCTCAATCAGTTTCATGATTTGAATTGTTGAAAAAGTAAAAACCAATATAAGGAATTTTCCAGGGATGGAGAACGTTGGCCACACGTGGTCTGAGATGACCACCACGTTACACACGAGGCAGAAATGACTGCAGCATCTGGATTTTCTAACCATCGGTGCCACAAAATAGAAAATAAACAGGAAAACTCTCATCAGTCACATTTATTGCTATGCTGAAATCTTGCTACATTGCTAAATATAAGTTTTTAATCCTGAACAGAACCTGCAGCGTAAACATAAAAAGGTGACTGCAGCCATGATTCCTACCAGCTTCATGTCACGGATGATAAAGCAGTCTGCAGACTCGGTCTGGAGCTTTAATTAAAGCTCTTCTCCACAGGTTAGAGTTATTTTTCTGGCCTTTTCTCAACTCTTCACTTCAAACCTGAAAACAGTGACTGAATCTTAATCAGAGCTCTGAGATTAACGATCATGTCATGACATTTACATGAACAAAAACTAGGACATCCTCAAGGAGCGTGACATTTAAACAAGTATCCAGGAGCTGGGAATACGCTTTTAAAAAGGATTCGATAAGACCTACGAACACGGCTGACACCTGTGAACGTACTCATGTACGGGACGGAGGAAGGTGAAGGAGGAAGACTAATGCCGTTCAACAAGGGAAAGAAACTGAAGATGTAATGATGCTTTGTTTTAAAATCATCTATATTATTATCTATATTATTATCTGTCATTTGGAACTTCAAAGTCAGAGTCAGTTTAATTATCAGTTTCTTCACATGTACAAAAACAAAAAGTGAAATTACGTTTCCCACTGTCCCACGGTGAAGACAAGACCGGACATTTCGACACTGAAGTAACCATTAAAAATAGCAATAGCTTTTAATCTTTATTGTTTTTAATTTTTTACTTTCTCCTTTGCTCTCTGAAGAACTTTGGGCCATGTTGATGTGTGATAAAGGATAAAATAAATAAAGTTGAGTAGAATATTTTAATAAAACAATCTTTGTTTTTTTTAATCAGTGACAGGCTGTGATAACAGATGTTACAGATGTATGTATTCAGCTGAATCAACATAATATACGTGGTTAACCAGCGTGTGGAATATTGGTGCACATGGGACTGGAGTAGCAGAGTTTTGGGGGGGGGGGGTAACTCTTTGTACCCCTGAAACCATTTCAGCCAGTAGAACAGCTGTAATTGTGTCAACTGGTGGACTTTCTGTGCATTTACTCCACAATACGAGTAATGTTTGAAGCCTTTCTTTTCTCTGTAATATAAATGTCAAGCGAGCAAACATCAGGTCTCGATGAGCTGCCAGCAACCAGCCTGGAAAGATGCTGAACATCCAGCCGCTGAGCAAAGCAAACTGTCAGGGAGTTCTGGACAGGCCGAAGTAAATTACATCCATCACCAGTTTCATCTCCAGACCTGTTCCCGTAGAGCAGAATTTCACTGCCTTGATTTCCAAATATAAAATGGTAGAAGTTGAAGGAAATGTTTCCTGAAGCAGCTGCATTTAATTTCCAGCCATTAAACTTTTACACCAGACCACCAGTACCAACATATGAGGGACTGGTGATGCACCACCGACCACACAAAGCACTGGAGGTGGTGGGACATGAATCAGTCGCTAGGGAAACAGTGGAGGCTCAGTCAGCCGCAGGGGAATGTTTCAGGAGGACGGAAAGAAATAAGAACAAGCTTTTCTATCTCAGAGACTCCAGCAGACTCACAAACATCTGTAAATCTGCTCTCATGCACACACCAATACACACAAAGCAAGATGAGGCAGCGCCCATAGTGGCCAACACACACAAAAGCACCAAGTTTTACACCAATGACTCACCATTTCCTCCCTGATACAAGAAGCATTCTCCAAACATTTCAGAGCATCAACATGACTCATGTTCGTTTGGTACGATCAGCAGTGTGTAGGTCCCTTCAGCAGAAAGACCAGAAGCACAAGAAAAAGACCAACTTGGCAGAACTAAGAAAAATGTGACCCATCAGTGCCTCTCAAGAAAATCCCACCTACATACACTGCTCCCTTTTATGTTTAAATAGCTAGTATTAAAGTCAGAATTTGCCTTTTTTTCTTGTTTGTGGCTGCAGTCCAATTAGATATACTCTTTTTTCAGTTAGGTTAAAACCACGAGAGGCTGATGGAGGACATATTACTAGCTGGGCTGGCTAAAACAAGATGGAGAGATATTCAGCCTTAGATAAGGCTGCTACACTCGTCGGCCACCTCATCAGGTCCACCTGTTCAACTACTTAACAAATCACACGGCAGCAACTCAACACATCTCGTCATGCAGATGTGATAAAGACGACTTGCTGAAGTTCAAACTGAGCATCAGGATGAGGAAGGAAGAGGATATAAGTGACTGAACGTGGCATGTTTGTTGAGTATTTACTGGGATTTTCACACACAACCATCTCCAGGGTTTCCAGAGATGGTCTGAAGAAGAGAAAATATCCAGTGAGCAGCAGTTGTCTGCACAGACTCACCAACACTGGACAATAGAAGATGGAGAAACGTTGCTGGTCTGATGAGTCTCCATTTCAGCTCCACATTCAGATGCTCGGCTCAGAATCTGCTGGAAACATCATGAAAACATTTCGGGCTGCTGCCATCATATCAATATGGAGCAAAACCTCTGAGGAATGTTTTCAACACCTTGATGAATCTATGACACCAAGAATTAAGGCAGCTCTGAAGGAAAAAGGGGTCCAACCTGCACTAGCAAGGTGCACCTGATGAAGTGGCTGGTGAGTTTTTTTCCCTGTAAAAGGGACTAAAGATGTGTTCACTCAGAGCACTGACCCTCTGTATCATCCACACTTTATCTACTAGAGCAAACTCATTTCCAGCTAATGGTACCTCTGTTACCACACAGCAGCCGTTAACAGCATCCTCCTATCTGCCTTAACACACACGCTGTGACTAAACTAATCCCCTGCATCCTCACACACTGCGGCGTTACTCAGCGTCTGACAGCGCTGTGACTCCACAGCTTCCCCGTATGAAGCATCAACAGTGGAGCAGACAGTCGTCGCCGCAGCAACCAGCTGCTTGGAGTCCTGATCTGGGCTCCCTGCCCAGCTGCCGGCCCACCCCGAGCCGAGCGGCTTGGTGCATTTCTGCATAGCTGCTGATGTGATTCAGACCTGCGATGTCAGCGAGAGAACGCCCACAAGGGATCCTGAAGGGGGGGCCGTCAGGTTGACTTTGAATCAGCTGACATTACTTATCAAATATATAGAAATAAAATCATAGTCAGTAAAAAATGTTCACATCCTGCTGCTGACAACGGCTGGATGGAATGAGATAACACGACTTTCCAGAAGGCCAAAGATAAATCATTCATAAGAGATAAAGAGACATGCAGAGACAAATCCACATTAAATTATTAGCCGATCCTGCAACTCCTCTCAGCTTCATGAAGTTTTACAGTTTCAGCTCTTCGTTGAGCCGTTCAGCCACAGCTTTACTGGTTTTAGGTTGCTCCCATATTCTGCAACAATGCAACTGTTTTCAGAGAAAAAGTCCCCAAAAAAACACACTGCAGGCCTGTAGCTCAGCAGCACCAGAGGGCAGATACGACTAGAGGAAAACTGCTGAACACAGTGGAGCTTTCAGCAGCTGATGAGCCAACAATGCACATCAGGAGATGATTGCATACACTGCCTACATCCTAGACTGTTTATGCTCTTATATTTGTCTCCTGTAAAGATTCCTGACATTTATTCAAAGTTTAAACAACATATGCACCAGAAAAAACAAACGTTACAACACAAACTCTACTAGACTTGTAGCTGTATAAAACATCCAAAGCAGTGAGGTGGAAAAGCTGCTTGTGTGGCTGAAAAGGTGCATTTATGACTGAAGAGAACAAACAGGATAAAAAGATCCAAAGTTAATCTCCTCTGAAAATGTAAAGACTTTAATTACTCGGCTGAAGTTAAAAATGCAGACGTGTTGCAACAGAGCTGCATTAAGGCCAGAACTCTGCACGCAACGTGAAGTAAACACAGGTTACATTTCATATACTGCTACGTAAGAAATAATCCCTCAGTCGAACTGATTTTCATACATTCATCCAGGGCTATAATCCGGGTTACATTTCATTTTGGCAGATATGAATAAAACTTACTGTCCAGCTTGACAAGTGATGAAGGAAACTATCATTCAGTTATTTATCCTTACAGGAGTTTCACTGCATTTCCCATAAATCATAACGTATCATACATCCATTACATAAAGGTTAAAGTAAAGTCATTTGACATGTTTACACGGTCACTGTGACGTCCTGCAGGTTTCATCACCAACAGCTACAGTTACGTTTTCATATTCTTGGTTCTAGGTGGTGCTCAGTTTGTCTTCTTATAGGTGCTCCTGATGATAGTCTGCTTCGTTTGACAGAAGCTGTAGGTGTTTTCTTTTTTTTTACAGGTGCAGCAGCTGTTTGGTGTTTGATCTGTTGTACAGTTGTTGCTAATTTCTATCTTTAGTGTCTTTATTACTCTAGAGCCTTAAAGATGCACTACGTAACTTTCCGACCTTAAACGCCGCGTTCCGGACTCGTTTAGTGGCACGGTGGCGCAGGGTGCGAACCACAGGGGAGCTGGGGGAGCTATAGCTCCCCTTAATGAAACATGAGCTCCCCTAGAAATAGGATTTATGAAATGTTGGGGGAGCTATATAATACTGACAATAAAATGTATGCTGATTGCTCACAAATTCACTGTAGCCTAAAGTATGACTATGGATGCTGTAATTATTGTGACCACTGAAGCGTGGCGGCGCTCCAAGTTAAACTTCCTGTAGATCTACGTTAAATACAAAATAAAAGAAGTAAATGCGTAAAAGGTAAGACCTGCTTTAACTATTTACAATATGGGAAACTATCATTGCTCATTATATTGTGTATGGCAAGCATCGCTGTGTACGTGTGTGATATGTGGGGAATATTAACTGTGTAAGTTGATCTTCGCAAAAAGAGTGGTAAAAATTTTTTTTGCAAGGGACATTTGCACCTGTTATGTATTATTGTTGCATAAGAGTTGTTAACCATTATGTATTGGTACGCCTATGTTCTGTGGGGCAAGCTGTAATATCAGCTGGCATCATGTTCTTACTTGCCGAAAAAAGATAGGAAATGCAAAAAAGCGGCTCCCCCTAAGCCCACGGTATGGTTCGCACTCTGCGGTGGCGTCTACTGTGTGCAGCAGCATCTTGAGACTGAGAATTTATATTATACAACTTGCTCTTCCAGGACTTGCATGTCGCATGTCGTTGCAGCTGAGTTTCACTTGACGCAACACGTTACACGCTAGTGAAGGATGTAACCACACCAGCCGTTTTGAAAGCGCACCGTGGCCGATTCAGCAAAGAAATGCAAGACATCAGAGGAAAAGTAAGAGAGAAAGAGACAGAGTCGAGATAAGACTGTCTTTTCCTGGCTGGAGAGAGCTCACAGGATGAGGACGGATGCTGAATTAGCCGTCTGCAGTGCATCTTTAAAGTCTTCTAGCATTGTGCCGGATCTCCAGCATGGGGAGTTTTTGCGAGGGACAAAAAAAAAAAAAAAAAGAGACTATTTAATAACTTGATATGTGCAGTAATATCACGCAGTGTTAGTCTGCCAATGATATGAGACAAACACAGTTTTGTTCTCAAACTAACACATTAATAACCAATCAGAAGCTGAGTAGGGCCTGGGAAAATGCTTAGTTAAGAGATCCAGATGCAGCCTAGACCGATGTTCGACCGTAGATACGATAGAGCAGAGACGTTGACAAATAGCTTGTAAACACAGGCTACGGTACATACGTTTTGTTGGTACGATGGAGGGTAGATTCATCTTGAGAAGCCGTCCTAATCGATCAGGGACAAATTAATATCATGGACACTCTCAAACACCCATAAACACACTGGTGGGAGTGTGCTAACCAAGCGACAACCTCCGGCGGTAAAATGTGAAGCCTATGCGGAAGTGCAAAAAACTGCAGTTCCCCCCTCATCCACTAGGGGCTCAAAAAACAGAGCAAATCCCCATAGACTCCCATGTTAAAAAGACCAACTTCACAGCATAAATAAACATGTTTAAAGCCTGGTACAAAAATCCATTTTAGGATTAAAGGGTCAAGTTTACCTTCATGACAACTGTGAGGGGGGGGATTTTTTTCTAACTCCAAACATATACTCAAGTTTAAATCTACAGAGTTCCATTTCCTTTATATCCATTAAACTTCCCTTTGGTAAAGCAAATTAGTTTGGCACAACATGGCAGCCACACCATCATTCTGCCGTCATGATGCTGGTGATGGCAAGTTAAAATAAATAAATAAAAACTTTAGTTTTCTACCAGCTATGTAAGTTAGTTATTAAAAACAAAAAGCTTCATTTAAAGTCCTGCATTCATCAAATTATAAAATGAAAGATTGACATTTGCACCAATGGCTGCAGGACACTTTTATTAAGCAGTGTAGCGCCCCCTGCTGGCCACTCACCTCTCTGCAGTGTCTTAGCCCGGGACTCTGATGCCATGCCCGTGAAGTGCCCATCCCCAAAAGATGGATGCCTGGGACCACCTGAAGAAAAAAGGAGACAGATTGTCACAATAAATATTCAGCCAAACATTTTAATCTCAGGAAGAAAAACAGAAGAATTAATTTCTCATTTTGTCCCAAAGATGAGTATGACATTTTACCAACCAAGATATGAAAAATGAATAATGTTGTATGAGGTACAACTTGTAGTCTGTGTTCACATTTTAGAAGAGAAACAGTCTGAACTTTCATTTCCACTGATTAAAAACTGGTGATCAACTTCCATTGTGATCCAACAGCATCCTCTAGTGGACAGTCTGTGAATTACAGCCATAAAATCCAGCAACAGGACAGCTATGTGCAGACTCAGCAGAAGTCAAACATCCCGCAGGTGGAAGGTCACAGACCTGAAGCTAAATGTTACACACAGATAAGCAGCAATGGACCAAAGAACATCCACTCACACCAGAATGGACACAATCTGCAGCTTCTTGATGTTAAATCATGATTTTAGAAATCACTAAGATCAGGTAACATTACAGACATTACCTCTATGAAAGTTTTTTAAATAATGCTCTTATTCTTTGTGATTTCACAAAAGAACAGGGGTTCCTTTTCTAAACGCTATCAGAAGAAAAGACAACTTTTATGATATTTAGAAGAATTTTACTTCTGTCCTCCATGTGCTCCATTTCTCACACGGCTTGATTGATCATATTAAACATGTTTAAAACTTTATTGTTAATCAGACCATCAACTTTAAAATGTTTCATTTTAAAAAAACATCCATCTCTGTATAGCCATTGAAGCAACGCTACCTAGCTTTCTGATCTCAACTCCATGCTTCTGAATCATTTTGATGGTCCTCTGACATCATTGTGCACATTTCTGGAACCGCTGCTGCCCTGCAGCATCCGGAGGCTGAGAAATCAAACCACACTTAATTCATTCGTGTTCCAGCCTGGAGCATCATGTGACGCCTGTGTTATGCTTTACAGCATCATGTCACATGCCAACAACTGGATGTTAACACACTGGCTTGTTCGACTGTGTGCGTTCCCGTGACGACCATGACACTATCGACGTAACACCGGAGCAGAAATCCTCCATCTGCTCCTCACAGGAGCAAGATGCTTCCATCTTCACCTGCCTGAGAATCTAGAAAACTCTCACATTTTTGTCTGATTTTTCAGTAGGTTGACGTGTTTGTAGCGTGAACTCTGTCCTCTGATGGAAACCTGCATGTGCATGCATGTGTGTGTATGTTCTCATTGCCGTGGTCACAGAGAGCAGCTACGATGATCTGATTTACATGATACCGTCATGTAAATCGGATAAATAAGGCTGTTTACTTTTTTGATAAAATGAAATGTAAACCTGTTCTAGAGGAAATATGAATTTAAATGACCACGTTGATTATGTTACATACATATGAGTGTGGTGACATCACTTCATGTTGTGGAACGTGATGGTGTCTGTTAGCATTAACTGCTAATGTAAGTGCCTGCTGTCTTAGCGTTAGCTGCTAATGTAAGTGCCTGCTGTCTTAGCGTTAGCTGCTAATGTAAGTGCCTGCTGTCTTAGCGTTAGCTGCTAATGTGAGCATTAATATGCTGCAAAAGACTTTAAAGGTAAATGTAATCCACACCGGTGAATGAAAACATCTGAACTTGACACCATCTCTGCATGAGAAGCTGATGTTGGACAGAGGTTGACCCTAATCTCTCACGCGAGAGTAAGGTCACATTTCTGGAAATTACAAAAAAATATAATAATAATAATAATAATAAAAATATAAATAAAATTTAAATCAATCTCCAAGTTTTATGAATCGATATAGTATTTTTTTTCCTTTGAACTGATTAAAATTATTATTTTTTAAACCCAGCCCTACTGTAGTATTATGAGTGAACGAAGTAATAATAAATAAAACCTCATTATTCTTAGAACCTTTAAAGCACAACGTCACTTTTCATTTTTTACTTTTCCTGCTTAATACGCCCTGATGATGCAGAAAAAAAACCTGTCCTGTCAGTTCTCCGCCAGTCTGCAGGCATTCACAACTTCATACAACCAAAACATGCTCACCAGCACAGACTGAGCAGCAGACTTCACATGGACCCGGCTTTTTCTCCAATAAAAACTTCAAAGAAAAAGCAGACAAAGAACAGAAAATTTGTCTGGAGGAAACTTTGAAGGAAAAATCCCTGTTCCTCATCTCCATCATCTCTGTTTGTGAATATGTGCACACACAGAAACCACTTCCTCTACCTTATTCCTCCTGGGATGTTCCCTTGGGGCTGGGATGTACTTGCTGCAAACAACGGGAGCATAATGTGGCCAAAACGCTCAATACTGGAGGTCGCCACCGGGGGCAGTACACAACACTTGGACTCAAACTGTGAAAAGGTCAATCTACTGGTCACATTGTATTTCCGGGTCATCAACCCCCAAAACACTTCCAATTTGTTGCCAACTGTTCAGGCACGAGTGTTCATCACCGTGTAACAGGAAGGAAAAATCATATAAATGCCGGTAGTCGTGGACAAGGTCAGAACTATCCGCCATTGTGTTTACCTCAGACATGTTGTGTTCGTGCTCTCGTTGGCACGAGCGCCACTAGCGTTCAAGTCAATATTCCAACTCACGCACACAACACGTTACCTCACGTCAACACGAGTGGCCTACGTACCAAACGCACGCTAAAACAAAGAAAGAAAACAAAATAAGCCTTCGAGTTAAAAGCTCATCGAGAAAAACCAAAAGACCAGATCAGGTCTTCAAAACCAGATCAAATGATCCAGATGTTACAGGTGTCTGAACTGTTCAGACACATCAGTCTCACCTTCTGATGACACAAACTGTCCCACAGCCAGGGAGCCTCCACCTCCCGTCTCCACGAACTCCACCTCGGAGACGATGATGTTGTCCTCCAGCACGGTGCCGCAGCCCATGCAGACGGCGTCGCCACGCGCCTGGTCGACATCGATGTTCGAGCTGCCACAGTTCTTGCACACCTTGGAGCTCATGATGCAAGCCTCAAAACCTGGTGGGAAAAATGGGAAGAAAAGTAAATTTAAAGGCTCCGTTTTCCCAACTATGTTCTGAGCATTTTTTTTTTGGACAATCACACAAAGATGGCTGCTTGACTCCTTGGTGTGGAGATAAATAATCTTTTTTCACATACACAGTGTGTCCCAATTCAGGGTCTGCACACTTCGAAGTGCAGATTCGTCGGCCACGTACGTCATCGCGGTGCGCGAAGTACTGTCCCAATTCACAGAATTTGAAGGACCCTCCGAATCCACCCTTCGAATCCGCACTTCGTTTGGCCTCAAACGAAGGCTGCTGGTGATGCATCCTTCGCGGCCTCTTTTCTCCCACAATTCATTGCGCACAGGACGGTGGCGAATCAGCAACCTCAGAAGAGTCGTATTAAGTTTAAATAAAGTTTTATTTAAAAAAAAGTTTGTTTTTTTAACTACACCTTAGTATATACGTTACAAAATCAAGTACATTTAAAGCATGTTTGTTAAATGGTGACATTAAAATTCGGTAATATTTGATATTCAATTACTTTTAAGGAGTTAATGAAGTGTGTACCGGCTGGAAAAGAACAAAGCCTCAAACCGTGTTTTTCTTTCTTTTTTTTTTTTTTTCTTTTTTTTTTACTGTCGGTGTTGCTGCTCCGTGTTCAGCGTCTACTGACGTTTCCTACGAGTAATTTCAGAGGTTTAAGTGATTAAACGTCCTGTGTTGTTGCTATGGGAAATTCTTGTAGACTAGGTAGGCTGTCCCATTTCACGAACGTTAAGCAGACTTCGAAGTGTGTAGACTCCGGAGGACACTCTGTAGCCTACGTAGTCTGCGCACTTCGAAGTGTGCAGACCCTGAATTGGGACACAGCAACAGATAAATGTCGACAGGTTCTGCACAGAACCTCATCTTTTTTATTTTTTTTTTTGTCTTTTTAAAAAATCTTATTATTTTTTTATTATTTGTTTCTTATCTCTGAGGACATTCTGCATTTTCAGTCAGATGCATTTACTGATCCCAAATTATGTTTTTTGTTGTTTTTTTGGCACATTTCTGATTCTTGCACATCTTTTCAGTAATTTTGCTATTGTTTTTGTCTTACTTAGGCTATGTCTACAGAGAAACAAGTCCGGATGTATCCACTGAAGTTTATTTTATTGTTTGTGTATTAGTGTTTCAGCCACATGGAACTGTTGTTTTGGAAGCCTGGAAGCAATTATTTTTAGGGCTGTCAAATTATTAAAATTTGTAATCAGATTAATCACAGTTTATAAAATTAATTATGATTAATCACCATTATTCCTGAAATTTGCCCGTTTTTACTGTATTGTATTAACAGAACAAGCCGATGCTACAAATATTTAGTGCCATCTGACCTTCCCTTGGGCACATATTAGATGTCCAATGGTCAGTAAAAGCAGCATGTAATTATTTCTATATGTTGTTCTAAATCATCTCTACCATGTTCTAGATCATAATTCAGAATTTATATATAATCTCACCAACCGTCTCCATGGTGATAATTTCTGTCCTAAAAGCAGCAGATGTGACGACTGAAGTTCAACGGCCGACATTGATGAAGAAACTCTGATAAAACTGATGATTTGACTAAAAACATGTTTTCCTTTTATCATTGAAGTGTGAGTGTTTGTGCAGCAGTGATAAAAGTCCTACAGCAGCATCACCCAAAGTAAACACCTGCTGGTAAAATACATCACTGGCTGTTTGTTGTACTTTTTTACATTAGATGATCACTTTAGTTGTAATAATCAGTTAAATATTTCATAAAATCTAGACCTAAAAAAAAAGGTCTCATTTGTTCCACCTTTTCCTGGTCAGGGCTCCTGGCCCCCCTTTTCTAGATTTTCTAGATCCGCCCCTGCATAGCTGAAGTATAAACCCTGTCTACCACCAGCCAGCTACTGTGTTAGAGAAGGTCTTTCCAAAAACAACACTTTGGGGTAAATATGTGACGGTCTGAACCATGAACCGCTAGTTTCCTCCATCTCAGCTGATCCATAAACACACGCAGCAAGAGAGGAAAGCCGATCAGCTGATCACCGACAGCCCCCATGATTCCCGGAACAACATGAGGAGAGGAAGGAAACAGTCGCGGTAGACAAATACTGATACGACCAGAGATCCACTAGAGCAGACACGTCGGTCCAAAAAGCAGGAAAGGTTTAAAAGAAGACTGCGGGAAAAGTGCAGGTGTGGCTCATCTCTTCCATCGCACCACGTCCCGCTGTCATAATGGAGAAATGGCGGATGTATGGCGCACAAGCGTTAACGGCACTAAAAATATTAACACATTTAATTACATAAGTTACCACAATTAACGCGTTATTTATGTCAACCCTACTATTCTTTTTTTAAAACTGGGTCCAACATGAAGACATTTTCATATTTATTCACGTTGGGACCCGGTTTAAAAAAACGAGCTTTTCTGCCTCTGAAAACACTGGTTCCACGTGGACACAACATCCAAATGATAAAAACAAGAGCAGAGACACCAGAGGCCTGTACTGCCAAGCTGGATTTTCTCTTATCGGGGTAACTTCAGGGTGAACTCTGTGTTTTCTGTACTACGAGGCTGGTTCACTTCTTACCAAGCTGTATCACCGCAGCAACAGACGCTGAGCGGCTAACCTGCTCCAGAGCAGGTTATGTTCTGGATAAGAGATCAGCGAGTATAAAAGCGCCACCTCCTGACCAATCAGATGGTGGCGGAATTGATATTCCAACATATAACGCGCTCACATGGGATCCTTTAAAGAACTGGGAAATATGAGGTAAATAAAGCATTTTTTGTTTGTGCTGTAATACAGTGATCTGAGTGCTGTCAGGTTATATTGTCCCATTAATTAATATTGATAATCTGACGAACTTACGCATTAACAGAGTCTGCAGTTTTCTGCCAGCATTCCTTCCTGGCTGGTGTTGCTTTTAGCCTGAATTATATCTTTAAATTCTTGGTATTTTTGAAGAATAATAGTCTGCTCCTCCATGGTAAAATACACTGCTCTGCAGGGTTTGTCCATGTTTGTGATTGGTCAGAACCTCCAAACACCCCTTTTATGTGAACTTGCACTAATCTCAATTGGAAAACCCTGGGTTGACTTACCGAGTTGATAACCAGCTTCCTAGTGCAACTTATCCAGATCCTGAATGTCTGGGTAAGTAAACCAGGTAACGGAGAGAAATCCGGGGTATGTTAATCACACTTCGTAGTACAGGCCTCTAAACTTGTCTCCATATGGACATACCATCAGTGTTATTAGGTGCGCATACACACTGGCAATGATCGTCCCTTACACAGATAATCAGTGGAGCAGTGTTAATGTGCATTTGGACTTTAGTGTGGACCACAGAAGCAAACTTTGGTCCAGGTCTCTGTCCACTTGGAATTCAAATCTGATCCGGTGCGTGACATGGTGGATATAATTTGGTCCGTTTAACTGTGGTCTGAAAGCCCCCGCCCAATCAAACCGCATTCACCGGACTATCCAGGAGTTAATGTGCTCTTAAAAAACTGGCGCTTTGAGCTGCCCCTTGGTCAGCGCCCAGCAGACCAGCTCTGTAATCCATCTATGAGGTCTCTGGGGCCCAAAAGCACATCAGAGCCCAGGACCCTCAAAGGAATTGATCCGTCCATGATGATACCTTGTTATTCTTCCTACAATGCAGTTATTTATGCAAACGTGTTGTCATTGTAATTTCTTAAATAGTGGTTCTTCCACCGCTTCTGTCTCCTCTGTGTACCTCTACCAGATGAAGGCGGTGCAGCCTCCAGCAGTGATTGTGCAGAACTTCACTTCTCTCCTCCCATTAGCCGGCCAGCTACGTGGCACCCTCAGGAGCTGGAGTGCTGTCCTACCCCAACAATACGTCTCTAGTGGGGCCGAAGTTCATCCATCAAACCCCTAAATCTGACTTCAAAACGTACTTCTGGTGTTTTTATCAAACTTTTATGAGGAGCAGCAGGAGTGTCACATGGAGCTGATGACAGGGAGGCCAACGGCGCCGCTAACCGGCAAAGCAACCACAGCTAAAAACGGCGTGGACACGAAAATGACCACCTCACACTCAGCCAGGCACAAGCATAAGAAACGTGTACTGACACCGTTCATACCTTCAGTCCGGCGAAGTTACACAGCAGCAGTGTAGACACGCCGGGGCGCGTGCTCCTCCCTGGAACACGTGTTTCCAACTAAACCAGTGGGTTAAAGTGTTTTACACTCACTGTGGGGGTTATCTCACTGTAACCGTGGACTGCGTGGATCAAGCAAGTGCGTGACAGCACGCGCTGTTTCAATGAATGCAGAAACAGCAGAGAACCCCTGACACAACACAACATGTGCGTTTGATGCGAGGCAGACGCGGACGAAACCAATGCTGAGCGGAGGGGTGTCCGTGTGTAAGGGCGATGTTTAATTTAATAACATCTGCACATAAAACTAGCTTTCATTTTTTAAATTAGTAAGAAAATAAATTTCTTTATCATCATAGTCTGAAATCCTTACAGGGCAAAGATGCTTCCTGAGATAAATTTATACCAACGACAGAATCCCCTCTGTGTTGGTACGTATGAACTTCCGACTGCTCTTTTAAATGGACATGTTTACTTAACAAATTATTATTATTATTATTAGTAGTAGTAGTAGTAGTAGTAGTAGTCATTATTTATTTATTTATATAGAAAAAAAAGTACAACACTCACATTTATCTCCAGGATAAAGTTTATTTAATTGTATTCTTCTTATTATTATTATTATTATTGCATCCCAAATTTAAGTGTTTTAATATAATTTATAGTATTAAATAAAATGACTCAAATTAATGGCTCACCAGTAGACTTGTACAGAGCTTCATTTGAAAAATCTGATACCTGCAGGATAGTGGGCTTTGAGGATCAGGGTTGGGGATTACTGCCCTAAAAACATAGTGATTAAAAAGCAGCAACTTCAGTCAGAGTCTTCTTCAGCTCTAGTAATCCTTTGCAAACAATCAGTCATGAGTTAAACTTTAACATATTTTCTCTTTGAGAAAATAACAAAGTTGTATTATATTTTTTGTTTATCTTCATGCCCTAGAATTTTTTATTTTTTTTTTACTTTTTCTTCCAGATTGGCTCTGCGATAGACTCGTCTGCTAGTTGCTGGGATAGGCTCCAGCTTCCCCGCAACCCTGAATGGAATAAATGGTATGGACAATGAATAAATGAAAGAATGTCTTCTAGAAATCAAAGTGTTAAACTTGCTAATGAACATGCAAAATAGATTTAATACTAATAACATTTTACAATCACTAACATTTTTACAACAAAGTACAAACTTCTGAACATGATAATGTCAAAAGATCAGTACTTATTGATCTCTGGAGGAAAAATAGTGGGATTTTATATCTGAATATATTTCAGTTGATTTAATATTTGCTACACTTAAAATACATATTTCATGGGAAATGGAGTAATTTTTTTTTTACCTGAACTAGACATTTTTAATTTAAAGGTACATGTACCCATTTCTGTACAGCTTCAGCTAACCTCAGCTCAATCTCATCAATCCATGTTTTATTCCAAATATAACAAACATATCAGCAACACATTTTTCTATTTCAGGAAAAATATTAGCTCATTTTGAATTTCATGGCAGTGGATGAATTTCAGTAGAGAATCATGTCTGTTTTTAATGCTGTCTGAGGTCCCCCAAATCACCAGCATTGTTTGATCTGCAGCCTTGTCCCACGCGCACAGAGATTCCTCCTGATTCTCTTAATCTTCTAATGATATTATCCACTGTACATAGATGGTGGGATCTTCAGTGTTAACATCTTCATGTTGAGGAATATTTTTCTGAAATTGTGTCAGATTTATGAACCTCTGTTCAGCTTTCCCTCTGAGAGACTCTGCCTCTCTGAAATGCTCCTTTTATACCAGTCATGTTCTGTCCTTACACCAGTTAACACAATTAGTTGTCAAATGCTCCTCCAGTTTTAAATTTGTACTACTTTTCCAGCCTTTGTTGCCACTGCTCTAACTTTTCAGAAATGTGCTGCTGCCATCGGATTCACAATTAGCTCTTATTTTCCAATCAATTGGTAAAATGTCTCCGTTTTAACATCCGATATGTTGTTTATGTTGTTTGGAGTAAAATGTGGGATAATGAGGTCAGTAAATCATTGCATTCTGATTTGTCCCAACTTTTTAAAACTAGGTTGTACTGCTCCTTCGTCCTGTAAGGAAAACAGATGGAAAAGTCTGAATGGAGGAACTGGAACTGGGACTGGAACTGGTTCCATCATGACTCGATTCGTTGCACAGCCTTTTACAGTGTTGTCTGTGTGTGGGCTTTTAGAAACTTTATGAGGAAGAAACAAACTTAAATGAATCACAAATGTATAAATACTTGATTTTATTCTCAACAGGGTGCAGTGTGTCATTCCAGCAAAGTAAATGAGAGGGAATAAAGTGCAGATAGAAACACTGGTTAAGTAACATCTGGGTGATTTTACACTTGGTACAAAATAACAAAAAGAAGAAATATTTAAAGAAAGAGCTGCACAGCCAGTCTCTTATGATCATGTACTCAGTTCAGTTTAATTTTGTTTAATTTTATTCTCATTAGTGTAGAACTTGGTAATATGATCATTTTTGGCGACACCAGTGCAGCTCCTCTTCAGACAACCCAAGCAGAACCACACTGGAACATTCCCCCTTTTCCATGTCTGTTCTGAAAGCTTTAAACCAACTGATCAGAGTTAATTTCTCAGCTGAGCAGCATATAAACATGATCATGTTACAGAATGGAGCTGAAAGCAGTTTTTACTGGCTGTTGGACGACGAGAGAAAAAGCCGACAAGTTCGACCAACAGTGTGCTTCATTAAAACCTTTTTTCTGTTTCTTTATACCCAGAAAAAGTACAGACGATTGTAAAAACTTAAATTATTGCAATTTCATTAACATTTGGAAGTCTGAGGTAAACTGAACATTAATTGTTACTGATCTGAACTACATGGGCATGAGCTCGTACGGAGAGACAATGCTACGACTCGCAGCTGCTGCAACACGACGAGTCTGCAACAAACAACAAGCTCAAGTTTACAGCTGAGACTCGGATCTCTGAAGCTCTGCTCTGTAACCAGGTGGGAGGCGGGTTTTTCTGGAAGACAACCGTCTACATGTAAAGTTCATGTCTGAAACATCGCACCTCTCTGGAAGACAGACGGATGTAAACATAAATGTTGTCAGACACTCGCTGAGACAAATCTGAGCTGCTCAGCTGGAAACGCACGTTTTTCTTCTCTTACTGGAGCTGCTGGTTAGGGTGGTCTCCATATGAGGCCAACTGCAAACTTTCTTGTGCTTTCTGATCATTTACATCCTAATAATTGGTAAAAATACATTTTTAAAAACACATTTTTCCTCTAAGAGAAGCATTTTCTCAAGATTACAAACATACTGCAAGTTTAACTTGGGATCGCTGATGAAGTCCGGTGGATTTATTCACATTTAAAAAATAATTTTTCATCTTCAGGAGGAAAATATGTTGACAGTTGTGGGATTAAAACTTATATCCCTCATAAATCTGTAAATACAGAACTAGAAGAGAGGAGAAACGTTTGGACGTCGAGCCTCAATTTGAAACCAATGAGTTTAATTTTAGAGTAAAAGTGTCTGAAAGTGATCCGAGTCGTTGTTTGTCTGTTTAAATGTTATCAGGATGCAAATGAGATGCACATGAAGATTACTTATTTTGGTGGAAGTGTGCTCTTTTAACAAGATAAACCAGACAAAATAGATATTTAATGAGTTGCTGGCAGTTTCTCTCCTGACATCATAAATCCAAACAGACTGACTTCTTTTGGATATTTGGATAAATTACGGTTATGTATTCTGATTTCAGCTTTTTAATAAAATTAGGGAGGAAAACTTGAAAATATTGCATATAGTCTTTTTAATAATAAAGAAACTGATAAATCTTGGTTGTATTGTCTATTTTTTGTGCTGATTTCAGGGAGCAGGAAGTACAAAGATGTGCCAACCCTGTTTGTTGGGGTAAAAAGTAGAAAGATTGGTGTCGAGCCTCATGGAAAACGCATCTAACAACGTGCCAGCTCGACCAGAAGTGAACAGTTTGATGGAGGAGGGTGATTTCACACTGTGGTTGTAGCTCTGCACAACAATTAAAGAAACAACAAACTAAATAAAAATCTGAGTATTTTAGGTCGTAGTATAGAAACAAAGGGAATAAATGTATACAAGCATTACAAAAACTTTCGTCATACTCCAGTTTAAAAATGATGTAAGAACAAACACGCTCCGTGTTAAAGTAGGAATATTTAACAAAATAGCTCATACAAAACTTTAATACACCAAACTACAATTAAAGCATTTGTGTTTATACTTCACTTATCAGTGAAGAGTCTGCAGCTCCTCACAGAGAGATAACGAAAAGATCTGTAATATTTTAACAGAAAGCAGATTTTACAAAGTCAAAAATGGAAAAAAAAAATTCCCCGAACCTTCAGCTGGTCTATTAAAGGAAAAATCCACCAAGTAGCATCACTTTTATAGAAACGTAGACATCTGTGATGCTCGCTGCATTTCACAAGCCGGTGACTTTTCTGGCAGAGAATCCTACATTTCCCAGAATGCAGTTCTGCTCAGCTCTGACAAGGGGTTTGTTGCTCCTGCAGCCATATAAACCTCAAATTAAACAACAAATACTGAGCAACAAATCAATTTAACTGGAATTAACCAACTTTTATGAAGATGATAGGGTTCTAGAGTCACATTTGTGTCCTTCTTTGGTTCCAACCTGGTCTTGTTACTATAACTCTTACTATTTTGGTAGCATCAAGTGGCCAGTCGGAGTTTTTATTCTGGAAAAAAAAAAGCTTTCTGGGATAGAAATGAAACCATACTGGCTTCAACGTGTGTTGACTGATCAATATATTTGAAAAACAGTTAAAAAAAAAAAGAAGAATAAACATGGCAGTGGATTCACTGGACCTTTTATAATCTAAGGCTTCTTATGAGAAAATCAGCTGACAAAACAAAAAAAAAAAATCACAAGTAGGTCCTTTTCCCTTCATTTCTGAGGGTTGTACGGTGGATCTGTCCTTTAACTGGCCTGACAGTGCTCAGTCTGGAAGATCTGCAATCTGCTGAAGGTCCTTTGGCAATTCTGTCGTCACTTCTACCAGGAAATAAAATCTTCAACGACACAATAAAAACTAAAAGTAAAGAGCAGCTCATAAAGTTATTGTGTGGTCATGAATTAACCGTTTAACAAACCTCTCTTCCCCTTACATGTTGATGTGGAAACATTAATGTTGTAGTTATTGACGTTGCCCTGATTTGTGATTCAAACAAACCAGATAAGAAAACCATGAACGTTGAGAAGCCGCGGTGGACCTACTGGTGGTAAACATTACGTATAAAGTACTGCTTTTAGAGGTAATTAACATGTTTCTCATAGAAAGATTTCTTGCAAACATTACCGTGACAAGAGCTGGAATTAAGAACCGGTAAGGAATCAGATGGATAAGCAGAATCTGTGCTGATGTTAAGAAAATCCAAACGATACCAAACCCGATGAGACGGGCAGAAAACACTTGGGTGTGCGCTGGCTGGAGGTTCGGTCCAGCTCCTCACTGGTCCCGCGCTTCATACAGCAGTTTGGCCGCCTGTCAGGAGAAATGGGAGAGATTTTATTTGTTAATCTTCTTATAACTTGTCCTTTTCTTTTGGTTTCATCATCTATAGTTTTGTCATTTTCATATATTAGATGTTGCATGAATGTGTTTCCATTTTCATGTCAGAAGATGCAGATAAAGTTTCAACTTGTTTGTTTGTGTTGAAATTATTGATTCATAGATCAACATTTTGTGGTTTCACAAACAAACCAAACAAATTCCTCTTAAAATGGTGAGAATATCACAGGAAACTAAAAATGACAGAAGAAGCAGATGAAGAAGAAAAGCATTAACCTTGAGAAAGTCGCACACACTCGCCGACCACTTCATCAGGTCCACTTGTTCAACTGCTTGTTACCACAAATATCTAACCAGCCAATCACACGGCAGCAACTCCAAACGGTCATGTAACGTGGTGAAGACGACTTGCTGAAGTTCAAACTGACAATCGGAACGAGGAAGAAAGAGGATTTAAGCGACTGAACGTGGCATGGTTGTTGCTCTGAGTATTTACTGGGATTTTCACACACAACCATCTCCAGGGTTTACAGAGATGGTCTGAAGAAGAGAAAATATCCAGCGAGCAGCAGTTGTCTGGACCAGAATGTCTGGTTGGTGTCAGAGGTCAGAGGAGAATGGACAGACTGGTTGGAGATGATAGAAAGACAACAGGAAGTCCAATAAGCACTGGTTCCAACCAAGATCTGCAGAACAGCATCTCTGAACACACAACAAGTCCAACCTTGAAGCAGATGGGCTACAGCAGCAGAAGACACACCGGGTGCCTCCTGCCAGCTAAGAACAGGAAACTGAGGCTACAATTCACACACACTCACCAACACTGGACAATAGAAGATGGAGAAACGTTGCTGGTCTGATGAGTTTCCATTTCAGCTCCACATTCAGATGCTAGACTCAGAATCTGCTGGAAACATCATGAAAACATGGATCTATCCTGCCTTGGATCAAAGCTTCAGGCTGCTGCTGGTGTAATGGTGGGGGGAGGTTTTCTTGTCCCACTTTGGGCCCCTTAGTACCAGCGTGGCCTGGTTTAACCAGCACAGCCTACCTGAGTATTGTTGCTGACCATGTCCATCCCTTTATGACCACAGTGGAGCATCTTCTGATGCTACTTCCAGCAGGATAATGCACCATGTCACAAAACTCAGATCATCTCCACCTGCTTTCTAGAACATGACGATGAGTTCACTGGACTCCAACGGCCTCCACAGCCACCAGATCTCAGTCCAGTAGAGCAGCTTTGGGATGTGGTGCACAAGCAAGGTGGACCTGATAAAGTGGTAGGTTATTGATGGTCCAGAGGTTTGGAGTCATGGTAATTGTACCTTGTGCATCGCAGCCAGCCAGAATGAGGCCAACTTCTTGTCATCGGTAACCTCCATGCGGAGCTGCTGGGCATCTTGAGAGCCCATTGGCTTGTAATGAAGCAGCATGCCGCTGGCCCGCGACGTCCCCCCTACACACACATGCAAAACACATTTTATTTCTCCCCTTAAAGATAAGATTTATTTAAAAACCTGTTTTACACTTTCTAACCACAAGAGAGAACGTAAGACAAAAATAATCTATTACTATCGAGACTTTATAATAAAACTTTATTTCTTAGAGTATTTCAAGTGATCAATGAAACATCGAGCTAATTAAAAGGAAAAGAAAAACCTAAATGCAAAGATCCTTTACATCAAGAACCACAAGAAGGTAAAAAGACTAAACATTTCTGCTCTCACACACACACACACACACACAGATGAAAGACTAAACTCAAAATGAGAGACACGGAGTTAAAAAAAAGAAAAACTAAAACAAAAGGAGAAATATTGCTTAAAATAAAATAAAAAGAAGCTACAATCAAAGAACCGGTAGCACCGGAAAGGTTTGATGTTAAAGACCGAAACAGAAAACATGCAGCAGGAACGTTTCAGGATCCTAACAGGATCATGTTTGGAGGTCATTTTAAGATCAATGAGCAGCTATGCAGCGCACATTATGGGTGTAACAATACATCAGTTCACTCATCCAACGGCATTGATCCTGATCGTCAACGTTCTTCAGAAAGAACTGTTTCTAAATCCAACGGTGTGACGTCAGACTGAAGGAGCCTGGTTGTTACCGAGCTGTGTACATATTTAGTTTGAGACTTTAAATAGGAGGAAGGTTTAAACTTTATCCCGAATTTATTCTGTTTACCTTGAAGATTTTAATGTAAAACATTTTTTTCATTTAAATGTCTGATTGATGATTTTGATGATTTAGTTGTTTTTATTTGATATGAAAGGAAGTGACTGTGCTAAATCATGTGGTATCGTTTCATATCGATCTCTGGACCCTAAACTGAATCAAGCTGAAATCATATTGTAGAAAAATGTATGATACCAGCAAACACTGAGACGATCAAACTAGTGATTTACACGTCCTGGTGTAAGCGCCTGCTGTCAAACCTGCAGCTGCTGGTGGTTTTGTTTGAGCGATAGCAACATTAGCTTTGTGAGAAATAGAAAAAAAATCTAAATTATGTCCCGTTTCCACCAACGTGTCCCAGTCAGGACAGAACAGGTCAGTGCGCATTTCTTTTGTGTGTTTGCGTGAATATCCGACACGAATCGCCCCACTTCTGTGGACCAATCTTATCCAAAAGGTGGAGACGGACACGCTGTATTCTACTGATTGTCTTCACTCGGCATTAAGAACAAAGCAGGAACAGCTCCATGTTTAAATGCACAGAGCATTTTTTTTTGTTTGTTTCTGTGTCATGTTTTATTCTAACGTCTCTGTGACGTCACACTAACCAGCTGATGGCTACCGGGTAAAGGTGCTGCTGGCCGAGGAAACCAGCAGAAATCAGGGTTTACTGAACCAAACCGTCCCCACTGACATGGACCTGCTGGTGGAAGCAGGACTGATGAGAAGCTTCAGGTGAAAATAAAACAAAATGGTCCTTTAAATCAGGGACGTCAAACTCTGGTCCTTGAAGGCGGCAGTCCTGTAGGTTGCAGGTGTGTTCTTGCTTCAACAACAAGCTGTTGGATCTATTTGATTTGAATCAGGTGTGTTGGAGCAAGGAAACATCTAAAACCTGCAGCTCTGCAGTTTCACACTCCAAATTTAAATAGTGTAAATACAAAGCTGTGTCTTCTTTAATAAAACCGTCTTTATCCAAGAGAACAAAGTAAAGGTGCAAACATGTGAAAGGTGAGTAAATTCTGTGGAGAAATCGTTTATAGTTAGAATTACTCATCTAACGATTACTAATTAATGATTCAACGTTCAGCTTAAATTCTGTTTGTTTACCAATGAAAATAATACATGATGAAAGTAATCTGCTCGAGGTAAAACCTTGTTTAACTGAGCTGATTTGTTGTCATGGTTGCCTTTAATCTGATGACCTAAGAACCACTTACTACTTGGTCCATTTTTTACATTTTTCCACTTAAAAATTCTCCAAAAGAAATAATAATTTAAAATCTGGTATTGTTAATGACTGACATGTGCAAAGGTGCAATAATTCCCTAAAAATTTTAGTTTCCTTTCCGTAAACGGAAAATATTTCATTTTCTGTGTTTTTAATCATTACAAATATGCAGGTAAATATTTCCAAACTGACATTAAAGGGCTAAAATTATTTAGGAAATACATAAATAAGCTCAATAGTTATGATGAGGATTAAAGACTTAATACTTTTTTGTACAAAGGCTAAAAGGCTGCACAAGGCTTATAAAATGAAAATAAACAACTTGACAAGTTTTAAATTTAAAGGATTTTTTCCTCTTCTTGCTTGGAAAATAATGGACTTTTTATCTGTTATCTAAACTGTGAAATGTGAGCAGCTTCCTTCTCCTTCGGGATACTTTCAGGGCTTTAAAACATGAGGTGTGATGAAACAGAAACGAATCAGAAGCTTCGTGTCATGCAGACAGAAAAGAAATGCAGGGATGGCGTGAGGACATGAGCGACTGGACGGGTGGAGGCTGTGTGGAGGGAGGCGGAGCCAACCTTCGGAGACACAGTGACTGTCCAGCAGACTGGTGTAAGTGTGAATGTCATCCTCTGAGCCCAGAGGAAGAAGAGCCGCCCAGCAAAGTCAAAGCAGCGGAAAAAACAAGGTGTTAGAGCAGAAAAACAGATTCTGTGTTAATCAGAGAAATTTCTTAGTTATTTACTGACTAAACATTTATGAACAGCAGAAAATTGAGATATTTATTTATTTAAATTTTTTTTTGTGGTTTGAAACACCTCTAGAACTAAATTACTCCAAAGTATTTCTAATACACACAGTCTTACCTCCTGGACTCGTCCCATCTGTCAAGATCTGCATGCTGGAGATCCGAGACAGCTCCACCTCGAAGTGGCTTTCACCGTCGAGGAACAGGTACCTGGTGATCAGGTCCAATAAAAAGATAGAGACACGTGATCAATAAACACTGGGGGACTCATAACAACGTCTGGTAAAATATCTGATCATAGAAGACCTGCATCAACACCTGAGCCTTCTGTCACTGAAAATGTGATGTGACTTTTAGATTATTATAATTTTTATCATTCCAAGTTATAGTAAGTTGCTATAACTTATAACCTCTTTTGTTCTTATCAGAGTATTTTGGGCACTAGTGGTTTTATTTAAAGGTGGTCTAAGAGGAAAATGGACAGAGGGGTGGAGATGAGGAGATAATATGGACCAAATGGTGACAAATCAAACCTGGATCGGCTGTAATGAGGAGCTCCATCCACTCAACCACTTCAGCTACCTGACACCCTGTTTACTTATATTCTAAGATAAATAGTGTAATAAAAAAATTAAGATAAAGTTTTCTAATGAATTAAAAAAGATAAAACCATCCATTCAGGCTGCCTGACGAAACAACCCCAATGAAAACTAACTGATGTGTTTCACACATGTACAGCAGCTCTGAAAGTCCACGCCAGCAGCTCCAGGTGTTCTGTGGAGACATTCCATCAACTTACCAAGTCACAGCTAGAAAAAGACCCACAGGTTCATTAATGTTCCTGCTGTTAAAAACTGCTGCGTCCACTCACTATGCTCGATATAAACTGGTCCATCTCAACGTGCTGCAAACAAAACTTTATTGTTTCCAGCTGAGCGAACGAACGCGCCTCCTGCTGGAAACGTTCCTGCAGTGTGAAGAGCAGCTGCAGAAAGATGTGTCTTCTACAGACTGTAAAATATAACATCCTAAAATAAAAAAGTGAAGCAAAACCTAAATAAAGGCAAAAATAATATGAAAGCAAAAACAAAATAAAGAATCAACACTTACAGCAAAAAGCTATCAACAAAGGTTAACACAGAAAAAGTAACACAACCACTGATCCTGCTCAGATCTCAGTGGGTTTAGGCTCAATTGTTTTAACTGGTTTCTGCTCACAGCTCCACCAGCTCGAGAGACGATGTTACACACCGTCCGCTCGGTAACAGAGCAAACGATTCTCTGATTTACCCCAAAACACAGGGAGCAGATAGATTCAGTCTGGTAAATAACACGAAGAGCACAAAGTGTCTAAATTCACGTGCAAGAAGTCAAACTTGATCTCAAATCATCCGAACATTAAGTGAAATCAGGACAGGAGAAATCTGGAGGCGTACCACGCTCAGACTTACCTGTGGTTGTTGGAGAGACGGCACGTCATGGTTTCAGACTTCTCCGACGTTCCCAAAGTGACGATGAAGGTGCTTCCTGGAAACATGAAGGAAACATTCATCACTGCTCACACCCTTAGTGGTACAGACTACCACCAGCACCAGGAAGAAAGCAGTGCTCATTTTTTAAAGCCTGAAAATTAATTCTGTTTCCAAAATGTCAGGAAAAACACAGGAAGTGTCACAGCGACCCCTGTTTTAGATCCAGCTTCTCGTTTGTCTCCATAATAAAGAACAATTTTTAAAGAATTTGCAGCTCCTTATAACAAAAACAATTCTCAATGAAAATTTCATTAATATATATTTTTACACGTACAAAGCCATGAAAAGTGACGAAACACAGAGCATGCTGGGAAATGATCACGCCAAAGTGACTGTTGCATCTCACCTCCCAGCAGCACTTTGAGCTGCTTGTCGTAGAACTCCACCTCCTTCTGGGAGACCAGGCTGCACTCGGCACACTGCCGGACCGGGTCGACGAAGCACATGCGCGGCAGCTCCACCTTCTTACTGCAGCATTTATCACAGAAACAGCGGCCGCACCGCCGGCAGTGATGCTGGAGAAGATAAAAAAACTCCCTCACATCAACAGGTATTTATTATTCTGAGGGTAAAGTCTAATGTGTGGCCTACATCACACATATGTTTGTCGGATACACAACCAACTACAGAAAACAATCCTGAATCCAAAATGGCGTGTGACACTGGCTCCATTGTGCTTGTACAAGCCTGAAAAAACAACACTGAAGTGATGCTGAAGCGCTTGAACTTGGCACATTACACCGAGACAGTCCTGCCTCATCTCTGTATGCAGCGGCAGCTTGTGACGGGAAAGATGAAGAAGCCATCTTTCACCGCGCAGTGAAATCTTTGCAAAAGAAAAGTGAGTAAATAAAAGGACAAAATAAAATCTGCATATTTATTAAACTCAAATGAAAGGGGCCGATATATTTTAACATGCATCATAAACACTGCTCATCAAAAGCAATTTTATACATCATCATACATCTGAGAGACACACTGGCTGGCTGGCTGGCTGGCTGGTTGGTTGGCTGGCTGGCTGGCTGGCTGGCTGGTTGGCTGGCTGGCTGGCTGGCTAGTTGGCTGGCTGGCTGGCTGGATTCCAAAGTTGCATTCAGTATCAAAAAAGATTCTTTGACAAAGGCAGTTCCCTTCAAATTAATCATTTAGATTTTTAAGACTGAAAAGACATTTCAATAAAAAAAAGTAAAATATTCTGACTTCATAGAACCTGTACACTTGATTGTTGTGCATTAAATACTGTGTAGCAAAATGTAAGACTTTGAGACATTCAATTGTCAGAAATTATCCAAATTTTGCCTTCATCAGTTCTTCAAACATCCTTGTTTCACTATTTATCATCATAAGATACTGCACGCGAGTTTCAGACAGCTACAAGTTATTTCATGGATAGTTCCCCAAGTTTCTGGTGTGTGATCACGAGTTATCTAACTGTTGTTGTAAAACATGGAAATAGTTCTACAGCTGTAGTCTGTATGTTTGTAAGGTTTTTACTCAGCAGTGGTTTTCAAAAGTAGATCTACCCAAGAAATCTTTTAAAATATAAATAAATTAATATCATCGCTCATTTACTACATATTTAAGAGTCAGTGTGATGAGGATGAAGCCCATCAAACACAGGTTGGTTTTTGCATAAACAAGTACTGGAGCACATCAATACCTCTGTACACCAGTGGTTCTAAAACCTTTTCTACAACGACCCCCTTTGGAGGAATAAACATTCCCAGGCTCCCCCACCCTTATATTATATACACAGAGCAAAGGGACCGAGGAGGGATATGAAGAGGACATCTATCTATCTATCTATATATATATATATACACACCTTACTATACTCATCACAGACATGAGGAAGATGTAACAAGAAACACATTTACTGTTAAGAGCAAGATATCTGCCCTCTTTCATCTCAGTGTTTGACATTCCTGTCATGTTGCCGCACCAACCCGGGGGGCCCGCCCCCAGTTTGAGAACCACTGCTGTACACCAATTTATCTTCTATAAATACAGCATTCCTTCCAAACACAAACATCATCCAGTACAAAGACACTTCTTATGGACAAACAGCGGAACAGAGTTTGAAAAAATATCAAACAAGGAGCCACAACAGTTTCCAGTGCAGCCAAAACTGTCCAGTGACACTTTGCATGTGCTTAAGCACAAAGGAAAAAAAGAGTCGTGTGTTTAATTGATGCTGAGACATACTTTGAGGGCGATTAGTGCTACAAACATCTGGCCTCTAAGTGGATGATGTCACATGAACCTTTTTTGGGTGCACGAACAAGCAAAAGGGATGAGAGTGCATGTCTTGTGGATACAACTTCCAGGTAAAAAAAAAAAAAAAAAAAAAAAGGTGGGAAACCAGTTTAAGAAATAATAATAATTAAAAAAAAAGTAAATTATGTGTAAAAAAAAAAAAAAAAAAAAGCATTTCCCCTATTTTTGATGGTTCATGTACGTATGACTGTGCTCAGCAGTTTCTGTTTTTATCTGATTAATGTGCAGACAGGAAGTCTGCCAGAAAGTTTCGTTATTTATTTTCAAGCAGAAATCTCTGGATGTAAAGAGTGTTTGAACCTTTGTTGCTGATCAACAAAAGAACAGCCAAAAGCTTCTTCATGGAGCTAAGAGATTATTTCAGGCCTGGATCTTCTGCATTTCCTCTGAGGTCTGCAGCAGATTATAGAAACTAAATCAAGAGAATGAAAAGTCTTCACACAGAATCTATTATGTTGGACATTTACCATGAAAACTGCTATTTATGAATGACAAGGGGGGGTTGCAAGAGGGAAGACGAAAATATCAACTAGCAGCTTCACCACAGGGATATTTTTCTTTCCAAGCAAATAAAAGAACTACAATAACAACGAGAACAAGTAGAGCCACCGTGCTGTCAGCAGTCATTGGAAAAGCATTCATGGCACCACCCTCTTTGTGTTTTCATGCCAAAAATGAGCAGATGTAGAAACAGAAAACCAAAGTTAAACAAAATCTTCAGTTTCTTGCTCATCAGTCTATTTTCTCAGTCTAAAAAAAGGCAGACTGTGACATGACAAACCTTTCTTTTGATAAAGTCAAACTTGGTGTCGCACTGCATACATCTTGGGCACTGGATGAGGGAAAGAGAAGAAAAACAGGATGTTACACAACATGCTGAGCTGGGCAGATTCTAGTTCAACAGAAATGTGAGTTATGTGCTACTTTATATCATGCACAAGTATCAACGGCTGGTCAGCCTTGTTGCAGATCATGGGTGGTACATTTTAGGATAATGTGGCAACACAAGAGTTTTATCATTAACTGCAGCTTGTAAAACCATGTTTTAACAGCTTTAAGGAGGTGAAAGCACGATATTTTTAAGATTGGCTAATTCAATAATAGTTTACAGATTAATAGTGAACCTAGAGGTCAGCTAAAGATAAATGATCTACTCTGTGTGCCTGAACTTCAGATATACAGTTAGTGCCCGTGTCTCCTGATGTAGTTTCATGGCACTTGCACAAACAACCTGTTGTCTGTGTAATAATATTACACAGTTCTCTGAGCTAGCAAAGCAGCTCCTGCAGCTAGTTAGCTAAACATTATCAGCAGTGTGTGACGTGACTGATGGTTAAAACACAGAACAAAAGGGATAATGTTACTTTAAGGAGAACTTTTGCAAATAAAAATGGAAAATAAGTTTGACAGACAGCTTTAGATGTCAACAATGTGGTTTTCTGGCACGCTCCGTAACCTGCCTGACTGGCCATGGCAGCTTACAACGCCCAGTACAGGGACAAATTGCGATGTCCAACCAGCGTCAAGTTGACTGCAGTTAGGAGGCAGAAACCGGAAACTGGAGTTTTAACACTATAAATAAACGCAGCATAGCTATAACACAAGTTCGTGAAAACTAAGACGTGTGCTGTAAAATTGAAAGACGATTAATTGGCAAAATACACAAATAAGTGGGCGTAAAAGGCAATCAAAAGACTTAATCGGTTACGGGCATGGTTCAGGCTACGGAACTTACGGTGAAAAACCCAACCGGAAGCGCTCTGTTTATATCTATGTCTAGCTAGCTCCTGGTTGGTGTCCAAGGACTCTAATAGCTTATCGCTGTTTGATCTGCTTGTCTCACCTCTTTATCCGGGACCCACTGCGGCTCGTCTAGGGAGAAGGGGCTGTTAAAAGCTCCGTTTTCCGGAACCATTCGAAGGCCACTGGGGCTGCGGACGAGTTTCTTCCCGTCAGGTACTGAAGACATTTTCCTTTAGTGGATGTTTCTTTCCTGTTCTACGGAGTCTTCTTCGACAACAAACTCCCATAAGGACACGCCCCCATAATGATTGACATGACAGTCAACAAATCAGGACACACAAACGAGATCACGTGACGTCCTGGGCAAACTAGTTTGGCTTTTTACGTTTCCGCAAAAATGACTTATTTCTGATACAGAAAAAAAAGTAAAAAAAAAAAAAACTAAAAACAATTGTATATCAATGACAGCTTTAATGATAGAACTAAATGCTTAATAAAAAAAATATTCGTATTAAAGAAATGTAATTTAACAAAAAAAAGCATGATATTGAATGTCATTATTTATTATTATTATTAATATATGAAGTAACTTTAATAGTATTTAACTTTTAATAGTTAATAGTTTGAATGTGAGAAGTAAACAGTGCATAATTCAATACCGATTTTATTCTTCAAATAAAGTTATGATTATTTAAGACAAACAATTTCCACTCACATAGGATATGATAGTAAATCACTTTGACAAAAACAAATTTATCCACAATTACAGTGCAGTTAAGAGTTAAACAACAACATAGGTTTGTACATGAGATTTATTTAAATTGCATCAACTCCTTCGTCGTTAACATTTTCTCCTCTGTGCAGCAGTGCTCTGTAACACCTCATAACCCTCTACACACAATGCAGATGAGAAAAGCCACAACATGAGCAGCAGTTACATGAACTAGTAGTATAATGCCAGTCTAAACCAGGAACATGTGTTTACTATACACACAAGACATAAAGATGGTTGTGTGTTGTGTTTAACAAAGAGGCCAGAGTTTATCAAGCGTGTATTCAATCATTTTTGTGATTAGAATAGAAAAAAAACATTTAAAAACACAGCCTAATGTAACTGATGCCTTTGGAAAAAATGGAGTCTGTATTAGTGTCACAGGACTGAACAAAAAGTACAAAAACAAAGCTGACTGAAAAAATGTTCAAACTTAAAGTAATTTGGGAATATGTTCAGTACTTAGGCTTGAGGTTATGCTCTCCTTTTTTTCTCTAGATCTGGAGCTGGTGGGTTTTAAGTGTGGAAATCTGATCACCAATCAGGTCCAACCATTCAGTTATGTCCTTCACTAATATTTATCCTGAGAATATACCTGTATATCCAACCACCCATACTGCCACTACACATCAACATGACCCACATGCAGTGAGCAGAAGTTACACTAACAAAAAAAAGAGCAAAAATGACAGAGCTGGACAGCTTGTCCTTTAAAATGTAACAGCAGGGACACACAGGGCAACAGTTTGGACCAACTTGACTTCAGCGTAGCTTTGATTTAGTTACATCAAATGTGAATCTGTACATTTTAACAGCTGTACTGTGTCAATAAAATAACAATGTCAGATTTTTTCATTTTAAAACTTTTGTTTTAGTTGTTACAGCCTGTAACAACACCAAGGAAGTTCATTGTTAGTTTTGTTCAATACTGAGTTAACGTGGGAAACTTAAAACATATATTTTGTATAGATACATAACTGGAGCTGTATAAGTTTGACTGAAATGTGCAGCAAGGTGTCACGAACACTGCTTTGTCTGCAGCTTCATTTTTTTTAAAATAGTTGTGATTTAATAAAATGTTTGAGTCGCTTAAACTGAAATAAATGTTCAGCTCTAAAAATGCCCTTCACATTTATTCAGTATCAAACATTTTACAGCACCCGCTGCAACCCTTAGGATGACGTTTCAGATGGTTTCTGTTGTAGAAAAAACATAAACTCATTTTTATCCAGCAGCTGAACATCCCGACTTTGTCATTACGTTTTGTAATAGTTTACATTTTCAGATAAAATGTGCAATGAAAGCAGAATTTTTTAAAATAAATCCCCGTTGTAAAAGACCTGTTTTAGGCTTCTTTAAAGAAGGTAATTTATGCAGACATTGCAGTAGATGTTAGTTCTTTTCCACCAGCTATGACTAAAAATTGGAGCAAATGAAAACTAAGTGAGGCTGTGAATGGGAAACGTACACGTCAACCGAGGAAGACGTTAAAGTGTCAGGACAGAAAATTAAAATCTCACTGTGCCTGAAAGAATAAAACAAAAGAAAACAAATGAAAAAGGAGTTAATATTTGTGATAGAACTGGAAGAAATGCCATTTGATTCAAGTGTTTTATGTACTTTTTAAAAATATATTTAACAAAAACTTGTTTTCCCCTGTTTACAAAAGAAAACGGCTGAATGAACAACCTGGTGACTCTAGTCTAAATCTGAATATAAATTTACAAGTAGTGGTTATTTGTCACCATCGTTGCAGGTATTAAATCATTTATACACATTTTTAATTTTCCTTTTCCACTTTCATCGCTGCTACCACACAAACCTCTGTGCTTCATCACTTCCTGGAGTCTCCGTATAAAAAGCAGAGCGTTCAGCAGTCGGACCATAAAAACATTTCTATTCAGATTATTTCACCAAAAATAACCGAGGCTGTCGGATCTGTTCAGGCTTTATAATTATTTCCTTTTTTCTTAGGTTTTATTTCTGAGGAAAAAAAACAAGAAAATGGAGGGAAAAGAACCATAATTCTAGCATTATGTTGGGAACGCCTCCAGAGAAATCTGTGCTCAGAGTTTTCATTTTAAAAGTTTTAGTAATGTAAAAAAACACAACGCAACACAAGCTTTAGTCTCAAATCAGAACAATAAAATATAAAGAATGTTCTTTTTTTATTTTTTTATTCTGTCTTTTGGTTCGTTAAAATCAGTTTGTTGTTCTGGTGAAAATTCCTTTAAGCCACTTATTTCCACAGATGAATGATTAAACTGCATTTTTACTTAATATTCTTATTTGTGCCCTTTTATTAACTTCCTCTAATATTATATTTGGTACATTTCATTCAAGTCTTGCTAAATCACATTTTACTCTTAAAATTGTGTTTATGCATTTATTTTAAATAAACCTTTGTTTTCATTTACCTTGTTTTAATGGTTTATATTCCATTAAAAGCACTTATGGTGGTGTTAGATTAAAAACTGTTTAACAGAACATTTAAAAGGTTAAACATTTGATATTCTTTAGTTAAGGTATATTAAATGTTAATATATTTTATTATTGATCAGATATTTCTTGATTTAATTGAAAAATCTGCTCCTTTGGGACAGAATTTATGGCTGTGGACAACCTTTTATTTCTATATGTAATTTACAGAATTATTTCTTCATTTATTTGACATTATAATAAAACTTTATGTAAAAAATTGATTCATCCAAAGGAATGAATTTCAACCTCCACTCTTTAAACGATGGACCCTCGTGGTACAATAACTTCTCCGTAAACTTATATTTATTTATTTTTGTCTTTATTTTTTTCACTTCGGTCTACCAACATTCAGTCCCGAAGCAAGACCCTCACTGCTGGAAATTAAACTGAAGATGTCTTAATTAAGACTTTATCAACCAAATGCAGGTTTCAGCATTTCAAGCATTTCCCCAGTATACCATAAATATATTAAAATGACTTTGTATGGATGCACAATGAGCTTCACCACTTTATATAAAGCTAATTAAAGCACTAGAAAGCTGGAAACCAGTAAAATCTATGAACTGGGTTTTATTAGTGTGACTCAAAACGTCCAGCTTCAGTAAATATACATTTTTAGGATAAAATTCAAGTCAAATCGACATTTTAAAGTGATATATTTTGATTTAACTACATCCTGATTGCTGTTAAAAGCAACAGGAGAATAACTGTTCCTTTGGTAAGAGCAAATATGTGCTGTTTGTTCATTTACCCTTTAAATGTCCTTTGAATATTCATTATTTATTCCATGGAGTATTATTTATTCACCTGGAGTGATTTAATCTTAGCAGACTGTGTGAAACTGCAACCTTCATGTTCAGCAGACTGATAAAGGAGACATGAAAAGCTTCAGAGCAGAGCCAGGACGGAAAAACAGCATTTAAAAAGATATTAAATCCAAATGTAAACCCAGAACCGCATCCATCAGCACCTACATCTGAGGTCATTCAGGCCAGTTTAAGCTTCCATTAGCTAAATATCTTCAACCAGTAGATTGTCTGAACTCTGGGAAACTGGTTCAGAGATACGAGGTCCTAGCTGGGCGGAGGAACAAGCATCTGTGGATGCAGAGCTTTAAATGATAGACTGTACATAAAAAGTAGACATAGCCAGTGTGACGTCACTCTTCTGTTTTAAAAACTCAAATTTAGGATTTTGTGGTTACCAAAATCTATTTTGGGTCTATTTGGACCCTAAATTGACAATATTTAAAAAATACAAACTGAGACCAAGTGCTAGAGATGGCTCAGGTAGGTTTACTAACTTACCTACATTTACTTACAATTTCAATAAGATTCTTTATAGTCATGGAAAAATTTCTTCTACCAAACAGTGGAGCAGGTAGTTAAAGGCCTGAGGCCAATATAACAGCAGTCAGTCTATCACAGGACTCATTAACTGTAGTTGATCTTTTTGTCAGAGCTGTTACTTTTTTAAGTGTCAGAATGACCCTAAAACAACAATTATGAGGGTAAACAAGAACAATAAGAACATCTTTTATATGCATGAATCTGCAGAGCAGCAAGTCTCCCTGAGGCCTAACAACTCCTGTTGGAGTTCATCCACTTTACAAAGATGGACTTCCTTCAGTGAGGAAAAAATGAAGTGATAACGAGAATAACTGACATAATTCATTAGTCTTAACTTGTTGCATGGACATTTACTTGTAGTCATTTTGTTTCCGTGGCCTTGGTTTGGGAGTTCTTGCGGTTTAATCTCGACACATCAGCCAATCAGAATTTTTTTCTCGTGCGGCGTCTGAGATTGTGTGATTGGTCGGACATTTTAAGTGGGCGTGGTTACTATGGAAACGGGTGAAGCTGAAGGTCGTCATTACCGCGTCTGCTGGTGGAAAAGATTCAACAAGGCTGGACAGATAGTTTTAATGAACAGCTGATCGAGATGGTGAGAACGTATGAAAATGCACGTGTATGGCACACACGCGCCGCCACGGACCAAAATTCAAACAAACCTTTATCTTGTGCTTGCCACCTCGAGAACAAAAACAAAGTTCTCTGTTCTTACAGAGCATGTAACAAGCGTAATTCCCTGAGTGCTCCGATTCCCGTCTTTTGAAGGTCTGACACTTCCATACTCAGAACTTCTTCAGAACACATCACTTTATAGGAGAGAAAGGAAAAAGGGGACTTTCCCTCTAAGGCTCATCTAAATGGCCTCCGTGTATGACATCAGGTGACTATGTCCATCTTTTATTCACAATCTAAAACGAGAGGCAACTTTTTTAGAGCTGGATTTTAAAACTGAACATTTTTCTTAATAAAATGATTACTAAGAGTAAAATGTCATTAACTGGCCGTTACTCTGCGCTGCAGAACTGCTTGACTCCCTCTCCACCGCCGGAGAAACTGGTATCATTTAGCTCAGCAAAGCTGCTAATAAATAAAGTCTCTCTGAAACTAAACGGAGCCTTGGATTGGAATTAAAGTGACGGGTTGTAACCTGGCTCCCCTCAGTGCAACATCAAGCTAAACTAAAACAAAAGAAAACCTGAAGTCATCCTTCAGCTCCTGGGTTTAACTGGACCAGCCTCTACATCAGAAACATTTGTGAACCTTAACTCTGCCTTCAAGTAAGCGCTAGCATAGCGAAAAATATAAACAAAGATTAATCTAAGTGGGTCACTCAGATCAGCAAAACATTTACAGACAATGCATCTTTGCAGAAACAGACCATGTACATTCACGTTCCTCCTCCATATGCACTGTTAAATACGACCTACTTCCTTTAGAGAGCGCAGAAGTTCAACAAGTGCCATGAAAGTTTAGAACCAGTGCGATGAGCACTTGGTGTGATGCTGAAGCATGAAGTGGAAAGATGAAGCTTTCAGTGGATATTTACAACGAGGGCGATCCGAGAGGTCAGTCCGGTCCTCCGTGACCTTTCAGACGCACGTGTTCGCTGCCGTCAACGCGCCAGGTCCGTGTTGCTGGCGCTCAGGTCGCGACTCTTCCTCAGATGATAATTTCGTTCCTGGACGCGGAAAAATGACAAGAAATTAGATGGAAAAACAAACAAATGTGTTAAACAATCATAAATACTGAGGAACAAACAACTCAAGCAAAATAAATAAGCAAACATGGCTGCTGGCAGCAGCCTTTGCTGCAGCACTGCTGTATGAAACCAGCTTTATTTACAACAAACAAACTATGCAACGTGTTCATTAAACTCCAGCTCATTAAACTCCGGCTCATTAAACTCCGGGTCGATGGCCTGAAACAAGCTCATTTCTGAGCAGGACGGACAGAAAATATCAATTCTAAAAAGTTCTATACAAGATCTGTAATATTTACAAATAAATATTTTACTAAGAAAACAATGTACTTGCTCAAAAGCCTTTAAATAAATGTGTATTTTTAATTTTAGTTTAAACCATTCATTATATTTACATAAGAAATAAATACTTCCTAAAAAGTGGCTACACACAAATGTCTAGTCTATGTGAATGTAATTTAAAGTTTGGCATTTGATTTGTATTTTAATACAGTAATGATTAGTTACGATGATGGAGTTAGTGATGCTGTAATTAGTGGTTGTAGCGAGGACAGCCGGTCAGATGTGACAGGATAATAATAAAAAAGTTTAAGTAATAAAAGACAAGGGTCATGTAAACAGACATCTTAACCAGTTTCCTTCCATTAGAAAATAAGAAATTTAATTAATTTGTCCAAACACCATTTTCTCAAACTTTTTTCTTGACATATTTTGATTATATTGTTGAAATATTAAAATTTCTCTTAATACTTTTATTTTACCAAAAGTGCTTCAAGATGTTCGTTGGACAGGAAACTCTTTGGGAACATAACCGTTTACCTCACCGATGGTCTGTCACATGTTGCTACCATAAGATAATCCAGTATTATTACATTATCGCAGCTTTTTCATCTTCAGGTTTGTTTCTTTGGAATATTTTTTACAGTAACATGTTATGACTTCTTTCCCTGAATATTTAAAAATATTTATTTATTCTTAAACTTTTCTTTTAAAGATTCTACCTTTTTTCTACTAATACACTTTTTCCTTTATTTATAGTTTTTCCTCGTTTTTCTCTAATTACACCCACAATTTTCTACAACTGAAATTCTTTAACTTTTACCTCTCATGTCTCTTAACCGTAAACAGGTCAACATAGTTTAGAACGTACCATGTTCTTTTAACGTAACTAGAATTTAGGCAGAATTTGGTGGATCTGAATTTGTTTTTTAGAGCAGTGGCTCTTCCAGTACAATCCTCCTTCATGTGAAGGCTGCACCAGTACAATAACATGACCTATAAATAATAAAAACTCCTGATTTCACCCTTTGCTTTAGTGCAAGGAAATACATCAAGATGTTTAATCAATTATCCTTTTAGAAAACATTATGAACCTGAAATTTCTTCAGAAAATTAAGTAAAATTTCAACAATATTTTGTCCTTTAAACATGTTTTATTTTATTTTTACTTCAGTTTTAGATATATTTTACATATTAATTTTATAAAATAAATGTTATTCAAAATGTATATTATTTTTAAATAAATTTAATTAACTTCATATATATATATATGAAATGTATTCTAAATTTTTATATACATTATATTTTCATCTATGTTTTAACTTATTTTTACATATTTATTTACATATTCATTTTAGATATTTACACATTTGCATTACAACTTATAGATCACAAAAGCTCCTAAGCATTTCTCTTCCTCCTTCCCTCCTGGTTTTAACTGTCAACCATCCATCACAGGTCAGAAGCAGCCTTTAAAACAAAAATGGCCGACTGCAGGTACTTTTGGTGTTGTGACATCAGGCTTCTTACTTGGTAGTGGTCGCTCGCTGCCTTGTCCGCCACGTTTAGAACCCCCAGAGAGCTGGCTCGCTTCATGCTGCGCCCACATGCAGAGAGGCAGGGTGAGGGGGTCAGAGGTGAGGGGGTGGAGAGTCAGGCGTGAGGATATGAGCTCAGTAGAGGTTTATGTGGAGGTTAATTATGTCCATGATATTGTCACACAAAGGTTAGTAAGACAACATCTCACGTGTTGAATTATCCCTAACCCTGTTAAAGGTTAACAGTAAAACTTTGGTAGCCCTTTCTAAAAGGTTTTCTTCATTCATTATGAGGACATTTTGCCAGTTTGTGAAAAACATCTCAAGCTTTCATTAGAAACTTTGACACCGTCCTTTTACTAATGAAGGATGGGTGCAGATATCTCTGGTCTGTTAAACGCTAAATGAACCAAGACCTGATTTTAGAAAAGTGGCACTGCAGAAAACAGCCATCTTAAAAGTCACTGAGCAAGTTTTAAAATTCAAAAACATACATTTAATGGCCATTTTATCAGGTACACCTGTTTAAATGCTTGTTAACGCAAATATTTAATTAGCCAATCACACGACAGATACGTAATGCACGTGCTCAGGTAGACATGATGAAGATGTTCAAACTGAGCATGAGAACGAGGAAGAAAGGGATCTAAGGGTACCGTGTGTAAGAATTACTGACATCTAGTGGTAAAGATGGGAATAACAATTACTTCAAATACACGATGGTAAATGGACGGTGGCCGTCAGTGGCCAAATTTCTTCCAACCATAAACATTTTTTCATCTGTAAGCGGATCCAGTGGAATGAAGTGCAGCACAGACAAGTAACTACTTCAACATTGTGTGTATGTGAACCGTCTTCTTCTATGGTGCCTTTTAATGCAAAACCTATCCCAAACGGTGCTATAGCGTCAAACAAAGCCAGTACTGCAGTTTTAAAGCTCAGAGGTGGAGGCGTGGTGGAGGTCTGCGCTCTCTGTGTAATTCTAGTTTTAGTAATGTGATTAGATACAACACTGTTTTTAATGATATAGTAAAATTTTCTTTGATCTTTTTATTTAGTTACAAATTGCTCCTTCGTGTGACTTTGAACGTGGCACGGTTGTTAGAAACTGCTGATCTACTGGGATTTCCACACACAACCATGTCTAGGGTTTACACAGAATGGTCTGAAGAGTATTGTTGCTGACCATGTCCATCCCTTTATGACCACAGTGGAGCATCTTCTGATGCTACTTCCATGTCACAAAGCTCAGATCATCTCCACCTGCTTTCTAGAACATGACGATGAGTTCACTGGACTCCAACGGCCTCCACAGCCACCAGATCTCAGTCCAGTAGAGCAGCTTTGGGATGTGGTGGAACGGGAGATTCTCATCATGGATGCAGCCGACAAACCTGCAGCAACTGTGTGATGCTGTCATGTTAATATGGAGAAAACCTCTGAGGAAGGTTTCCACCACCTTGTTCAATCTATGACACCAAGAATTAAACCCAGTTCTGGAGGAGAAAGGGGTCCAACCTGAGGCTAGTAAATTGGACCTGATTGCTGGTGAGTGTACTTGTTCTGTTTTAGTAGAAAATCTGGAAATTTTACAGGATAAATATCCAGATAAAACTATCACAATGAGTTTGAAAAAGAAAAAAAAATGCAGTTTTGTTTTAATCTAAATGATAAAGTTTTTTGTTTTGTTTTTTTACTGTAAAAATATTCTCAATGCTCAGTCTTGAGGAAAAGTAGGATTCCTTTATGTATGGGTCGGATGCATATGAAGCATTTAAATGCATCCCTTAATTGAAATGCTTCATATCTCCTACTGTACCTATTAAATATTGTGGATTCCTGCTTCCTTTGCTGGTGGGAAGATGAAAACTGTAGTTCCTCTAGTTTCTTTTGGAGGCATTTAACCTCTGTTTTGTCTTGTTGAATTAGAAAAAAGAAAGAAAACACTCAAACAGAAACATTTCTGCAGTGGTTTGACGTCTCAGCGATGAGGATGATGAGGACAACCAGGTCGTGTCCATCAAGCCTCATGAGCCGCAGTGAAGAGCAGCACCAAAAAGGAAAATAAGACACCAGTGAGCACACAGATGAGGCATGCAAGTTGAGAGGAAAGAAAAACATTTATTCATAAATGGAAAAAGAAAAAAAAAAGAAATTCAGCACAGCATTGAATTCTACACAAGAACAGCCACGCAGACATGTTGTTTTCCAAATAAAAAATAAAATAAAATCCAAAGCTGTGTGAAACTGAGCAAGGTTTCCAAAAGCCACAAATTCCAATAAATAAATGTAGAATTATTAGTGATAAATGAGGCATAACAAGCTGAAGGCAACTCAAAGCAGACATTAGTAGTTTGTGTCTCACTGCAGATATTCTTCGTCAAGGATATCACAACATAGTGTGTGTGTGATTATTTATTTTATTTATTCCCGTTTTATTACTTTCCTTTGGTTTTCCGCTGTAAAAATGTTCACATTTGGTCCCATAAAGTGCCATTTGTGATTTTATATGTAAATAAAATCAGTTTGTATGTATATATACATGCATACCTACACTGACGGGGCTCCACATGAAAGCAAACATGTGGATTTAAGATAAAAATGTCATTTTTTAATTTATTTTTTCTTGTTTAAAAATATTTTTAACAGGTTTAAAAAAAGAAGGTATTAGTGTTTGCTCCTTATATGAACACGTTTATTAATGATAGTAACTTTTTGACCATTTTCTCCTTAAAAATACTTTAATTTTCATTTCTGATCAGCTTATCATGAATACTGATCTTAAAATATTGCATCTTTTTCTAGAAATGTTTTAATGTAAAAAACTTTATAAAAATATTGCATTTTATTCCTTTTTCTTCTAATATAAATACTTCTAAGTATTCCCAAATTTGAGAATGAAATGAATGTTTTCTCAAAACACTTAAAAACAATACAACTTGCTGAGATAAACCATTTTTTCTGCTTATAACCCTTTTCTCTTCTTGTGGAAAATACAGTTTTCCCTTTAAGATGTAAACAGTAATAATTAAAATATTAAAAGCTATTTAAGATTTTCTCTGAGAATACTCCACATTTTTGTTTATATTACTCGCATATCTAAAATTATTTCTCCATTTCTTCAACTCTTGCATTATTAAAATGCAACAGTGGGCAGAAACGGTGCGTTTAAGGCACCGGCCGCTGTGAAAGGTAAACAAATGCAATGGGGAAAAAGACCAAAGCGTGTGTGACTACAGAAGCTCAGTTCATGTGCAAACACAGCTTTAGAGTTACACCACTTCACCACCAGCAAAGCAGAGCAAAGCCCTTCTTTTGGTTTTAGTTAGTATGCCAACCACCGAGTGAGTGTACGGAGAGGTGGGCGCCGTCCTCCGGGCCTCCAGTGCATCATAAAGTGAGTCACCTGCAGCGGTTAGGGGCAGGTGTCAGGGTGGGTGAGGGAGCTGATAGTTACCCTGGGTTTTTGGGCTCACTGTCTCGTGACGAGCCGCCGCCGCCTTTCAGCTTGCGGACGAGTTTCTCGCTGCTGCGACGGATCGACGCTCGTAGTTTGCTGAAGGAGCCGCTCCTCTTCAGAGATCCAGATCCGTCCTGGTGGGACACGTCACAGCGTTACTCTCACTCAGTCATGAAACCAATCAACACATGCACACGAAAGGGAACACAGAGATTTGTGATCTTTTTCATTCATTCCTGGGCTAAACTAACGAGGCTGAAACTACAAGAATGACTCAGAAAAACCCTACCAGCAGCAGCACTGGTCAAATCTCCAGTCATCACCTGTACAATTTAATGCAGTCAGACTCACGAAGCACAGAAAGTTCAGAAACTATGTTTAGTGTTATTGTACTGGACTGGATTCAGCACGAGGTCCTTCCCATTCTTTTGTGCCAACTATGACAGCAGAGCTATGAGACTGAATTTAACTGTACAGATGCACCAAAAAACAAAAACACTCGTCAACATGATGCAAAAATGCAGTTGTGCACTTATTTGCAAACCAGTTAGGTTGCTAAATCCTTTATGTGGACACCACTTCAGTTCTGAACAGCTTTAAAAGGAGCTGGCCCTCACAGGTGATTTTTTTAGTGCGATGCAGGTTTATTATGCTGAGCAGGGTGGTTCTGTCAGATGCTGTGAAGTGGATGTTTAAAGTCAGAAGTCACCATCAGCCAGCAAATTCAGCAGCAAACCAAGTTCTGATTAGTATACATGTGGATCAAAGCATGACTTTGAGTTCATGTGTGACAGAGAACACCACCCTTCTTGCATGTCCAGCAAAGCTTCACCTACCTTTATAATCACAAGAGCCCCAACGAGAGAATAATTAAAAACACCTGTATGGATGTGAAGGGCAGTGAATTTATTGCTCAAAGGTTTTACATCCAAGATTCTTTTCTGGGAATAGTAGTTTTTTTTTAGCTGTACTTGGTGAGGCTGCATAGAAAATTTCAGGTAGTTCTTCTAGTGCTATACGTTGCAGACGTATAATGTATGTATATGCAGACGGTGTCTTTGTAGGAATCTTCCCCCTTTCACCTGAAACACGACACCTAATGTTTAATTAAGTCCTAGCAGCATAAGAAAACTTGCCACCTCAATCATTCAACATTTGTTGTTTGTTCAGCTGGAAAAACTTTCCAGAGAAAAGTTTATTTTGTTTAGTCCAAACTTTTAAAATGTTCTAAAAACTGAAGAAAATGTAGATTTTTTTGTTTTTGCTAACATGCTTACAATCAGCTGTTAATGGCAAGGTTTAGAGCCCGCTCAGTTATGGAGCCACACAGAAAAAGAGAGGGAAGACACAAAGAGACAACAGGAACAGGTTCAGGTGAGCAGAGAGTTTAGCTTTTATTAGAAGTTAAGAAAGACAAACTATAAGATGCACAAACGAGACAGGACACGCAGAAGATTAGTAGCAGGAGCAGAAAACAGGCTGATGGAGACTTTTTAAATCACCACTTTGTCAGGAAACACAACAATGCTTCTTTAGATCAAAATAACCCCCCCTCAAAAAAAAAAACACCCCACCACTTACATCTATATACAGAGATATACAGCAAGTAAACAGGCAAGATGCACAAAGTTTAAGCTCTTTGTTTAAACAAAATGCTTCACTTTCTTTAATACAGTCTTACAATTACCGGAAAATCCACTGACAGTTATTCAAATCCATCGGTCAGGAATCCTGTAAGTAAGTGTCCTCGTACTGACGTTTAGTTTACTCTGACATCTGCACAATGTGACACTAGTGACTCCTCTCTAACAGGAGCTGAAACCTACAGAGCTACAGTTAACGGTGCTCTGGACCATGCTGATGAGTTACGTTGATGTTATTCACAGTGTGTTAAGTCACTACTATATGACATGTTTAGAGTCACCACTACAGATGTTACTGTTGATTTAAACTGCATTAATAAAATAAGGGCAGAAGCTTCAACCCCTCCTGGAAGATAAAGGACAGGAAGGAGATCTTAACTCTCACCAGTTCAAACCTGAACTGTGCATCTGAGAAAGTTTTGTGTTTATATCAGGGATGTTTTTTTTTCTAATCTTGGCTTTTTTCTAAGTGTCTCTATAAAAGTTTTTTTCCATCTCTTCTCAGAGTGAATGTTTTCAATTTGTCTATTCTTCTTTTATGTTTAGTCGAAAGTTTGTTTTTATTCATTTTGCAGTAATTCTGAGCCTCTTTGTGCTGGTTTTCTTTCTGTTTCGTGGCTGTTTTGACTCGTAACTTTTGGACCTGAATCCATGAAGCACTCTAGCTCTTTGATCTGGTTTTTTCATTTAAGGAAACGTGACTTCTTACAGTAAAACTGGCCCAGTGCTGCAGTGCAGTCAACTGTCTTCATCCACGATACCAGAACATTTGCAACTGTGTGTTCAAATTAATTGTGTTCTGACAATGACAACATTAATGTTTAGTTTCATTAACAACACTTCAGTAAGTTATCACCAGTTTGAGGTTTGTGCTCCACTACTCAGTGATGTGACAAATCCATCATTAGATAAGTCACAGATTCATTTTCTGCTCAAATCTTAATTTTACGTGACTAATCAGGCTCTTCTAATCAAGGTCGCAGAGTTATTTAGCTCCTCTGAAAGGCTAAGCTTAGCGTTATATACCCTAAAAACAAATTCTTTTTATAGTATGTTCCACCTGAATCAGAAATAGATCATTTTAAATGCACACTCAAAGCATTTTAGAGTCCAGTCAAAAATGGTGAGAGTTAAAAAGTAGTTTGGACAACAAGGTAAAGAATATTGTTTTATGGGCATAACGTCAATCGCCCAACAATCTATTAAAATCAGTCTACAGGCATGAAGTAAAGCACAATTTGATGATGCTGGAGAATGAGGGTAAGAGGGGAAGAAGAGGAGCAGAGTTAAAGGACAGAAAGAAATAAGAGAAGCTCAAGTTTTATGTTGTCAAAAAGAAACATTGCCATTCCCCCTCACCCACAACAAATGCAAAGTCAAACAGGTTCAAGGGGTTTCAAAGCAACATTATTATTCTGGTTTAACACGGCATGAAGCGTCCCGCCAGAGAAAAAGACAGCAGGAGTCAGAAGTGAAGAAAACTGCAAAGCTGCAGGGGTTGAGGCGAGGCATCCATCATGCAGAAGACAAGTTTTTAGAACCAGTACAAGGCATCTGGAGTTATGCCTGCCGGTCGGACAGAGCAGGAAGAGAAGAGAAAGAAGGGAAGATAAACAGTGAAAAGGAGAAAAAAGCTTGATGAAATTCGGATACACACTTTCAAAGAGCAGTTAAAGGAAAGGAAGGGACAGCAGGCGTGATGAGAGGTTTCTCAGGTCAGACACAGTGTGTAAGTCCAGTCTGCTTTAACTGCAGGTACACAAGCTGCTGGTGTTTTCCTACCGTCCTATTAAAACCTCTAAAGCTAAAAAGGTGATTAACCTAAAAGATGATACCACGTAGAAGAGAATGGATGAGTCAGACTGACTAATTCCTGCTGCAGGTGTGACAGAAAAATTTACTAAACACCTCGGCGGGTTGAACAAACCCAACACATTAGGTTGAGATACTCATCACTCCTTACGAAACCTCATAATGTCAGCTGTTGGGTGGAAAAGTGTTTCAATTTGGCCACTAGGAGGAGCTTCTTCACTGTGTCCGAGTGAGAGGCAGCCTGTACACTTACATCACCAGGGTTACACTTCGATGCAGGAAGGAGACACATGAGAGCAGCCAGATTCCCCCTGAAACTACATATTTGGTTGCTTCCTTGTAAACAAGCTATTTGCATGTTTGCATGCGTTCCTTCCTTCATTGTTTGCTTCCTAAAATATGTAATGAAAAGAGCAAGTTCAACAATTTGACTATTTAAAGCAAAATTATTGATCAAGCACACTGAAAATCTCATAATCTGAATTTATTCCAATTTTCTGTCTTGTGTTTGGATTTTTGCCTCACAAGCTACATATATGTCTAATTCATAGTTTCTCCCCATCCGGCTGCAAACATGCGGACCAAGAAAATCTGGGAAACAGTGAAGATCAGTAAGGTCACAGTTTACACTCTCGGGTAGCAGCACATCACGCATATGCAAATGACAAATACATCAGTACAAACAGATGCAGATCATGAACAATAAACACAGCAGGAGTACAGTACAGAGCCCATGTTGAGTCAGAACAGACTGATGAGTCAGACTCTTTCAGAGGTGAGAAGAAAAGTCTTTGTTTTTTCACAGCTGCCTGTGGAAAGAGCCGAAGTGGAAATGATGATTCGTTTGACCAAAATGTGGTTTGACATCAAAATATATTTATATACAACTTTTTGTGCGGTAATTAAATGCAAATCTATTCAGATTTACAAGTTCTGTTTTCATATTTTCACCCATTTATTTACCATTGTATAAAATCAGATTTAAGGACAAAAGACAATCATCTCACTCTTCCCACTGCAGCTCGTTCCAGATGAGACAGTTTCCTGATATAAACGGTGCGGAGATCAGCTGGTGGCTCTCTGCAGGATGCTGCAGGCTGATAACTGGCTGACACCATACGGCATCAGTGTCTCACACTAAACCTCCCAGAGCCCCAATCGAAGGTACAGGACTAGATGCTGATTGGTTGTTCGGGGTGCTATGACTACTGTTGCTATGTAAGAAGACCAGCTCTGCAGAAGCCTTTTAGAAATGAGGTGGCAAGCGACTTACAGCAACCCTACATCTGCATGTTCTACCACTGCAGTCACTAGAAGCTGCAAAAATATTGCAGATGCTCCGAAATGCACCAGTTTTGTTAGAAATGTGGCTCTGCAGAAGGAGTCGAGTAAGTGGCGTCAACATGTGAGACCAGAAAGGTTTATTGCTGTGAAAACGTGTTCAGAGTTAGTTAGAAGAAGTTAGCACTACGCTATAATTCAACTACAGTCACAGATGAAAGCCATGTGCAAAGAACAACTACTGTGTGGGTCACAGTCAATCAGCACTATCAGTGTGACTCATAAAAAATGATCCCACTGGAGCAGATCTGACAGCATAAAGGGATTCTGATTAGAGATTTTTTCATTCATTAATAGATTAAAGAATAACTTCTTTATTGACAGAGGCCACCGAGTCTTTATTACGTATGAAAGAACATATTCTGACATGATGCTTAAACACCCCACTAGGATATTACAGTATTTACATTAGCATCAAAGTGTGAAGATAATGTTTAGTCCAGGGGCGCCCAAGTTCGGTCCTCGAGATCTACCATCCTGCAACTTTTAGATGCAACCCTTCTCCAACACAGTCATCAGATGTCATCGGCATTCAGCTCTGCAGCGGCCTGGTAACGAGCCAGTCATTTGATTCAGGCGTGTTGGAGGAGGGTTTCATCTAAAGGTTGTAGGATGGTAGATCTGGAGGACCGGACTTGGGCACCCCGGGCTCAGTCATTCTCTACAATGTTGGGAGTTTTTAGACAAAGTATGAAATATGCTTGTTGTTATTATCTTTGCACAATAAACATTTATTTATTTTTTAATAGTATTTTATTTTTCTAGAACTTCTATAATGCTTCTGTTAATATGTTTAAGTTTGTTTTTAACATGCTAGATACAAAAAAAGACTAAAACATAATAAAACTTTAGAAATACTCTATTTTGGTGTAATTTTGTTTTGTAAAACATTATATTGCTATTTAAAAGTAGTATTAGCATGGTTGTGTATTTATAAAGGGAATTAATTGAGCTTTAAATGCAGTTCTTACTACTGTTTTTGCTTGGACAGTACACTCTGTTCAGCCATCTTTACCAGTCAGGAACAAAATGTGACTTTAATATACAAAAAGCACTTCAATGTACAAGAATATTGGAGCCTTTAACATTATTGGTTGTAGATTTTACCCATGCAGCATGATGATGATGAGATCTAATTGTTTTTCTTGTCCAAACTACATTAAAAAGACAAACCAGAGCTTGCACATGTGAGTAAATTGTAAACCTAATTCTAAAATTCAGCTCTGATCTCTGTGTGTGAATAAAATGGTGGCTTCGGTCCATAAAGAAACAGATGGTGTATCATGTAAACCTGTCTGCATCCCTGATTTGAAGACTCTCAGTAACATGCTGAGGGCTGTGTACTGTACTTACCCCGTTCCACTCCACGCTCATACTCACTTCCTCGCCACCGTCCGGCCCACTCTCATACTTCACCGTGTCAGACGTCAGGCTCTCGCGGCTCCGCTGCTTCTCGCGGGCCTCCGGCTCGCTCAGCACCTCGGCCACGCGCTGCTTGTGCACATTGTCCAGACCCTGAAAGGCACGTGCACACAGATGTTGGCAGGACAATAGATGCCAATTCAGCTAATCCAATTAAAGCAGAAGCTCAGCACCTGTGCCACCTGCAGCTCCAGCTCAATGAAACAAAACACAAGTGCAGCCAAAAGCAGCAAGTAACAATTCATCCAATCCAATTACCACGAACACTAGAGACTCCCACCATGTGCAGCTGTAAACCCTGGCGGACATCAATACCTCGTATCAGACACCAGCAGTCAGGAGTGTTAGACCTTCAACAATGTCTGACAGGAGATGTTTCATATTCTAATAGTTTGTTTAAATTTCTCTTCATGTCAGTGGTGCAAAAAGTGTTTGCCCCCTTACTGATACTTTTGTCTCATTTTAATATCTCAGATCATAAAATACATTAAATATCAAAGATAACATCAGTTAATACATTATTTCATTTATTAAGGGAAGGAACTGATCTAAACCAACCTGCCCTATGAGAAAAAGTAATCACCCCCTTAACCCCCTGCAGCCCAGCGTTTGATATAACAGAGACTTCTACGTCGCTGTGGAGGAATTCTGGTCAACTTTTCTTTGTAGAATTGTTTTAATTCTGCCACATTGGAAAGTTTGAACATGAACAGACTGTTTAAGGTTAACGGGATTTAAGTTCAGACTTTGACAAGGCCACACAAAACCATTTTTTTGGTGGTGTGCTGCTGATCACTGTCCTGCTTCATGATCCAAGCGCACTTGAGTTTAAAGTCATGAACTGATGGCGGGACGTTCTCCTTCAGGATTTTCTTGAAGAAACCTGAAATCATGGTTCTATCAGTTAAAGTTGTTAAAGCAACACCAGACCATCACACTACCACCACCATGTTTAACTGTTAGTATGACCATCTTTTTCTGTACCAGATGTAACGAGATGCTCTAAGTTCCACTTTTGTGTTGTCAGTCCACGGAATATTTTCCCAAAAGTCTTGGGGATCATCACAATGTTTTTTTTTGGCTAATGTGGGACTTTGTGTTTTCTTCTTTGTCAGTTGTGGTTTTCATCCTGGAACTCTCCATGGACGTTTTGTTCTGATTATTGAACCGTGAACACTGACCCTAACTGAGGCAAATGACACCTGAAGTGCATCAGATGTTGTTCTGGCCCTTTCGCAACCTCCTGGATGAGTCGTCGATGTGGAGTCATCTTGGTCCTGGTTCACTAGCAAGTTTTTTCCATTTGTGGATAATGGCTCACGCTGCGGTTCACTGGGGTCCAAATAGCTTTTTTCCCTTAATAAATGAAGTCCTGATTTAAAAACTACTTTCTATATTTACTCAGATTATCTGTAGATTGTCTGTCCGATGATAAAATTTTAACTAAACATAACTAAAACATTTAACTATGACAAAGATTTGTAAGGAGGCATATACTTTTCACAGCACTATGCAAAGCTAAAAATGTTGGCATTTTTACGCAAGAAGAAATTTTGAGTTAAATGTGGACTGATGGTCCCATCACACCAAGATGTGGTCCATTTCCTGTGACTCTGCCCGAGCAATGAATTATTCAAAAAGGGAAAAACAAAGATCAACAGTGGAACAGTCATGATGTTACAGTCCTCTTCTTACTGGGTAAGTCATGCTTTTTTTATCTTTCAAAGATCGAACTGACATAATGAGGACATGACACTTTATCCATTCATGAAGACGAGGCTCCAAAGAAAAAGTTTTCTGCATTTGTCAAGTCAATTTTCTTCAGTTTCATCTTTACATATCCTTAAAAGATCCTATTTAACGCAGGATCCTGCACATGTTTTTACCCGAAAATGTAATTTTACAACTAGAACTGCAGCAGAACTGCAGGAATCCAGTTTGTATCATTACTGAGACATATGGCATTAAATCCTGTGAGGAAATCTTAATTTTTGATACAGAACTGATGGGTTTGTCACTGCTTCCTACTTGTCATCTCAACAGGAGACCCCATTATGTCTGATACATAGTTCATCATCAGACTCAGTTAAAAACAAAACCCCAGGCTCCACAGCATCCTGAGTGAATCATCTATTTTCCTTATTTTACACCAGGCAGCACATTTTCTGCCTCTTAAACTAACCAGTTATCAACTGCTATCTACACAAAGTTTGGTTGTTTATCAGCCAGTGACCCCACCTGCTTTCTGGAGCGAATGGCAGCTTCCTCCAGAGTCTCTGCTGCCTCAAACTTGCCCTGCCGCCTATAGAGGGCCCCCAGATTCTTCAGGGTGGTGGTCACTGTGGGGCTAAGAACAAGAAAAAAAGATGTTACTAAAAATCAATATTTTCAATGTGTATAATTTTGAGGATTTGTTGCCTCATCTGAATACATTTTCTGGCACTTTTTTCTCTTGCTCTCGAGAGCGTCATATATATTTCAGGACACAAACTGACCTGTCGACCTTACAGGCTTTGTACCAGCCTCCATATTCTCCAAATGGTGAGCTGTCCTTCTGCTTCCCCTGAGAGAAAAGGCATCAGCTTACACAACAATCTTTTATGAAACACAAACGTTCCAGTCAAGTCTAAGCAGGAACAAATTAATAGGATCCCGGAAATAAACCCAACAACATGGAAATGAAGATATTTCTGTACTACTATACTGTTGGGATCCTTTCCTCTATACAACTAAAGCCACTGAAATATGATAAAATGAACCCCACTTAGTAAATGTGTGCACTTCCACTATTAGAAATGGGGAGTTTTTACAGAGGATTTACCTGCTAATGAAGTCAATTTTTACTTTCTGCTTTCTCTGTTCAGTATGTGTCACCAACATTGTTTTTAGAAACCCAATAAGCCTGAAATGAACTCACATTAACATGCTCTCACCTTGCTTTGCTCCTCTCTCTCCTCAGCATGCATCCAGATTGGTTTGTTCTCATCTGCAAAGAAATGCCAAACTCAGATAACAGCAGGAAAGAGTTTCTAACAGTCACAGCGGCTCGGAAATGCAGCTTTCATGTTGGACTGAAAGGTCATTTCGGTTTATAGGTGTGCATTTCACTAATATGAAAACAGCAGTCTGAACATTTTAACCTTTACATTAAAGGAGATTGAGGATTGCTGAACACATGCGAGTTTGAGTTTCAGTCTTCGTTACCGTCGACAGAGCCGAACTCCCTCTCGTGCGCTCTGGTGAGGATTTCTTTATACAAAGTCTCAGCTTGCTTGAACTTGCCCTGCTTTAGGTAACAGGATGCCTGCAGAACACAGAGCAAACAATCACAATCAGCATTACAAAGAGTTATAGAAGCAGGACACAGAGAGAAAGAAGTGAGATGCAGGTTTTCCAGGTTGAGGCAGCTTTTTTTTTTTTTCCTCTCTCTCTCTTTCAGCATAATCTCTCACCAGGTTGTTCTTAGTTTTAGCCACGTTGGGGTCATCGGGGCCCAGTTTGGTCTGGTAGATTTCCAGTGCTCTCATGTAGTAGTACTCCACCTCCTCATACTTGCCCTGGTTCTGACACAGCAGGGCAAGGTTGTTCAGCTGCTTGGCTACATCTGGGTGGTCCTTTCCCAAAACCTGAGACAGAAGCCAGACAGAGACAGGGATTAAAACAACAGTGAGGAGTTTCAGACAGCTGGTCCAAGTCTTAGCCATGGTAAGAAGTTAAAGCCAACCTACAGCCAAGTTCTGGTGAGAAAATACCCACAAGGTTAGCCAGCACTGCGATCAAGGCTGTGGTTAATGTTTCTTGTACAACACAGCAACAGTACGGTACTTCTGTCTGAATAGGACACTACTTCAATCTGATGTGATTTAAACCTTCATGGCTAACTGAGCAACTTTAGATAACAAACAGGGCGGAGAGGTTTGTCATGAGGCATGACGCTGATGTTGGGCTTATGTTAAATGCACACAATCTTTAACATAACATTAGAAAATAAATCTGAAGCTGGTGCTGATTTCTGGTCTTCATAAGGAGATTTAATCCATTAGCATCTGATCCTGTGCCATACTGAGGTTTTTGACCAGTCTGAGAACAGCAGCATAGCACAAAACTGCAGTTATCACAGAATTTAATATCTGCTTTTCTGCACTAAGGCAGCAGAAGCAGAAACATTTGAGAAGAAATCTTTAAAAGTGAACATTTGCATCCAAGTGGATGTGACGGCAGTGTAAGCTCTTCCTGTGTGCTGAGAAGGCTTAAAGCCATCGCCGCCGAGTGTAGCGAGCATGAAAGAGATGCTGAAGGATCATTAGGGACTGCATGGCTAAACCTAGAAAGCTGCAGGGAGTTTAGCCTGAGTCTGATTGCCCAAAAAAAGAAGAACATTGGTAGGGAGGGGGGCAGAGAAAATGAAAATGCAGAGTAGTGTGGAAAAGAAAAAGGATGTGTTATGGAAACAATAACAGTACGCGTCAAAGGGGAAGAGAGCTCTTGCTGTTGTGTTGCTCACTAAAAAAAGGAAGGAAGACCCAGAGAGAAAGCCATATTAGGTGTCACATTTAGCTTCAAATCTGGAAACAAATAGCTTGCTGTTTGTCTTCTGGGGACTTTGTGTCTTCATTTTACAGCACTGTAAGAGTGTGGGAGGTCTGAACACTACTCTCTCCTGGCTGAAAACACACAGCCTCTCAGAGTCTGTGATCTCCACCAACTATCAAAGGAAAGTTAACCAGAGTATTCACTCAGTCCTGGCCTCCGCCTCCCCTCCTGCTACCCTAACACATCTAACAGCTTCCCTCTAAAAATCATTAGCTGGAAAAAGGATTGCCACAAATGACACGAAACAGCACGGTCACTGAGGAACTGACCGTGTTTACTGACAGCTTTCAACACCAGAAGTGCTGCAGTCGAGGTGGTTTCTGGGAAGCCTTCAGGACCACGATCTTCATCTTATATCAACTGAATCAAAGCTCAACTCAAAATCTAACTCTTAACATCTGACCCACCGCAGTCAATACAAAGGTTCATCATCCTATAAAGAATTAATCTGGCCAAGAAATTTTTAAAAAGTTTAATTAGAACAAAAAAAAAATTATAAAACCAATGTCCAGTGTAGTTTAAAGTAAATGTGCTTCACAAAGCAAAACAATGTATTTTAACTAAACTGTTCTTTAGCCCCCAAAACTCATGAGCAAACCAATCAATGCATTAGCGAAAACAGTTCCAAAAAGCTGTGTATCAGTCCGGCTCGGGCACAGATCAATACGGCATAGCAGGAATTAAATGAACCCAACACTTTTAGCAGCAGCAGAACTGATTTAGGCCTTAAAGAGAAATAAAACACACCACGAAGAAAACTAAAAAACATCGGGTGCCTCCTGCCAGCTGAGAACAGGAAACTGAGGCTACAATTCACACACACTCCCCAACACTGGACAATAGAAGATGGAGAAACGTTGCTGGTCTGATGAGTCTCCATTTCAGCTCCACATTCAGCAAATAATTCCCCATCAGACGATCAGTTACGTTAACATTTCTCTGATCGCACAAACAAAAACCATTAGAAGTTCATTTCAAACTGATGTTTCATTACCACAGAACAAGGCTCACTGAGCAGCTTCGTTTTATGCTAACAGTCAGGAACTCGATCTTCCTGAGCTCCTAAAAGAATTCTTCTGATTCAGCAGCGTTGCTGCAGTCACACCACAGTGCCATGCAAGTGCAGGAAAACTCAGCAGCACGTCGTGCAGCTTAACATCCCAGTTAAAATAGTATTTTATAAAAAGCTCCTTTAGCTTAAATGAAACTGACGTCTTATTCTAAGCAGTAGGAGAAGTGAGGTGGAGGATTTGTTTAAAAGCAAAAACCGAGAACAGACACCCGGAAAAGTCTTCTGCACTGTGAGCTTTGCTGGAGCATTAAATAAGAGGTGAAACCAAAAAATGGAGTACACTCTGGATACACAGGCTCATTTTATGTCACAAAAATTATCACAAGCAAAATCAGCCAAGAACACAAAGCAGAGCCACACCCTCAACCTACACAGAATATTTGGAGGAACCAGCACCAGCCGGTCCTGGCTACTTACAGGGTGCAGTGCTAGGAAGTTATAAAGAAGGTAGCACGAGCTGGGTGGAGAAACAAGTTGGTCCGTTTTCTTCTGGCTGGCAAAGCATACAATGCAAAGCAGATTTTGGAAGTTTTCATGTTTTACCCAATGTGTCTATGTGTCTCATCAAAAACACGAGAGGGGACACGAGTCTGCAGATTTCACTCTTCATGAAGTCGTTTCACAGATTTGATCCTGTTGCCTGGAAAAAGCCGAGAGCAGCACTACCAGCGATGGACTGCAAACCTTCTGTGTTACCAGGCTATACCGGAAGGAGTTGGAATAACCCAAGCACCATTAAGACCATGAGAGGTTTTGCTAATGGCAAAAACATTTAATTATCTAGTCAAACATGTGAGTTGCTTAGAAATTTTCCAACAACCAACCAAGACCTTTTCATATACAAACTCTGGATAATGTTCAGATAAAAAGGTCCAGCACTGTCTGCAGCTTTCCTGTAACACATTAACTACTGTTCTACAGGAGATGATGATGATGATGAGCCTAAATAAGCCTTAGCCTATTTAGCCCACCCCCAAGATGATGAGCCATGAGGCCATTTCACATTTGACTTTCAAGCCAGGACTGATGTGCCAGCTTGCTGGGGGGGGGGGGGGGGGGGAGCTTTATCCATCACAGTTATTGCAGCAAATAGGTGTCATGGTCTAATGTAAAGTTTCAAATTGGAAATTTACGCCTGTCAGAAAAATTAAAAGAAAAGCCTTCAGTTTAATTTTTTTCAAAAAGCTGAACAGCGAATTTGTTTTCTTTCTATTAAGCCTTTTTGCTTTTTCATGTAAAAATCTGTGTAGAAGCTCAATCTTTACTCATAGTGAATTTACCATATAGTCTCTAAATAAACACCATTTCGTGGCTGGATTGTAAACCTCCTGGATGGGATATAAATCCCTGGAAAACTTCCAAAGATCACCTAAAAGGTAAGTTACTGGTCACAGTTTACCCCCCACTGAAACTTGACAGTATAAGCGATAGTGCTCAGGGGTACTGGACATCTAGCGGAGTTTTAAGGGTTAATTATTTAATTCTAGCTGAATCCCATCAGGGTGGACCCACCTTTTCTCTGATCTCCAGCGCTCTCTTGCACAGAGGCTCCGCTTCCTTGTACTTCCCCCTCTTCCCATAGAGGACAGCCAAGTTATTGAGGGTGGCAGCAACCTATCAGGGACACAATAACATTAATTATTCTACCATGTTTTTCAAACCTTAATCATCTTCACCCATGTTTAACAGTATGCAGGACTCTGCCGCAGCAGTGAAATGTCAGTGATTTAGTGAGTCATTGATATGAGTAAAAGGATGTGCAGAAACAGGAAGTGATTGTGGTGAGCTGCAGTTTGATCCAAATCAGCTGAATGATGGCTCTCGTGATCGTAAACGTGAACTAAGGAGTACGGACTCTGCAGAGGCTGCTGCAGGTCAGCTCTGATCTCTGATTCACACCATGTTCTGGTGGCCCCGTGGACAGTGGGAGAAAAGATGGAGGAGGGGTGGAGTGGCAGCAGGAAGGACGACCATTCAAGACAAGGAGGAGGAGAGTGCTCCAGTTCCTTTTTCTTGCTTTCAGATATATATATATATTTTTTTTACTTTTTTTGTGTCCACACTTCATTTACAGGAACACCATAAAAAGATAAAAGGTCACAGCTTCGAATGGAGGAACATCAAGGCATACAGTAAAATCCAAAAGCAGAAGATGGTCCAGATTCTGATCAGACAGCCAGTTTCTCACAGACATCTCAGTCAAGGCTTCTATCAAACAGGAACTGGACTCATCCAGCATCCAAGAGAGAAGCTCAAAGCCTGGATACTTCAGATTCCTGGCTGATGAGTAGACAAAAATCTACAGTCTTACTGTGTCTGCTAACAGAGGTGCTTTTTCCTAAATGCTCCAGTTATTCTGGCTATGGGGGGAGGGGGGCAGCTTACTGAGTTAAGAGATGAAGCCACTTGATATTCTTACAACTTAACATCAGAATTTTGATTAAGAGAAAAGCAAGTAGATAAAGAGGAAAGTAAAAACCAGGAAACTGTGAATCAGTGTCAGATCAAATCAGATTTTTTTCCAAATAACAAATCACTGGGAAACGAAATAAATAAATCACGTCCCGATCAGGGCCTGAGAGGATGGAAGACGAGATAGGAGGGCTAACCTCAGTTTGACAAAATGCAGAGTGTTGGGGGTCCAAACAGGGGAGACACAGGCCTGCTGGGGTTAACACAGTTAGTTGACCTGCTTAGTTTACGGTCACACCAACAAACAGAAGGTAACGGATCTGAGACGTCGGGATCAGATAGTTACGACACCCAAACTGCTCATCACAGCCTTTACCTATTATAAAAGGTCTCATTTTAAATGTGTATTCTGTCTTTTGTTGTTTTTTAAAATAATTTTCAATAAGTTTAACGTTTTTCTGATGGTTTTATTTTTCAACCCTGCTGTAAGGAGCTTTGCAAATTTCTAACCTCGTAGAAAAAGAAGTTGCTCTGTAAAAAAGCTTTTCCATGATGATGGGTCTGATATTTGACCATGAAGATGGAAAAGCAGCAGCAGACCAAGATTAGAAACACAAATAAAAAAAATCTGTTTAATGAGAATACGTTGACTTCACAACTTAATTAAATGAATATTCTTACACTTTCTTAAATATAACTTTATTTAATTGCTTTTTTAATTAACCCTTGTGCCCCCTTTAATGATTTTATAGCGTTTTATGCTTGTACATTTTTGCCATGAAGGAATTTCTGACAATACATAAAAATACAAATGAAATTAAATCAGTTTTGTTGCTACTCGCTGACATATGCAGGTGTCTAATCACCAACAAAGACTTATATCCCTAATACTTATTATACTGAAAATAATCAAGTTTTTGGTTTTGTTTTTCTTGTATTGAATGAAGCAGTAATTCAGATATTTAAAGGGTTAAAAGCCTAAAAATGATTGAATGTTTGGTATTTTTGAGCAGGATTTTGCAGATAAAAAATAAGCAGAAACAAATATTGAGGCATGACGCTTTTATAGCTGTTTTTGTGCGTGAACACCTCTGGCCACGAGGGTCACCAGAGCGAGCCAAAGTCTTCAACAGAGTATAAAAGACATCCAACAGAAAAAGACAAAAAATCTGTACAAAAAGATGAGTTATTGCAAAAATTCATGGCACTTGCTGCAACACAGCCGAAATGATCACCAACTAAAAGAAAAAAGTTGGTAAAAATGGAAAAAAAAAAAAGTCTTGAGGATAGCATAAAGGTTAAATTTCAGTTTTCTTAACTTGAATTAAATTGCATTAAATTATTAACAGCACTAGTGAAAAGTATGGAAACACCTAGACGTGTTACTGAGCTTCAGATGTGGTGTTCTCATTTTGTTGGATGGAGTTTTTATGCCAAGTAGCTGCAAGCTTATACTCTGTTCTTAGCAGTTCAGACAAGAGTATTATATAATTCCTCTGATTTTTCTTTCAATTAACATGTTTCTTAAAGCGCTTACTATACCTTTAACGCCTTTCATTTAATCCAGTTTTGACTGAATATTTTCTGCACATTTTCCCATCTTCTGAATTTAATAACTATCTTTCCTTGTATCAGTGAGGACATCTGTATGAATCAGACAACTGTCCGAACAACAGAGCTGTACTTACAGCTGGGTGGTCCCTGCCAAGAGTCTTTTCTCTGATGGCCAGAGCATCATTCAACAGGTTAGCAGCCTCCTTGTATTTGTTCTGATCCCTGACAGACAGAAGCAAAATGACTCAGACCAAGACGGACTGAAAGACAAACAGGAGACAGAAACTATGGCAACAATTTAAACTGGCAGCCCATTATTTTTAGCGGACATGGTTAAAATAGTTCTGCTGCAGTTCCCACAGAAAACGCACCAAACTGCTAAACAGACTCTTAATTCTTTCAGGTTGTAGCAAATCAAAAGTCCGAAGTGACTATTTCAACTAAGATTTATACATGTACAACACAAGGGAACAGTCCTGTAAAATACTTGTCCAGCTCTTGTGTGTCATTCTTTTCTTTTCGTCTTCCTGGGCAGAGAAATTAAAGCTCGTCTAGTGAAACGGCTGTACTGTAAATCTTTGCTTGTGTCAGGCTATGTTTGGCTTTGTCTGACATGGAGGCACCGAGCTCTCATTAACTGGCCAGTCACACAATGCTCTGGGGGTGCACACCAAAGGTTTTAGGGGACATGCCACAGTGTTGTAAGGGTGACAAAAAGGCTAAAAGCACTGTCACTATCACATGCTTCTGTCTTGTTTAAAAAAAAGGGGATTTGTACAACTGTGCTATTCTATCTATTGCACACCCCTAAAAGGAATTCATTAAGTGGCGTCTGAAATTCTGGGATGGCTTAAAAAACAGCCAAAATACCAAAGAAGAAACATGTTTCTCCAAGTTATTTAAAAATAGACTAAATTTTGTAAAATATACCAAGACTGTATCATCTTACATAGTGGCCTAACAAACTACCTATATCCTCGTTTCGAGGCATCAGACCACTGAACCTTCTTAGGATCAATACTGACATAAATAACCCCAGTTAATCAGTGATTCGTTCCAGACTGGTATCGATTACCTGTAAACAAGTGCTAGAATATTAAGCATGGTGGCTACATCTGGATGGTCGTGGCCGGAGGTCTTCTCCAGATCTTCCAGGGCCTGTTTGCAGAGGGGCACAGCCACCTCGTACCTGCCCTGGGAGGCGTACTGGATCACCAAGTTGTGGAGGGTCCTCAGACGAGCTGGGATCTCATAGCCACCCTGCTGGGCCGCCGCGGCTGCAGCGCTACCATGCGCAGGTTGGACTGAACATGCAAGAGTAAAAACAAAAAACAGAAGGCGTTACAATATTAGGACACACCCGTTTATGCACTGTATTTTTATTGAAAACATTCAGACAGATATATTTAAATATTCATATGTGAGCACTAAAGACTGTGTTGTTACCAAAAACTGAACGTGCCCACAACAGGCAAGAAATCATATAAAAATAAAAATGACAAAGTTCACATAAAATAAAACAAAGCTTTCATCTTTTCCAATTCATTTTTGGAAAATAATGCATTGCCTTTATTGCATGCTGCAGATTCAGCTGCAACTGCAGATAATTCATCAACAGGAAGAGGCCAAAAATCATTATAGGCTCATTCATGAAGTTACTCTGGATACCAAAAATATTAAATATCCAATGCAGGTTTTCGTCTAAATATCACAAGTAATTTTAAACCTGCGTTTATAGAGTTCATCTACCATCTACAGTAAATGGGTCAATGCTGACATAGCAAACAAGTATTGGCTAGCTGTTCCAGTTTGTCCTACAAACGCTTGAAAAATGACCCTATTAACCACGGGATCCAGCACATTAGCAGAGTGCTTCCAGAACGAGGGCATTACTTAAGATATGTATAATGTTTCTCTGTCCTTGTGTGAGTGAGTGTCTAAGAATGCATGAATGAAAGCAAAGAGCAAAGGATCAGGAGACGCCCTGATAGAGCTTCTTATTAAAGGCATTCATCCCTATAGCTTACACTGAAAGAGAGCCAGTGGCTGATCTGAGTGGGAGTCAACCACCAACACCGACCACAGAAGAGTGTCCAGATACAAGGCCCACCAGAAGACATTCTCCACCTACACTCTGACTTTACTTTTTATATCTGTTCTTTATTTTAAGCTGATGGTTGCTGCTGTAACAGAAAAATTTCCCTCACAGGATTAATAAAGTACCTACCTACCTACCACCCTCCCTCAATCCAGTAGAGCAGCTTTAGGATGTGGTGGAACGGGAAATTCCCATCATGGATGTGTAGCTGACACACCTGCAGCAACTGTGTGATGCTGTCATGCATCTCTGAGGAATGTTTCTAACACTTTGTTGGCTCGATTACACCAAGAATTAATGCAGTTCTGAAGGAAAAATGGGTCCAACCCGGCTGATTTGAGCAAAGTGAACCTGATAAAGTGGCCGGTGAGTTTATATAGCTTTTAATACTATCAGATGAAATCATCAGGATCAACTGATTTTATTAAACATTACACATTTTTTATCCTTAAAAGCATTATATAAAGTACTTTATGTTTTTAACCTAGACATTGACATCAAATCCATATTTCCCTACATTATGGCATTTATGGAAATAAAATACTGAACTGCTGGAATATGCTGCAGTTTTAGAAGCTCATCCATTAACTCACATTTAAGTGAGAAAGGTGTAAATATTTGCTGACAAAAATGTGTGTAAATCTTCAAATAACAGCAGATCTGTCATCACCATTATCTTCATCCTCCACACTGCAATTTACCAAAACCTCAAAAGCTTTATAGGCAAGTTGAATAAGCTCAGGGAGGAGAGACATCTAATCTTCTCCCAGCATCCACCACACTCACACAAAGAGCCTCAGGCGACGCCGTTTCACACAGAGCGGATTAATGCCAGAGGAGGAGACATGCCACGGTGTCTTGCTTCTCCATAAACACAGCCCATCCCTAACTCAACAGATACTAATTTCTCTGTCTTTACTTTTTTCTAATGTCTCTTTATTTAATCTATTCTTACACAATGCTTCTCTTAAAGAAACCTGACAACTTTTTTTTTTATCTCCAACACTGATTTGATGCAATGAAATGGAGGGAGATTATCTTTAGAACCAGTCAACCAGCAGTTTTTTTCTTATTCTCATGTTTAAGATTTATACCATCATGAAAAGTAGCAACCTGGTTGTAATTACCTGTTACAGCTGTTCATTTCTCACATTTAGGCAGAAAGGGTATGTGAATGAAAGCTGATGTGTAATTATGGTGTCTGCACCCATTATTTGTCTCACAACTAAACTTTATCAATAAACTGTGCTGTACATTAATGGTTCCACAATCATCTGTGAGTAATAATCTTTAAAGAAGGGTAATGTAATTATCTTTGATGTCAACAAGTTAAATACAAAATCTAAAGAAACTTCAGGACACTGATTTATTTATGCTGTTATTGGCTTCTTCATAACTAAGAAGACATGTCAGATCATTCTTACTTTATATTCATGCAACTTTGGCCTTTAAAGTGACACCCCTTTCATTTAAATTCATGTAACAGGAAGTCAATCTTCTGCTTCCCTTATTTCCCAACCAATTCCTCCCTGACAGCTTCGTGTTTTCAGATGGTCTCTAACCATCTAGTTAGAATTTAGGCCTCAGGCTAAACTCAGCAGAATAATGAAGGCACTTTTTTACATGAAGCATAGCAAAAACACAGTCCTATTCCTTAGAAGTGTGTTGGAGCCCTTTTCTCCCTGTAGGAATAAGTTGAAATATCTGTAGCTATACCATCTACTGTATTAATGTTTCTATATTAGGTTTCACACAAATTTAAGCTTTTATCCATTTAGTCTTGTTTGTCATTTGAATGTTATCCGAGCATTTAGCAGAGCTAAGCACTGCGGTCTCTTGGTTTTTATCAGTCTACAGCCACGGAGATGGTGAGGTGTTCTCCACCCAGCCAGAGCTGGGCCTTTAAAGTAAAAAGATTTACTTTCTGTGCATCTCAAATATTTAACCATCATGTAAGCACACACCAAAACCACCCAGTTGGACATGAATTTGTAGCTAAATAAATAAGAAGATGGAGCTTTATAAGCTTTATAAAGAAATGGTTATCTCCAAAGAACCAACAATCAAACATTTTATGACATACTGTGCATCCACTGAGTAGGCTGAGTATCATACTACATGACAAGCTTTGTTCCTAAAGAAAGAATCGATTTCAAACCCATGTAATAATTACTGCTACCTACAAAATCAAAATCTGAGTTCAGCATGAAAAGAGTCGCTCAGAGCAAGTCTAATATGAAGGAGGAACACTTACTGCCTGGAGCTTGGTCATCCTGGTCATCTGGGAAGAGATCATCCAGAGTTTCTTTGCTAGAGTCAGAATCCTTCTCTTCCTGAGAGATGAAGGACAAACGGACAGGAGAGAACAAAAAAAGGATGTTGTGCTAATCTTTATTACTGGAACATTGTCTGTACTTTAAACACAAGCACACAAACACCTCCAAATACAGATTTATTGTGTTTGCTTTAGGTATTTTCAGGGTGCTGGAAACCTGAGGGGAGGATGCCTGTACCAGACTGTAATAAGCAGCACAGCTCATTACACAGAAGAAGGAGATTAGCTTGAAAATCAGCTTGAAATTAGGAATCAAGTACTGTGTGTTTGTATGTCTGCACTCTGCGGTCATATCTTAATCAAACCTCACCAGAGAAGTCAAGATCAAATGAATATCTGAGTCTGAGTTCGCTTGCTTGGTGCACGCTGAGGTTCAGATAGTCCAGGTTTAGTTTTTAATAAAATCCACCCTTGGTGTAATATAGTTCTGATTCTTGGAATGTAGTTTTCGGTAAAGCATGCCAATATGCAAAAAGGATCACTGCAGATGCTTTTCCCATTTCTACCTACAAACAGATTGTAAATGTTAACACACACGAACAAAAGAAGACCAGAGCGCTTACCGAGGGGGACAGGTCCTCATCATACTTCTTAAGCTGGTTCATGAACTCCAAGTGTTTCTTCTCCTCTTCCAGCTGAGCCACGCTCTGCTCACTCTTCTGTAGTTTCTGCTGCGTCCCAGCTAACTCGTCCCTCAGCCACTGGTTCTCCTGGCAAAGCCGGCGTACCTGAGCCCGAAGCTTTTGCTTCTCTGACTCAACTGAGCTCAGGTGGTTCGACAGGGCCATCATCACCTGAACGAAGGCAGGGGGGTTATTTTATACATAGAATATATAGGTTTCAATACATAATCTAAGCAAAAATAAGGACCTAAATGACATGCACTCTTGTTTTACACTTAGGTTCAGAATCCCATAATAATATGAGGGAGTAGTCAAAAACAGATAAAGTGTCAGCTGCTGTGATAATTAGGCTCATTTGAAGCATTTAGAAAATTCTATTACAGACACCACGATGTGTAAGACACCGTCCTAAAACCACCAGCTTTAAGCTCCACAGAAAAACTAAGAAAGTCTGCTACAGTCAGTCACAGAATAGATTTTAAACCCTTCTGCTTGTTTACAAATCCCAGAATGGTTTAGGCCCAGAATACATCTGTGATGTGTTCAGAGAATATAAACCTAGCAGAGCTCTTAGATCTAAAGACTCTGGTCAACTAGTCCAGACCAGAGTCCAGACCAGAGTCCAGGCCGGAGTCCAGGCCGGAGTCCAGGCCGGAGTCCAGACTAAACATGGAGAAGCAGCATTTAGCTGTTATGTTATCAAACAAATGGAACAAACTGCCAGTGGAGATTAAACTTTCACCACATGTAGACATTTTTAAATCCAGTTTAAAAACATTTCTTTTCTCATGCGTCTATGCATGAAATCCTTTGTTTTATGTAAAGCACTTTGAATTGTCCTGTACATGAAATGTGCTGTACAAATAAACTGCCTTGCCTAATGGAACACAGGCATTTTCAGTAAGAGCAGCTAGTGTGAGATGGTAGGCTGGGAGAGATGATTATATAAAGGCTTTGCAGTTCAGGAAAATATCACCACGCAAAAGTCATAAGCAGTCAGCGCAGTGCGTATCTACTGCATTGTATATTCATTAGACAAAATCTGCAGGGAGATGGAGATGAGAAGACAAAACACCAACAATGACTCAGCGATTTTCAAACTCACACCCCAATTTTGGCCAATGAGGAAAACATCATGAGCAATTGTTAGTTTTTTTTTTTACTTTTTAAGTAATTTTCAGTTTTTTATTTATTTACTTTGTTTTTAGAAACAAGAAATTTACCTTCTGGGCTGTAGAACATTCTCACTTGTGTTCTCCTTTATTGGAGGACTTCTTAGTGTTTTTACCACCACCTCCACTCAATACAACTAACTTAAAAAACCAGTCATGAAAAGCTGTTTTCATGCAGGTAAAAACATCTTTTCCACCTGCTGGTCTCCATGTCTTTGTACATTGAAGGAATGAACCCCTCAGTAGTTCTTATGCCACACTGAAGTCTCACATCCGGAGCAGATTCAGACTAACAGGTGGTGCTGAATCATCAGACGTTGCATGCACATGTGCTCAAGCTGTCCGCTGATGATGATTATGTTATTTATATACAATAAAATGAGCTCTTCTGTAATAATAAATGTCGTTAATAGAGCTACAGATCTGTTAAATTTTTCAACCTGCACGACAAATGGATGGCCTCATATCTTTGGCTCTGCTTCTAAAAGCTTCTGCTACCTCTCCCCATCATCCATCTGCATCACGGTTTTACAGAGGGCCCATAAACATCCGGTCACTGATCCAGGCAAGTCTTTATCTGATTATAAAGATGTACATCAAAACATATTTGCCACTTAACCGTTAATCTTTTCCTCCTCCAAACCATCAGTATGTCACGAGTCAAATATCTCAGACAGTTCAGTGCATACCTGAGCCTCACTCAGTCCCAGTTCCAGCATCTCCAGGGACTTGCGAATCATGTGCGACTTCTCCTCCACTAGGACGCCCTCCTCATCCTGCTTTAGGCAGCGCAGTGTGCCCAGCAGGCCCTCCAAGATTGAGTGGTGTTCCTGCTTCAGGGCCTCCAGCCCCTGGATCACCTGCTTTGTCCGGGAGATGATCTCGTCCTGGGACAGTTTCTCCCCTGGGTCCTCCTCCTCCTTCACGCAAACCATGGTGGACATGTCCTCACGCATCCTGCAGATTTCAATGGCAACAAAAAGGAAATAAAACATGTTTTAAATTAGTTTTGTTCCTCATATTATTTGCATATCATAAAAAAAAAGACAATTCGGCCTTTTTATTACCTCATACAACCTTGAGAAATATCAGTTTTGGAAATTGTTCATCATGTAAAGACTCAAGTTGTTGAACATGAATATTAACTCGTCTTTTAAAGGTCATACTTAGTTTACACCCAAAAGAAACATGCATTTAGGGCAAAGCCATCAGTGAAAGGGAATTCACCCAGTATAAAGATGGCGTAATGAAAACACACACACACCAACCTTTTCTGGTCTCACAGCCTTTTATTACCCTGCCAGTAATTCGCCTCCTTTAATCAATACCTAGCTAAAGGTGGGAAACAACGATGGATCAAACAAAAGGTTGCACAGATGTTGTGTCTGACTGGATGCTTCTTGGCTCAGAAGTCCTGGGTGGTTCAGGTTAAAGAACATGTTCATGTTTCCTTCTGGAGGCGCCTTTGAGCAAGACACTGACTGAACCACTTATCTTAAAAGCTCAGTACAGGCTTATGAGGCATGGAGCAGCAGGATTGGCTCAGAATAAATGAAGCATTACATTTGTTTGTTCTATTTACCATTTCTCTAACAAAAAAACATATATATAAAAAATATTTTATAAAAATAACTTTTCATTTGAATCTTTTTTAAATAAAATGTAAAAATTTAACAAATAAAATTTACTAATTTAAAAAGGTTCTCTTAAAAACTTTAAATTGATGAAAAAAGATTCTTTATGAAAACGTGAGGAACGGATATATCTACGATGAAACGCTGAAACGTGTTTACTGATGTATTTTAAGGGATCGTCAGACGGAAAAACTCTGAAAGTAATAAAATTCAGATTGGAAAAAAAACTACTTCCAGGTTTCCAGTCGTTAAAATTCTTTCACCAGAGCACAATTATGTCATGTTAATCATTACTGAAAGGGATAAAACAGTGAGATCTTTCCCAGACCGAGCATGAATCAAAGAATGAAGCTAAAAAATTCTTATTCATGATTAAATCTTCTCTAATGACGAGCTTCTTAGTGGTGACATAATGCAGTCGTAGAACACAATCAGATCCTGAATCTGTCTTGGTGATTAAAGAACTACAATCTTAAGTGTGACCGGTCAAATGGACTCTCTCTAAGTATATTTGATAATCGATCCATTTTAATATCGGTATGCTTGACACAGTTACTGCCAGTGTACTACTTCCCACTCCATCCTGGCTTTCTTTGCTTTATATTCAGTACACACATGTACACACACTTAAGAGGATTAGGTTCAGCAGCACTTGAAGCGCACTGCTTAATAAGTCTCTGCAAGCATACAAGACAAACTCTGCACTGCGTTCACACTGAAACACTGAATAAGGTGAAGTTTAACAGCTCAAGTCAGTGAAAAGATCAAAATGAAACTCCTGGGTGTGACAGAGCTGATGGTAGTCTTATCCTGGATGGTGCAATAGACCTGTGTTAGTCTGTTAGTATAAAAGCTGCCGTGTTACCAGGTGAAGAAGCAGACTTGTCCTGATCTGCCTCAGGTTTCACATTTTGATTTAAAAGCAGAGGAGAAAACAGTAAGCTGACATCCGCCCTAAAAAAAGACAAGGCTGACTGAGGAGGGGCTGCAACCCTGATCACTGCATGTGACTCAGCAACCAGCCTGCAGCCAATCAGCTGACTGGGAAGAGGGAAGCGGACGCCGTGTGGAGGGGGGAGGTGAAAAACCGCTGCTCCAGGTGAGGAGGATGGTGGATTGAACAGGGGAAATTTTTCAAATGTGCAGAATATAATCTGGACCGGTGGGTCAAATAAAGAAGTGAGCTGAATAATTAAACATTACGAACATTGTAGAAAATCATCAACTGACCAAGAATAAGACCAAAGCAGGTGCTTTATATATCAAATAAATATGCAATTCTCACAATAAATCTGGATAAAACAATGAAGCTGGAAACCACCTAATGATCCCGGTTTTATCTCAACAGCATAAAGCAAGGTGCCTGTTTAAAGTGTCAAAAGTCAAACCAGAGCCAGGCGAACATCAATTATCACTACAGGCCATGAAAGTGAAAACACAAGCCATTTCCCCTCGCCTAACCCAACAACCAATTATTTCTAACAAATATGCTGCACCACAGAGAAAGACAGAGAAAACTGTTTATGAATTTAAGTGTCTTGACATCAAGCATGGGTGGGGACACTACAGCCTCATGATACAAGCCAAGTAAAGCAGAGACATGTGAGGAAGATGGGATGGTGAAGGTGGGATGTGGAAAGGCTTTATGCATGAAGGTGAAGCCGACAGCATGAAGAACAACTGCATGCAAGCAATCTGCGGGTCTGTGATACATGAAGAAAAACCTCTAGAAATAACGTTTTTTGGATAATTTTGTCAACATGTTTGCTTAAATGTCTGGAGTGTTCATTAAGCTGCTCCATCCACGACTCCAATAATGTCACAATTATTGTACAATACATAAAATTAGCAGAAAAAATAAGGAAATTTTTGTTTGGTTTTGCAAGAGGGACCAACACAACCATGCCGGTTGACCTTGTTGAAGAATGGGATGTCATCATCCTGGTTCTCTAGGGCCAATGTCCTGCAGGTTTTAGAAGTTTTCCTGCTGCAACACACCTGAGTCAAATTAAAGGGTAATTAACAGACTTGTCTGAATCTGAGTCCGCTGTGTTGCAGCAGGGAAACCTCTCAAACCTGCAGGACACTGGCCCTCGAGGACAAGGATTGAGGGCCCCGATATAGCTAAATGTGACTGGACTGGTGACCAGCATGAGGAGGTACTAAGATTTTGTGGGTGTGTATGGATCTTCATCACAACTGAGGTCGCTGACAGTATAAAATAAAAGCGTTATACCAGCCAATCTTTGTTTTTTTTTGTTTTGTTTTTTTCCTTCTTTCAGTGAGAGTGCAATCATAAAACCACCAAGACACAGAAGAATAATCTTTACAGGTTATACCACCTTGTAAAGCTGACTAATCAGGCTTTCTAGAAATGTATAATTAAACATAATATTTATATTATTATAGGGCAGAAATAAACAGCCAAACATGCATTTCCTTACAAACACTTCACTTCCTTACCTTTTTGCTAAGTTTATAGTCAAACATCTAAAATAAAAAAAGCAGATAGTTTATGGCTAGCACGGTGGTGTGGTGGTTAGCATCGCAGCCTCCACCGCGGGGGTGGTGGCCTTTCTGCATGCAGTGTGCATGTTCTGTGTGTTCTCCGGCTTCCTCCCACCATCCAAACAATTAGGTTAATTGGGTACTCTAAATTCTCCACAGGAGTGAGTGTGTGTTGGCCCTGCGATGGACTGGTGACCTGTCCTGGGTGTACCCTGTAGGGACTAAGTGGTACAGAGAATGAATGAATGAAAGATGGTTAACGGCAGCCAACTGTTAAAATAGGTTAATGGTGCAATGCATAAAATATGTAAACTGAAACAATAAAATTCACAAACAACACAAATGTGTTGTGAGTTACCCTAACACGGGTAAAGAAAAGTGCATTATTTATTCCATTTTCTAAGCTTCCTTCTCTCTAATCTGGACTGTTTATCGCTGAGCAGACAGTTTGCTTGTTTTCTTAGTAAAAAAGTTTGCCTGATGAGAGCAGTGAGCGCAAAGCAAAGCTGTTAATAAGTAGCTCTAAAAAGATAACTATTACTGACAGTCACTCTATAAAACCTGCAGTCAGATGATACTTCTTGTTCTTTAAGTTACTCCTTTCACATCAAATTAGTCATGTGACCCATTTTAATATGAAAAATAATGCTGGTTACTATAAAAGTTATTTTTTACTCTATGCAGATTTTGCTTTACCTTTTTTTCTTTAATCTTCTGCCATAATCCCACTTTCATTAATCATGTAAAATATAACTCTCTCAACTCTCAGGCTGTTACTAATGCACATTAGTTGCAGAGCCAAAGAAAGGGGGTGAAGGGTTAAAAAAGAGATCACCTAGTCACAAGATGACACTGCATGGCGGAAACATGGGAAATGGCATGAGTGACTGGTGATAATTATGAACAGATTTGGTCTTTGAGTCTGGGGGACTTGGAAAAGAGAAAGCCAAGTGATTCAAATTTGTGAGAATGGCTGTTTCTGTCTTTACAGACTGATGTGCTCATTTGTGCTAACCCACTTTTTTAACAAGCATGCCTCGGTCAGAGATTACATCTATCATTTGATTCAGTAAAGAACTTAAAGGTGATCTGATCCAGAGACAGCCTCACTCACTCTTACCCCAAGAGCTTAAAGATATCTAAAGAATATTCTGGCTATATTTTTATTCTGACAGTAGCTTTTAACATTTTTACACTCTCCACTGAAATGTAGGTCTTAATTCCATAATCTTACCAATGAACTGAAAAACTTTTGACGATGCATCAGGTTGGCTGATTAACTGGCACCAGCAGAATCAACTACACTTACTGTGACTAATAAACCATTTACGCTCCATAATATTAAGAGGCTGTTGTATTTACAACTCCATTAAAAAAATTCACTGTTAGTTTAGTCCCTGTAGTTAACTATCAAAAGTACATACTCATTTCCTACAGCACTTTTGTCTTATTTACCATCACATTTAATACTACTTAGTTTGGGAAAGTCAAAAATTAAGTACACAATTAAACCTTTCACATCTATTTCGTCATATGGTTATTAATCTGAATATTCATTTGACAAGAAATAAATAAAAATATTTAGATTTTCACAACCTGAGGCAAGAGTAGTAGGTTAGAGATGATGATGCCTTTGCACAGAAAGCTCGAATTCAACCAAAACCTACCCATATGTGGCAAAGGAGCAAATCTTAACTTCAAGAGTTTTATAAGTCTTTTTTATCTATTTTAGAAACATTCAAGATCTTACATTCAGGTTTAGTCCTAGTTGTTCACATAGGGTTAAATCAGTTTAACTCAATTTTTAAAAAATTTAAAACAGGATAGGAAGTTTAGGCCAGCCTTGCTCATCTTGGTGCTGCTATGAGTTCTTTAGCTGTAACTTGTGGAAGAGATGTAAATTACAGAGATTATCCTTGTTGTTTTTCACACTTTGTCCATTTTATGGACAAACTATTGACAAGGGGCCATCCATGCTGGCTTCACAGCAATAATCCTCCCATTTACATGAGGGGAGAACAGAGCAGATGGAGACATATATGCTAGCATGAATCCTTTCTTATGATACATCACAAATGGCTGAAAGAAAACTGAGGAAGACAAACAAAACCAGTTTTCTTGGCTATAAACAAGAGAGAAATACACAGAGTTCTGTTGGAATTCCTTTACCAGGTAAAGTGAGATTATTCATCCATCTATGGGAATCCTAGCCATATCAATTCTCTATGTAATCAGTATGAAATACTATTTTTTCCTGCTACAAGAGTTAAGTTGTTAAGGTTGCTTCCATCCCCTGGTGTGCATCAACTCTATAAAAACTACCTCAAGAACACTGAAGAACAGTTTAAAAATTATGATAACTCTTTTTAAAAGTAGATGAAAACATGCCTATTTTCTCATGTGAACAACTACAAACAGGAGGCGTTTAGCCTGCACCCATATTCAGGTTTTAATGATGTTTATAGACATGAATTCAAAGCAAAACATCTGCATGGCGTGCACAGTTTTTTACTTCATTTGAGGAATTGATTCTAAGTTTTAAAAGTCTTTTAAAAGAATAAAAAAATACTTTAATCTTGCTCCAACCCACTGCCCCTGACTCACTTAGCCCTCTCCAGGTTGGGCTGAAGTTCCACAATTGGCAGCAACAGCCAGAAAATTTAAAGTCCTTTGTCATTTTTTCCTGTAAATGTGTGATATACAAAGTTTACGAAAGATTAACAACATAAACAACTGAGGGTATGATTTTCTTCATTATAAACACACTTTTTATAAAAGAAAAACTGAAAAACACCCATTAATGGTGTGTATAACGATAAACAATCAAACAGAAGAGTGCACACAGAGCACATCTCTAAGGTAGGTCTTTCTTGTTTTAGTTGACATGTAAATCAATTTATCAGCCCATCAGCAAAAACTTAACACCTGATTTTATACCACTTTGAAAGCTCAGGATAAAACTAAATCTGCTGCAGGAACACCACACCTCTAATCTTTTTCTTTCCAATAGGCAGTGTCTGGCAACATGCTGCCTCTGGGGTACCTGAGCAGGGAGCCCAGGAGATTGTTGTGAATGCTCCTTTGAGCGAATAATACACTAAATACTATAAGAAGGGGATCATTTTATCATTCTGTGTAGACACAGAGTATAGGTTTGCTTGCTTCCAACAATCTCAAATATTCATAGACACCACTCAGTTTTTGTTTTTCCTCCCCAGCTGTGAGTCCCACACTGAGATCCAGTGTCTCTGAGAAGCCGTCCTGCTTCACCACACTCCCCGCTGTGAATATCAATGAGAGGACGCAGCTTCTATCACATGACAAATGGGAGTCATCAACACTTTCTCCTACTGTAGCAGCCAACAAAGGCGTTTTCCCACTGACTGACAGGCAATTTTAGTCATGCCATTATAGTTCCTGGCTGCTGCTCTGCCCAAATTATCTCGTTTACAAATGGATGAACTTGAAGAACCAGTTAGCCTATACTTTCCTGTCAAACCGCAATGCTAACATTGAGCTAACACTCAACATTTAATGTGCTTGTCGAATCTAATTCCTGACTTTAGAGTAATTATGGACAACCCACGAACCAGTTAATTGTCTGAATCAAGGTTGTCCAAATTATTCAACAATCAAAAAATTCAATATACCCGCTTAAACCAAAATAACACTTTAATAAACAGCTGATAAGTCTTTTTTTTTTTTTTTTTTAAAGCGGTTAATTAGCTAAAGGCAACAACCCAAGAATTACACGGACCCATTCTCACCGTTCTCTGGGACATTCGTTGCCAATGTAGCTCGACTGTAATGTTCCTCCCCTTTCTTGGAGATGGGGTTGTTGTTTATTCCGTCAACGACTTCTGCTGCTGAGTGTGAAAAATAAACTGCGTTAGAAACAGAGTGTTCACGCTGTCTGCACCGGCTGGAGGATCTTTGGTGACTGACGCTGGACTTCACTGCATCAACCGCTGATAATATTGTCCAGCTAGCAACATGCTAGCCACCTAGCAGCTATCTGTCAAATCACTGGCTTCAGTCGGAGCCATTCCGGAGAGGCCTCTTCTCCGCTACCTCCATGGCCGCAACTGTTCCTATGAACTACCCGGACAGCAGCGTCATTAGGTTGACGAAAAAGTTGTTGAGTCCTGTAAATGACAGCTCGCCTGTCCGCTGACAGACTGCGCGAAGAGTGAAAATGGCGTTAGCCGGCGCCCCCACTCCTCCTCCTGCAATAGTGATGTCATCCTTCCTGGATTAAAGGGGAAGCCGCGAGTTGAGTTGTTGCTAAACTGTTAGGTGGTGACATGACTGGTTCATTCCTTGAATTCCCGTTTTCTGCTAATTGATTCATAAGTTAGTGTTAGGTGGTTTAAAACTAAATTATTTTATATCTGCCAACCCGTGTTTTCTCTTTATGCATGTGTTATCTGTTACCACATTCAAAGATACTTTGAATTTCTTTATAATAATATTTCAATTAGATTTAAAGTCTAGATTTTACAGGAGCAATGTTCCTGCAGGAGAAATATGAAGTCTCATGACAGAATCAGTGTGTTTTCTTGTCACAATGTTTTGGATCAATTTAAGAATTTGCAGGATTGCATGGACTCCCACCTGACATTACACTAAAATAAACTTATTTGGTTTTTATTATCTTATTTGATATTTGTGATTTTCTGGATTATTTTGTAGATTCTGTCTGTCACGGCTGATGTGTACCTGTGATGAAAATTACATACCTCTCCATTCTTTGTAAGTGGGGAAACTTGCAAAATCGGGGGTGTATCAAAATGCTTATTTTCCCCTCTGTATAAAACAGCTGGCTTGATTGTCAACTATAGAGGAAAGACAAGGTATGTGTACTCTGAGAATAATAGGCATCTGCAGATCACATTAAGGTCCTTCATTAAATCTGGAATTCTGTGTAAGGTGCACGCCAACAGCTTCATCCTTGTTCATCCTCTCGGTGGATCTGGAAAGGGGAGCCTGCAGAGGAGGAGAAGACCGTGTTGTAGGGCTGGGTGATATGAACTAAATTTCATATCTCCATTTTTATTTTTTTTAACCTGAATCAAGATATACGATTTATATCTCATTATTATAATTTTTTGTCAAGTAACCAAAGAGGCAGCTCTAATTTACAGCATTTAGTGCTAAATACACTTTTATTAAGGATCAGCAGCACATGTGCATTAAAACAAGTGACTGAAATTAAAGTAGCTGCATATTAAATTAAATGCTCTTAAAACAAAATGAATGAAAAATACTTTTTAATGGCCATAACAGAAATACAGTTGTGTAAAATGCAAAAACACAAGATACTTTTAAGTCAAAACAAGCTTTCTCCATACAAGCGTTATTCCTTCATTCTGTGCTGCATGTGATAAAGTGTTGATATATGTGAAAATGTTGATATGTTGCCCAGTCCTGCCGAGCCTGTGGTGACCTGGAGTATTCCACTCTGAGACTCCATGAGGGCTACGGCATGTGCTGGTAGAAAGAAACTAAACATTAGATCACATTCTTTACCACCGTTATTATACAGTATGTAACATCACACATTCAGTGGCTGCTTTAATGAATACCCCTGTCCAATCTGTAGTCCTACAGCTCTGTTACTAAATGTGAACATTATATTATGTGAGTGAGTGAGATGCGAGTGTCGCTATGATAAATGATATCATTTGATAAAATGTTGAGTTGCTTCTTCCCTGACATCTGAGACAAACAAATGTAGTGATTAAAGCATGCATTCAAAGATATAAAACAGAAATAAATATTACATTTGGACTACTAATTAAATGTACCTTACAGTGCTGGACAACTATAAAAAAATGTATAACTTAATAATTTCCTGTGATTAATATGAATTAATTACAAAATTCAATAATGAATCTAGTTTATTGCATAGTTCTTTTAAAATAATACTTTTAAAAACTCAGCTGCTTTTTAAATTCATTATCTGGCTATTAGAAATGGTGACCTAGGTCGCCCCTCTGGACTCTTAACATAATATGTGACCCTCACATATTATGGGATCACCGAGGTCACCATGTCTAATAGACATCAGAATGTGTGACTTTACTGTACCTGCATTATAATGAACTCAGACTTAAGTACAAGTGTTTTCAAGCCTTCGCTTGTCTTTTAAGACATGCAGAGAAATGTACACTGTCGCGCCCCTGTGGCCAGAGATTCTGGTGGGTCACAGATTTTGGTATAACACTGCCATAGAAATGCATAAGAAAGCCATGCTAGCTAAAGGTCCTACAACATCAGCACATTGTTTGCAACATCCACGGCAGAAAATGACAGAATTGCTGCCTATGTGTACCACAAAGTGTAACACGAGCTAAGTTACCACAGCAAAGACTGCCTCGTTAAACTTAATGGTATTCAATGATTCAAATGTGGTGAAAAGATTCACTTCAATCTAAAATTATACCCTTTTAATGTTGGGTTGATTATTTTTTATTTATTTATTTATTTATTTATTGTTGAATTAGTCTTTTTCAAAATAATTAGACTATTTTAAAAAAATTAAAAAGTCCCTTATTTGGCTACAACGTTGGCAAACCTAATAAAACGTAACGTCAAAATGCCAGCCAGTGACAAGAATCAGCAGGCCCTGGTCTCAGGACCTTAGGGACCTGCCAGGAGATACGGCTTGAAAAGCCCTCTGATGTAGGCTGGTGTCTGTCTGTGAAGAAACCAGATTTACCTCCTGAGTTACTGCTGGACACAAAATGTGCAGAAAGGCGAGTAAAAGAGTCTTTGAGCAGAAAGTGTCACATATAGTCAAATATACAGAGTCAGAGTCAAATATACATAAAGTCATATATTTTAGCTTACAGATGCTGTTTGTGTTTGTTAATTAAGCATCAGAGAACTGACAGAGATTTATTATTTTACTGTGTGATCTTTGCAGGAAGAAAAGAGAAGTCCAAACCCAAAGCAGAAAGAGGACAGATGACGACTGGACAAGAGAGACAGAGCGAACATGTGAAGTAAGTCCTTTCGGTTTAACATTACAAACTTTATTTAAATGATTTTTGTGACATTATAGAAAATATTCCTGACTGTTTTTTACTTTAGGTCATGATTCTGAGTGGACGTCCACAGAGCTTGAGTTGGTGACCCATATGATCCAATCCAGAGGACCAGAAATGGTTCCACAGATATGTGAATCCTGGTTCCAGTCTGTCTCGTTTACATCCGTCCACATGAGAGAAAGTGGAACCAGGATTCACACGATGTGCAAAAAAGGTGAGTTAGTGATTCTGTCCTGAAAGTGTCCTACAATAATCTCAGATTAAACTGTAGAGAAAGTGTGTATGCTAGATGGAAATGTTGCATCTGTTTGTTCATTTACTGTCAGAGTCGCTGACACAGTTTTTGTTTCACTTCTTCGTTTCACTGAGGTGATCATGACTGAGATGACACACAGCTGTGGGCCTGAAGGACAAGCAAGGTGGACCACAGAGACCCAACTTTCCTGTTGTACATCCAAGGTTTCCACGGCGATAAAGAGTTCCCAGCCAGATGACAGCAGCTGTTAAGACAAAGAAAGAACATGAAGTAAGTCCAAAGTCACAATGAGCTAAAGATAACACCATAAAGTGTATTTAAATGATTTTATCTGACATTGTAGAAAATATTCATGACTGTTTTTTGACTTTAGGTTATGACTCTGAGTGGACGTCCACCAGACTCTAGTTGGATAAAACGGTGAGGAAACAAACTCCTGTTTAAAACAAAAAAAGATGCCAAACTGAAATAAAGTTGTATTGAAGTTAAATTCAACATTATGTTGGTTAAAACTTTGTAAACTCTGTTTTTAAAAATCATGGCAATTTGCATCTTTCTTCTCATTTCCAATTTCCTCTGAGCTCCTGATGGTGGACGTCAACACATCCCAGGAAGCTTCAGCAGCACCACCATCCCCTGAACACACTCCTGCACCAAACCTGCTCCCAGACTCTAAACCAGGGATTCAACCCAGCTGATGAAGAGCTTCCTAAACCCAGCTGCACACATGAAACTGTGACTGTTTGAAGCTTCTGTGAAACAACAGACACACAAAGAAACTCTGAACATCTGCTGGCCTCCATCTGCAGAAATCAACCCGCTTTACAGAGACACTGACACAGAATCCACTGCTCTGGATGAGACCTTCACCTCACACTGCCTTAGAACTCATCTCCTCCTGCTCACTGTCTGCTTGAACTGCAGTCAGGCCGACGTTACCCAACAATCAAAACCAGGACCACCAGACTGTTGAACATCTTTTACACAACAGTCAGAACTCTAAAATAAAACACAGAGCAAATCCTGAGTAACTCCTCAGAGAAGGACCATCTTCTCATAGATAACTGTGACACTGTTTACTGTAGACTGATCAGTACTGTCAGAGATCTTTGTACAAAACATAAAGAAAACAGTTAATAATCAAACCAAAGATCAGTCCTCCACTGGTGTTGAACCATGGGAAAACATTTATTTCTGGAGTTTAATTAATTATATTTTACAAGTGACATCATCAAAGATTGAAAAAAATCTTTAAAATGATTATTTGTGTAAAAATTCTTGTCAGGAAACGGATGAATGTAGACTTCAGAGAATCTCTGTTATCTTTTCTAGATTTTTTATCCTACTGCTGTAAATATTGAAAAAAAAGTTAAGAAATACACATTATAGTAAAATTTCAACATTATTATAGGCAGAACATCTCTTCGTACTTTAACTTAATGTGTGATTATTTTTTTTTTCGAACACTGCTTTAAATCAAATGACTTTTTTTCAAAAAGTTTTTAGAAAGTCTGGGTTTCTACATTTTCTGTAGGATCATTTTAAAGTGTAGCTTACCATTTATTTAACACATTTTCTTTTTATGTAAATTATTATTCATAATTATACAGTTTTCATATAGAGTAGATTCTATGATTAAGTTATTGATTTGACGATCCAGTTCTATGCCCATTATCACCAAGGTGTGTCTCACTTTTAGGCTCAACCAATCACAGCTTTTGAAATGATGAGTCATACCGAGCTGCTGGGGTCAACCACACCTCCTCACTAAGACAGGAGTTTCTGTCCATTCCTTGCTCAGAGTTCTCTGAGAACGTTCTGGAATCACTCCTAAGCTAAGACTCCTTGCTAGGGATTTGTAGGCTAAGTTAGGGGCTTTCTGAGAGGATTCTCAGATTCTTTAGGAATACGGGCCCTGATCTACAGTCCAATGTCTTTTGAATATTTTGAAGTCCAACTGGGTCTTTAGGTGAGAATATGTGAAAGGAGACCTGTGTACTTTGAGTCATTATGGAGGTGGTTTAAAGTAAATGTCTGGAAAAAAACTGAGTATTTTTAGTAGTTTAATTAATGTGAAAAAGCTGAAAGGCAGCAAACATCTCCTGAATAAGCTGAATATTTTGGCTTTTCAATGGTTTTAATATGTTGAATGATACTGATGTGATTACACAACATGATCATAACTGGGATGCAACAAAGTACAAACTTGGAAGTTATTTTCATATTTTAAAACAACAAAGTTACTGAAGTTACGCTTTTATTGAAAAATGAAAAATGACTACAGAAAACTAAAGGCCTGATGGTTACAAATACAGGATGTGACAGGAATGAAATAAAAAGAGAGAAAGTGGCACCAGGTATTTCTTTTGTTAGCAAAACATGACGTGCAATCTCTACTGACAGCTGGGATAGAAGTAATGATGATGACATATAAACAATATAATACATAGGTCTTCTAGAGTTAATTTATTCAACAGTTTGTTACAGCATCATCTTTATGGTGACTGAGGGAGCTGCTGCCCCCTGGTGGACAGGAATGAAACCATGCACAACAGACTTTTCTAAAGACTACAACATGTCATGTCATCCTTGCTGGATTAAAGGGGAAGCCGCGAGTTAAGCAACCAGATTTATTTACAGGCGGAGGGTGAAAACATAAAGTTTGCTCAGTTCAGGGTAAAACGACCAATAAAATAATTAAAATCAGGATTATGTATTCAGATAACAAAACATAACAGTATTAATACCCTACATTAGGTGTGTTTATTAAATGAAATGAAATGAAATGAAATGAAATTAAATACTTAGTTTATTTTAGGGGGAAACTGCAATGTGTGTTATGTGTTTTATGTATTAGTTGGAATTACTGGCTTCACAACCAAGTTACTGACAGGAGGTCAAGGGGTTGCAAAAACTTCCCATGAAAAAAGACCACTGGCCTGCAAAATATAAATGAATGAATAAATGAATGAATCTAAAACTAATAACACACAAAGCAACATAAATTAAAAATAATGACCAATCACAGAAAGCCTGCACAATCATCAAAATGACATAAAATCATAATTTATAGGCAAAAATGACCCACTTTAAAAAATTATTATAAGTATCCCAATGATATTAAGAACAATTTTTGCAAGAGTCCAGGCCAGACAGGCAGCAACAAATACAACACTGATGCTAAATTGCACACTTAAAACATACAGTAAGTAAATGAAAAAGATATGAACGCAATGGATTACATTTACATTTAGGATTATTAAAAAAAAGTGCATGCTGTGGTTTTGGCCTCAAGAACTCTCAAAGTTTTAAATGAAATCATCAGCATCTTTAAATTAGTAATAAATCTCAAGGAACCATGACAGAAAAATCAATCGTTCCAAAACATTGAGCACAAGCATTCATAGAAGATCTTCATAACACAGTCAGAAAGGTTGTATCAACAAACTGTTGTTTTTTTTTCATCAAAAGAAAAACTTAACTTATTTTAAAAATTAAAACTCAGCTTCTTCACAAGGATCTCAACATGTGACTTATAAGTGAGAAAACCACGAGAATCTTTAAACACAACTGACTGCAGTCAGACTTAAAACATCCAAATTACCGAAGAGACTAAAAAACACAAATAATGTTTCAGGTAAGAGAGAAAATTAGACACAATATGAGACAGAAGACAAACAAAATGATACCAGAAATCTAGCAAATAACCAACAAAGACAAAATTATCCAAACTTTACATCAACAACAGAAAGCACAATAACAGCCAACCATAAAGAAAAGTTAAACAACTTTCAAGTTCAAGTTTATTTATGTATTTTCTGCAACAGCAGCTGAACAATAGAACAAACTCTCCACAGTTGAAAATCCAACACTACACAATAAAACAATAAAAACCAATGAAAATAAAAACAAAAATAACATTAATAAAAAGATAAAATCTAAATAATAAAAACAACAAAACTAGAATAAAACTAAAATAAAAATAAAACACTTTCGTTCAGTCTAAAGTTTAGTATCAGCATCCACTCTTTGGTCAGTTTGTGTGTTTATCTGAAAGTAAATTTATTCATGAAATGACAGAATCCAGTGGACTGCTGAACTATTTGCATATGTTTGGGTAAAAACTTCAATTCAAGAATTTGAGTACTTTTAGAAATCTATACAATCAGAATCAGAACTAGACACACTCTATTGATCCCAGCTGGGAAACTGCAGTGTTGTAGCTGCATTATAAAATATTTTATAATTTACCATTATAAAATAATTAAAAAGAATGAGCATAAAATAAAATTAAGTAAACTACATAGTGCAAAAATACGATATATATAAACACACTCATTAACAAATATACAGATCAAAAGAAAAAGAAAAAAAGGAAATACTATTTACAATTTACAAATAAATATCCAGATGAAAACAAAAGAAATAAGATATAAAAAATATGGGATTTAAGATATAAAAATACGGTGCAGCAGTTAAAACAAAAAAAAGAAATAGAGTTAACCAGCCGAGTCCAGAGTCTCTGGCTGAGAAGAACCCAGACCGTTCTGGCTTCACTCAGGTCGCCTCCACCCGAGAGAAGGAAGAAACTAAACCTTTTTTAAAATAAATGGCATTTCACAAATGCATAGAAGATTTTTCTAAATTTAATGCACCTACAAATCGACCGACGGTGTGTTTTAACTCCGTCTTGATGTCAGGACTAATCAAAACATTTTTCAAAATAAAATGTACTGCCACATCAGGCAACGGTGTGTTTTTAACACACATCCAGACAGGATTAAAACTTTTAAATGTCCACAATAGTTTTTGCATTTTACAGAAAAAGTTACACATTGCTTCTAATATGTAATATGACATCTAATATGACATCTTGATTTTATACTGCACAGTACTGTCTATTTTTTTTTTTTTTTCATTTTCCCTCCAAATTGAGCCATTTATTTGTTCATTTATAGCTGTGCTGCGTCTGTGAAACACATAAACTTACCTTTAGTTTTGATCATGGTACAAACAGGGAATCATTCAATACTCAGTTATATAAAATATAAAAATAATCAAACATTCTGGTGTCCAAGTCCTTTATTGTTGAAGCGCTGTGTTTGCAGTATAACAGATAACCCAGGCGATCCACCACCTCCTCCACAAACATCCACATGTTGAGAACATCCAAATGTTCTCAACAATAAACTCAAAATAAACTCCAAAACCATTTCCCTCTCATGCTCATCAATACTGTCGCTGTCTTCTTGCCAGAGTTTTTTCAGAGCTCTGCCACCTTCTCCTCCTCCATCATCAACATCAGACACTCCGCCTTGCCAGAAAAAGAAATTTAGTTTTCCCCCAGCCACTGTGTTGCTTTCCTGCAGTCGTGAATCACCTTGTGGTTCTATGGAAAAGTGTGGAAAAAGTTAGTCTTCTACAATAAAATTGGTGCAACAATAAATACATACAACCAGAAAAAAGCTTCTCATTTCCACAGTTTCCTCCACATGGAGTGAGACAGCCTGCAGCTGCTCCTGGTCCTCAGAGGAAAACATGAACAATCCAATCAGATGAATTCAGTGTAGTTCATTTGGAGCAGAAACACACATTACAGACCTTGTTAATGTCATTAGGCATCCTTTTCTTCAGTTTCAACCCTAATAGCACGTTGACAGATGCCTGCCATGTCATTGGTCTAGCATACAAGTTCTTACTGACCCTGTCTGTAACACAAGTGGTCTTTGAAAGGACTTCTTCTATACTGAAATTAGTCAGGAACAGACTGAGGACCTCCATTAGCCGCTTAGAGGCATTTTTGCTAATGTTTACATAGAAAGAGGTTCTCGTGAATCTTGACACCTTGGCATTATTGACAAGGTTGCAGAGACCGGTGAATTAATAAGCTGTCAGCTGACCTTAACAGAGTGATTTAAGTTTGGTAAAGCTAAATTTATTTAATTTAAAATGCAAATCTCAACCTTTTTTCTTTTATTCTTGGCATGAAATAGCTGAAATGCAGCACCTGCTCGACCTTCTGAGGTAGTGATCCAAGTTTAGTTAAGCTATGTTGAGCTAATTGTACTTACAAAGCACTGTATTTTCCTCATAACCATTTCCTTGTTAGTTTCCATACCTGAAACGTGTCACCTGCTAAGTAAAAAATATGTGGAAATTATTCTTTTGTTTAAAATCTCACTAAAATTTAAATTGAGTTGACTGCTTGACTTGTCTCATTTGATCAATGAATAAAGAACTAAAAATGATCACAAACCAATATTCACATTACTCTTTACTTTGTTGTGACGCTGCTTATTTTATGGCCTGAAGTGTTTGGTGGGTCCTGCGAACCAAACGTACCTCCACAGGTGGGCTGCTGCCTGAAAAAGTTTGGGAACCCTTCTATTAGTTTTACTATAGTAAATGACAGTGAAATAACTCACTGACAACATAATAGTTGAGTTGTTTAGTTCATTAATACGAGGCCTCTTGTGACTGTTGTATTGAATCTTTTGATGAGTGCAGGAGAGAAAAGTGCTGGACTGGTGGCTTAGTTTTGTATTAATGGGTTAGAAATAATTTAATTTATTTTGATATAGAATAATGATCTTTGGTTGATTACTTTCCATATGTGTGTGCATTGATTCGTGGTTGTGTGCAACTTTTGCTGAAGTGTGAGCATAAGTGTGTGGTGTCTCAGTGGGGGTTTTGTCCCGGTCCGTGATGCTTCATGCTCTGGCCCTGCCAGTAGTCCAGCTCAGCAGTAGTGTGGTGTTGTGGGGAAGAAGGAACTAAAGTGTAAATTTCTTACAAAAATGTGAATGTTTTTTTTAATATCTGTGATATTTTTTTAGTCTTGATTTTAGCCCTAAGACTGTTTCTGGGTGTTAAGCAGTTCTTTTCTGATGTGTGTGTGTTTCTGTGGTTATTTGATATTTGACCTGCAGATTTTTTCTTTTTAACCTGGAATGCCATTTGCTAACACTAAGACATTTATTTCAATACAATAGGATTTACTACTGTAAATAAATGTTAAAAAAAATCTACTACAAGTTGAAGCTGAACAGTGGCGCCCCCTTACCTCTCTGAGCTACTCCACCCCTACGCTCCTGCTCAGCTGAGCTGCTGCTCCTGGACGTACCGAGGTCCAAACGGCAGCTCAGGGGGGATCGAGCTTTTTCAGTCGCTGGTCCAAAACTGTGGAATGAGCTCCCTCTCCACATTAGACAAGCTTCTTCATTGTCTATTTTTAAAACTCATCTTAAAACCCATTTTTATTCTTTGGCTTTCAGCCCAGTGTGAGACTGTCCCTGTTTTAGTGTGCAGTGGTTTGTTTTACTTATTGGTTTTATTTGTTTATATTTGTTCTTTTAAAATTGCTTATTGTTTTAAAACCGTTTTTAAAACAATGAACAATTATTTTATTATATTTTATGATATTATTTATTTCCTGGTTGATTTTTGTACTTTATGTGTTGCTTTGTCCATTTATGTACAGCACTTTGTTTCAGCTGTGGTTGTTTTAAAGGGCTATATAAATAAAGTTGAGTTGAGTTGAGTTTTATCAAACCGAACACTCGTTTGTGTAACCACCTCCAATCAAACCTGTAACTCGCTGTAATATTCTGTAACCTTGGTTGCTTTAAATATAACACAATTTACAACAACAAACTTCACTGACAAGCATAGAAAAGCCACATTTTACGGTTTACAGATTAAGTTGTAGAGAAACCCACCACTGCTGCATGGTCTTCTCTTCTTCTTCATCTAGTCTCCCAGGTGGCGTTTGGTGGGGAAGGAGTGGGCGTGGTAAGTTAGTTTCTTCCTGTCCTAAGGTGGAGGTGTCCTGAGAGTGGAGCTCTGCAACCAGACCCCTCTCTGAACAACTGTGATAAAGTAATAAAAATTTCATCCTACTCAGAGTTGCTGTTATCTATTGTCTGATATAATCTAATAAAAACAAATAACTGGAAAAAAAAAGTTAAAGGCCTTTCAACACTTTATTATTTTACACTGTCCGGGATGAAGATCCACACACAGCCATGACTTCTTGGTACCTCTTCATCATGCTGTAGACTAGTCTGGTCACATTTAGCAGAGAGACGGCATCCCATTCCTCAACCAGGAGCCGTTGAAAGTCAACCAGCATGGTTGTGTTGGTCACTCTAATATAACACGTACAGCAAACCACAGCTCATCCCACAGGTGTTCAGCTGGGTAGAGATATGGAAGCAGGTCATTTCATCCTCTCATGGATGGCTCTTCGGGGGAGACCATTCTCATTCTGGAGGATGGAGTTCGGTCCCAGTTTCTGAAGGTAAGGGATCTCCGCTGGCTCCAGAATCTTTTTCCAGGTTCCAGTCATATATCTGACTGACACACACCTGGAAGCATCTAAACCTCTTAAATCTTTTTTAATGCCCAGGTTTTAAGGAGACAAAGGCTCAAACAAACAATTGAGTAAAGAATGTCTAAAACAATTAGATTAAGCAGCACATGCATCCAAGTTAATATTGCTATATTTGTGAGGAGTTAATTTTATAAAGTGACTAAAGCTGTGAGATGTGTATTATAATGCGGCTATAAGGTAGCTATACAGTATCTAAAAAATGAAACCAAAATTAATTACAGAGGACAGAAGATATGAAACCAGTTCATAAAGGCCACTACATAAAGCCAAACTCTTGACAGGAGGATTTTATTTTTATATTTTAAATACATTTATTTTCAGGTGGGAGCAGCGCCGTCTTTCTTTCTGCTCTGCCTCTCAGTAAAGGCCCTCCACATGTTGCCGAGGACAACTCGGGCCATGAGCAAGGTGATGGTGAAGTTACGCTGATACCAGTCTCTGAAAAAGTGGAAAAACATGATTTCAATTATAGCAAATTAATTTTATTTGACAGTTTATTTAAGCATTAGGCAACAAAAACAAAGAAATTTAAAATCAAAACCAAAAGGAGTGGGAAAACGCCAAAGCTTATTAAATGCCATCCTTTCTCCTCACCCCAATAAATGATGAGGCAACACCTACAGTGCATCTTATTATGAGACAATTATAACAACAACAACAATAATCTCATTGGTGGCAAGTTCATTCAGATGGGGTAGTTGCCACGCCGACAAAGGCACCTCAGACAGCCCCACCCCCATCATCACACCCTAATCCAGAAATACCACCCAGCACCCCCTCAAGCCACGCTTATACTTCATACTCAGCATATTCCTTATTGCTGCTTTTAATTAGGTTGAATATTGGGTATGTGAAAGCTCATCTTTTACTTTTGATTTGATGTTGAAGTTATTTTAATTTAGTATTTGATTATTGCTGTTACGTAAAACACTTTGATTGATCAAATTAAATTTGATTGATTGCTATATATCAATATCTTCTTTAAGAACAAGACATATTTGTAATAAAGCTATAAAGTAATAATCGTAAAGCTGTAAAGTAGTACTAGTAATAATAATAATAATAATAATAATATTAATAACAATAATAATAATTTATATTCAACAATAATGTATATAATGCATGTACATGTAACACCATGTTTTAAGAGTACTAATCGTCACCTTGTAACGACTGATATTATTTCAGTACCATCTGAGAATTTCCTTATACGTGATTTAATCATATGTGAATGTGGGCATTGCTTGTGTTCATGCCTCAGCTTCTACCACAGTTTGAGCTCACATACAGACACGCAAAAAGCAAGAGTTTCCTAGTAAAGTATAGCCTCCATCTCTCAGGCTGAAAAGGTATTTTATGTTGTGTGGTAGTACTAGTTCTTGCTAGCTTTAAACATTATCTGTGAAGTGTGATAATAAACCAGGTCTTGAAGTTTATTCTTGAGATTTAAATACAGAAAAAAAGATACGATAACACACTGGGTGAATAAACGAGATTTGGAGTAATAGGAATAACTGAAAGTTTATGTTTGAGTTGCTTGCCTGCTGAATGCAGTCGGGAAGAAAACTTCTCTAACCTAATAAAAAGTTGTCACTTTGCATTGCTAATTTACAGAAAGCGATCCAGAGCCTGTGGTGTTTGCCGTTCTCTGCTCACACAGTCAAAGCCCACAGCTGCTGCAGAAAGAGGCTCATCCACCCACCCCCATCAGCACCACAGGAGTCACCACACTGCAAAGAACAACTCACTTGTTGTAACTTGCATGTCGTATTCTGTTTCTGTCCAGGAAGCTTTTGTAAAACACAGCCATCTCCTCACTGTTCAGGGACCGCCGTCGACCTAAAGGAAGAGGAAAGATGAGGAAAGAAAAATACATCTTCTGCAGCAGGTTTGATCCGACCACATGCTGAAATAATGATGTGGCTCATAGAAAACTTCTATGCTTTATGCATTAGATTTAATATGCATGTATTATACGTGTGAAACTAAAAAAATTAGAATATTGTGCAAAACTGAATTTGAGTTTTAGTGAATTATTTTTATTTCAGTAATTCAGATTAAAAAGGTAAACAAATATATAGAATCATTACATGCAACGTGAGGTATTTCAAGCATTTATTTGTTGTAATCTTGATTATTATCGCTTACAGCTTATAAAAAAACTAAAATCAAAAGGTCAGAAAATTAAAACAGCGTGAAAAGGTTCAGTATTGTAGCCTCTAAGAGCCAAACTCTCATCAGCTAATTCATCCAGAACACCTGCAAAGAACTCCTGAGCTTTTAAATGGTCTCTCAGTTTATTTCAGTAGAATCCACCATCATGAGGAACGTTGCTGACCTGATAGTTGTGCAGAAAACCATAACTGATTCCCTCCACAAGGAAGGAAAGCCTCAAAAGGTGATTGCAGAAGAAGCTGGATGCTCTCAAAGTGCTGCATCAAAGCACATCAATAAAAAGTTGAGTGGAAGAAAAAGGTGGAACAAGCAATTGGAATGAAGCAGCTGGAGAGGATGGTCAGGAAAAGGCTGTTCAGAAATGTGGGGGAGCTTCACAAGGACTGGACTGAGGCTGGAGTTAGAGCTTCCAGAGCCACCACACAGACGGATCCTGGACCTGGACTTCACATGTCACATTCCACTTCCAGGTCCCAGAGTCTGGAGGAAGACTGGAGAGGCAACAATCCAAGACTCAGCATGAAGTTTCTACAGTCAGTGGTGATGGGTGAGCCATGTCATCTGCGGATGTTGGTCGACTTGGCTTGATTAGGTCCAACATCCATGCAGCAGAGTTTATAGCACTTCATGCTTCCTTCAGCAGAAAAGCTTTTTGAAGATGCTGACTTTATTTTCCAGCAGGACCACAGGTTGACAACATCCATGCCACGCCGCATTACGGCACAATCCATGCAGAAGGGGCTCAAACCAAGAACTGAGTTCATATGCAGGCCTAGACTCTTCAGATGGTCACATTTCTGTGTTCGATAACCCTTTTTCATGTAATATTCTAATTTTCTGATATTTTTATTTTGGGGTTTTCATAAGCTGTAAGCCATAATATATATGAACAAAAATTATAAACAAAATTATAATGAATAAATGCTTGAAATATCTCACTTTGGATATTAGTATAAATAATATTTTAGTTTCTCTTTTTAAGTTGAATTACTGAAATAAATTAGGATTTGTGCAAAAATCAAACTTTGTAAGTTTCACTGTATGTAGTCAAAAAGGCTGCATTTCCTCACCATCCTTGTCACGTAAAGTCAATCCTTTTGCCTTCAGCTGTGAAATGATGAAATCTTCTTTTTCCTGCAAAAACAGAAAATTCTTCAGAACTTTAAAAACTTTACATCAAAACATTTATTTAAGTTTTCAGCAACAGAACATATCATTACAAATGTTATAGTCCCATTCCAAAAAAGCTGAGACCAGGTACATAATGTAAACAAAACCAGAATGTAATGATTTACATGAATAAATCCACATTTTATTTCCAATCAAACATAAACATCATATCAGATGTTGAAAATTAGACATTTTACCATTTCATGGAAAATATGAGCTCATGTTGAATCTGATGTTGTAGAGGGTCAAAACGATAAGGGGATAAAAACAGACACCCCTATTTAATTCTATTTTCATTAAGCTTTCTTTTATTTGTTATTACTGCAGCGCTATTCTACATCCAGTCGCTAGGGGGCGCCTATCGCGCTGGTGGTAAAGAGTAGCGCAGGTCACAGAGGAAGAATAAACCTTCCTGTAAGAAGCTAACGCCAGCTCAACGTTTGTGTCGCGTCTATTCTTCACCACGGGTCGGTAAATGTTCATTAAAACAAGTGTATATGACAGACTTTACTAGTTGAAATTGTTGTTTAATGAGTAGTTTGTACCTGTTTGCCGGTAACGGTTTAACTAAAATACTGCTCGTTGTGTTGCTTGCTGATACCCAAGATGCAACCAACATGGCGCGGGGGGGCGTGTAGGTCACGTGTCTAACACAGACCGATTAAGATCGTCTGCTAGCTAATGCTAGTGGATTTGAAAAATGTGGAGTAGTGTGTTAGTTTGCTATCCCAAAACAACTGAGAAACTAGTGGACTCACTTTTAAACTTAATTTACTTAGCACCTTATGAAAGTTGTTCATGCAGTATGATATTTGCCGATGTCAAAGTTAAGTGTCTTCTTGGTTGATACCAAACCAGAAATGTTATATTGTAGGTGATTGAGTGAGTATACAGTTTTATTTTCTTGTTAGCTTTTAGTTAATTATATGTAAAATTTGTTATATACTGTATTATGTACGCAAAGCAGGCAGTAAAATGGTTTTCAGTGCTTATGTTTAAAATCTATTTCATGTAGTTTGAATAAGAGTAATTATCTTAAGATAAAAAAAAATGTGTTAATTGTTTAATTGCGACTGTGTTCAAGTAACCTTGCTGGAAACATGTTCAGTCGATGAAATGTTAAAGTCAGATTGTCCTAAATGGCCAGGTTGTAAAAGGGACTGAAGATGATGGCCATCTGTCAAATGGTTAATACCTGATTTCTGTGAAGAATATAAACCTTCCTGTATGAAGCTAACATGTGTGTCTCCTCTATTCTTCACCACAGCTTGACACGTTGAGAAAACAAAACCTCCGTTGCCTTCTGATTGTAATGCCAGAGGGGCAACAATGGCAGCAACACATGTAAAAAGTTGGAACAGGAGCAACAAAAGGTTGGAAAAGTAGGTGGTACAAATGTAAAACAACTGGAGGAGCATTTGACAACTAATTACGTTAATTGGCTGCAGGTCAGTAACATCACTGAGTATAAAAGGAGCATTTCAGGGAGGCAGAGGTGGACAGAGGTTCTCAGAAAAACTGTGGGAAAATCTTTCTCAACGTAAAATTGTGAAGCCTTTCAAAGATCCCACCATCTACAGTTTATAATATCATCAAAAGATTCAGAAAATAAAGGGGAATCTCTGTGTGCATAGGTCGAGGCTGAAGGCAAGAACTGGTGATCTTGGAGTCCTCAGGCAGCAATGCATTAAAAGCAGACATGATTCTCTACTGGAAACCACTGCATGGACTCAGGAAGACTTCCAGAAACCACTGTCTGTGAACACAGTTCACCCTGAAACCCACAAATGCAGGTTAAAGCTCCATCATGCAGAGAAGAAGCCAGATGTGAACAGGATCCAGATCCAGCTTCTTCCGTCGTCTCTGGACCAAAGCTCATTTAAAATGGTCTGGGGCAAAGTGGAAACCTGGATGAAGATGTGAACTAGTTTGTGGAAAGCATGGACGGCGTGTCCTGCAGACTAAAGAGGAGAGGGAGCATCCAGCTTGTTATCAGTGGACAGGTGAAAAGCTGCATCTCTGATGGGATGGAGCTGCATTAGTGCCTATGGTGTGGGCAGCTTCCACATCTGTGAAGCTCCATCAATGCTGAAAAGTACATGGAGGTTTTAGAGCAACATCTGCTCCCATCCAGACAACGTCTCTTTCAGGGAAGGCCTTGCAGATTTCAGCAAGATGATGCTGAACCACATCCTGCATCCATCACAGCAGCATGGCTTCACAGGAGAAGAGTCCGGCTGCTGAACTGGCCTGCCTGCAGTCCAGACCTTTCACCAACACACAACATCTGGAGCATCATGGAAGCAGAAATCCGGCAACCAAGGTCCAGGACTGTAGATCAGCAAGAATCCTGCATCAGACCAGAATGGGACAACATTCCTCTCCTAAAACTCCAGCAACTGGTCTCCTCACTTCCCGGACGTTTCCAGACATGTTAGAAGAAGAGATGCTACATCGTGCCGAACATCACCCTGGAACTACTTTTTACACCGTGCCGAACATCACCCAGGAACTACTTTTTACGCCTTGCTGAACATCACCCTGGAACTACTTTTTACACCGTGCCGAACATCACCCTGGAACTACTTTTTACACCGTGCCGAACATCACCCTGGAACTACTTTTTACACCGTGCCGAACATCACCCTGGAACTATTTTTTTACACCGTGCCGAACATCACCCTGGAACTACTTTTTACACCGTGCCGAACATCACCCAGGAACTACTTTTTACGCCTTGCTGAACATCACCCTGGAACTACTTTTTACACCGTGCCGAACATCACCCTGGAACTACTTTTTACACCGTGCCGAACATCACCCTGGAACTACTTTTTACACCGTGCCGAACACCACCCTGGAACTACTTTTTACACCGTGCCGAACATCACCCTGGAACTACTTTTTACACCGTGCCGAACATCACCCTGGAACTACTTTTTACACCGTGCCGAACATCACCCTGGAACTACTTTTTACACCGTGCCGAACATCGCCCTGGAACTACTTTTTACACCGTGCCGAACATCGCCCTGGAACTACTTTTTACACCGTGCCGAACATCGCCCTGGAACTACTTTTTACACCGTGCCGAACATCGCCCTGGAACTACTTTTTACACCGTGCCGAACATCGCCCTGGAACTACTTTTTACACCGTGCCGAACATCGCCCTGGAACTACTTTTTACACCGTGCCGAACATCGCCCTGGAACTACTTTTTACACCGTGCCGAACATCACCCTGGAACTACTTTTTACACTGTGCCGAACATCACCCTGGAACTACTTTTTACACCGTGCCGAACATCACCCTGGAACTACTTTTTACACCGTGCCGAACATCACCCTGGAACTACTTTTTACACCGTGCCGAACATCACCCTGGAACTACTTTTTACAGACGTGTTGCTGCCGTCAAATTCACTATCAGCTCATATTTTCCATGAAGTGATAAAATGTCTGTTTCAACATCTGATATGTTGTTTATGTTTTACTGGGAATAAAATATGGGTTGATGGGATTTGGAAATCATTCCATTCTGCTTTTATTTTACACAGCGTCCCAACTTTTTTGGGGAACTGGGATTGTTCATCAATTCCAGTGATTTCTTTAAATGTGTGTGACAGCAACATTACAGGTTGTTGTTGCCCTCTGGTGGTAAAAATAATTTACACACATGACCTTAGTTTTTTGTTTAAAGTTATGACAATGATACTGTGCTTCTAACTCACTAATGTTTTTATCTGTAACACCAACCGAGTCCAGTCTAGAGAGTGTCGCTGACCTCTGCTACACACTCAAATGTTTGAATATTAATCTTCACCTTGCTGAAGCTGGCGTTCTGCTTGGTCCAGAAATCGTGGTTCCAGTCCTCAGTCTCCTGCCTCAGGTTTCTTAGCCGTCTCTCTAGCTCTGATTCATTCTCCGGGATGTGGTAAATAATCGGACGCAGGTTTGAAAGCGGATGTGGTGGACCGATCCAGTCATGTGTGGAGCTGGGATCTGGTCTGAAGGTAGATCTCTAGAAATATATATAAAAAAGAAGGTCAAGTCTGCACAATCAGCATGATTACAAAGTTTTGATAACTAATACACATTTTTCCTTTCAGTAAAACCTCCTAGCCACCTTGGGCTTGGTTACCTGAGGCGGGGAATGAGATGCCTGGTATGATGTTTGTGGCAGCCTGATTTTTGTTGTAGGGCTGCTGAAAGTTGTCTGACACGTACGTAATGCTGACCGGGAGAATTTACAGTCCTGAGATTATAATTGTAGAGGGTATCATTGATTTCTTCAATATGTTTACATCAACATTAGTAAAACAGGACTTCACTTCCCACTGAAGCATGTTCGTACACACAGTAAATCAATGCATAAACAGCCACTGGACTGTTTCATATTAAGTGGAAATTGCTCCCAATGTAACATTTTCTTTTTTAAACTTTGTGCTCCAGCTTGAACATGCATATCAGGGATCCTCAATCCTGGTCTTCGAGGGCCGTTGTCTAGCAGGTTTTAGTGGTTTCTCTGCTACAACACCCCTGATTCAAATCAAATCATAATTAGCAGACTTGTGCATAGCTTCACGTCAAGCTCTACACAAGTCTGAGTCTAAATCAGGTGTTGCAGCAGGAAAACTCCCAAAAAACTGCACGACACCGGCCCTCAAGGACCTGGATTTAGGATGTAGAGTATCTTCAGAAAAAAAACTTTGCATGCATCCTGTGCAAGTTTGTATGTTTAAAATGTTTCTTTGTTCCAACACAGGTGATTCAAATTAAATAGATTTTGGTAACAACTTGTTGTCAAGTTTGTACAAGTATGATAAAGACCCATAAATATGAGGCAGGCGTGTGAAACAGGGAAGAATCTAAAACACGCTTCACCAGGTGTGGACCTCCAGGGCTGTTGTTGATGGCTGCCTGCTCAGCACACCTGTCTATGCATTAATCTTTAGTAGGCTCGATGACTCTAACAGTGTATCTACTGGTCTGTCAAAAAGAAGGACCAGAAAACTGGAGCTGATCCAGAAGCTGCTGAAGCCCTCACGAAAACCAGTCAAATCAATCACATCACTCTATCCTGGGTCTCTACACTGGCTTCCTGTTCACCAAAGAGTTTATTTTAAAATGCTGTTGTTGGTTTAGTACCAAAATACATTTAATATTTGTCAAGTTGGTCATAAGTCTTCCAGGTTCTTAAGTCAGTCCACATCCTTCACGGTAAATTTGTCTGCCTCACACATGCAAACAAACATGTGGACAAAATGTTGTAGATAAGGTCAGAAAAAAAAACCTTAAAGAGCCATTAAAGTTACAATAAAAAAAGAAAACAAAATCAGGCTCAAATAAACTTGAATTGTCCTTTCACTCCTTGTTCAGGACTTGGGATTATAATTAAGATGTGAAACTGACTGAAGGAGAGCGCGCAGCTTTGTAAAATGAAGTTTTATAGACGTCACCACGGCTTGACTGAGCAGCTGACCTGCAGGAGTCTGCTTATCATTTCTGAGCAGACATCACCATGAGAAGAGCAGCAACTCCAGCCAGGACTCAGAAACGAAAGAAGAGGTGAGTGAAACTGCTAAAAAGTAGTTCATTTGGACTTACTAACATCCTGTAAACACAGTTATAAGAATGAGGGCCAAGCAAAGATGTGAAAAGGCTGATGTCCAAAAAAAAAAAAAAGGGCCACATCCATGGAATACATTTAAAATGATGTAGACCTGTTAATTCATATAAAAAAATCATGTATTATTAGAACTACCTATGAGCTGAACAAGTAGCTAACCCTATTTTATTCAATATATGTCACATCTGATACAATCTTCTTCAGCTCTTTTAGCATCTCGTTTGTTTCAGTCTTCATCTCTGACAGACTGAAAACAAACTTAAATGATTACATGAGATAAATATAATTTTAAATGTGTTTTTGGGGGGGGGGGGAATCGCTTCTATTGTCGGGGTTTCTCAAAACAGGATCAGTGTATAGATTTTCTACTAAAAATATTGTATAGGCAAGATGGAAAATGTCTGCAAAACAAGCATGGTAAACTATAAACAAAGCTGTGCAGGTGGTCACGTGGTTGTCGTACGCCTGCCTGTAAATAGGGTGATGTAACACGATTCAGATATATTATGATACGGACCTTTGAGGATTTGTCCTGTTGGATTGCCTGTTTGGAGCTGCAGAGGCGACAGCTCCTTGTTGACAGGAGGTTTTGGCGAAGAGGAGCGAGTAAAGAATTACTGACGCTCCTCCATGTTGAACGTCTCGCTGCTGCTGTTCTGGCGGCCATTTTTATTAAGTGAAACTAAGCAGCGTTTGATATCAAACATGTGACAAATGGCCGTTGCAGAACAGAAATCTCTCTTATTACTAACAAGCCACACTCACGATAACAGAGCTCATGTCCTTTCGTGTGTAAGCGGACGTTTGGTCACGTGATCGCAGGAGGCAGATGGGTACGCTTAAAATATTAACCGGCGCAGCCCTCGAGTTATGCAGCTCTTTCTGTGCTTTATTGAAACATTGTGAAGTCAAAATAAAGACAAACATACAGATGAACAGCAAATCAAATGTTAGAAATAGAAACAAGCAGAAAAGGAGATACACGCTTTAACAAATGCATTGTTGTAAAATACAAAGAAAAAGAAACAACAGAGGCAAGAGGTTATTTACATGTCAAATTGTTGATGTAATCAAACAGAAGTTGGGCTTTTTAAAGTTTAGATTATAATAATACCTTTTAAATATGACTACTTAGTTTAAAAAAAATTTGATTAGCATTACACGTGTGAAAAACTGGCCAAAATATTCACTTATCAATGAATGTGTTTTGATGTTTCCAAGTCACAAAATATACAAATATAGCATATTAAAACATTCATGTTTTGTGCTCTTTAATTACAAAGTGAGCATGAACATTCAAATCACATTTCAAAACAAAAAATACGACGACCTGTTTTTAAAAATGCAAAAAATGAAATTACAATGCATGACAGAACATAATTGAATTAATTAAACGGAATAAGCATTACTTTATATTAAATATTCTTGTGCTCATTGTTTATTTATTATATATTTCCGGGATTTTGTAATTTGGGCTTCTTTTTTAAATGGTGTGATTTGTTTACACAGTATTTTTTTTTTTTTTGTTATGACTAAAGTTATCTTCGCCGCCTTTTTGTTACTACGCGCAAGCTGTACATATAAATTGAGCGCATCCAAGCTTGGACGGCAAAAACTAACCCCAGGCATGAATTATTAAAACTGTTATTCCATACAAAAACGCGTGTATGTGCTTTTCTAGACAAATTGTGCCGTTATTGTCATTGAAGTACACATTTAGTCGTAAAATATCTCTTAAGTCGTTATATAAACGGAAATAATGAGTTTTAACTGAGGTTTGTATAGAAAAGATTAACTCCGTGAAAGTCTGTACAGTGAACAGGAAAGTAACTACTAGAAGGTAGCTAGGTAGGCTAATGTTCAGCTTTAATCACAGGAGGTGCGTACTTTTCAGCAGGAATTCAGATGGCTGTACGTTGGCTATGCAGGTAAGAGAGGAGCTTTTAAGTTTTTGGGTGGTGCTGATATATTAAACCTAAAAAACCGAAGTTATTTGGCCAAGGTGGGGTCAGAGTCAGGTGATCATCGACAGCGCTGGCATACACAATGGCATTTACAGAGTGGGACAACCGTGTTCACCACTTCTCTGGACTCACCATCCGTATTTAAACATTTGGTTAGCCTAATTTACATTTTTATTTGATTTATTTTTAACTAAGTGGTTTTAAAATACAGAGGAGGAAGACCCTCGTTCAGGCGGTGGGAGGGGCGACACAAGCCATACCGCAGTCAGTCAGTGACAGTCGGTCGTTTGGTGCTGAAGCTGACCGGAGCATCGTCTCTTCACCATAGAAATCCCTGTGTTTCAGGCTCGGTACTTAGATGCCCCCTTTCTCCACGATCCGCCTCGCCTTCGGCTGATGGAAACAGACATTCGTGAAAATGTGCGCGAATGTGTTCGGAGTCTTGAAAAGGTGAGACATGACGCTGTGACGATGTGGCTGTGTACTCGCGGGGATGCAGCTGACAGCTTCTGGAGAGGTGTGGTGTTAGCTGGGTTTGGTACATCTCTATAATGCGCAAAGCCGTGCTGCCTGGAGCTGGGGAAGGTGCCTGGTGGAGATGTTAGCAGGTGGTGATGGATTGCATGTTACCTGCAGCCCTGTTTTCCTTCATGCTGTGTGACTCACTGGAGGGAGGACCGCTTGCTACTCCCCAACCTATTCCTGGCTGACCATCATCAGTCAGAGCTCTTTTTTTTCTCCTAGTTTGCCTTCATCAAAATAAGGGAGGAGGTGTCTGCCAGGCTGGATTGGATTTTGCTGAGATTATCCTAATAAATACTCAGAATTGGAAGCTTTGGCTTGGCGTGCGCTCATCCACTATTCTGGAAATGCCCAGCCCCTCGCCCTCTTACATAAAAGTACTTTAGGGAATGCTGATACATAATCCTGTCTGTTCTAATAAGCGTTATTGATGCTTTGGATAACAAAACATTATAATGTGGCTTCAGTATTTCTACACAAGTGATACACTGTGTTCTGGCTAGTGATGCAACCTCTTAGAGCAATGCTGAATGTCACATCGGTACTGATAAATCATATGAGCTGTCTTCATCTAGACGACATGGAAAGTTTACTTTGATGTCTTCAGTCACTTTCCTCCACTCTCCTGCCTTCTATTTTTTTATAGTCTGGGCTCAGAGGGCGGCTGGATCAGCTGTAACTCTGCCAATATTTAAGCCACACATCTTACTTGCTTTTAGAGTTTACTGTGTCAAGTGTAGTTTTAGCATATTGTTTGTGTGGCTTTGCTGCATGTGTTCAGTGATCCTAAAAGATTACTAGGAGATGCTAAATGACTGCAAACATGCGAAAGTACTAAAACAGATTACACAATTAGCAACGAAAACCGATAGAGCACAAAAATTTAATATTTTCTTGTTCTATCTAAAGCTGCACAAAGAAACTAAAAAGAGATGCAGCAGATCTCATGGAGAGCCGGACACTATCAGAATAATGTAAAACTGCTGCTCAGAGAATAAAATAGGTACAAATGGATATTAAAAAAAAGAAGCGTTAAAATAGACAACGCTTTAACATGGCTGTCCCAATTTAACAGCCATATGGTCCAAATGCAGATCAAATTTGACATCTGTGGAGCTTCAGACCTGTCAAAATGATCTGGAAAATGATGCCATGGATCAATTGATTTTAGTATAAATAGATTCAGTTTAGTGCTGCAAGGTGGTTTGGTGGTTAGCACCGCAGCCTCACAGCAAGAAGGTCGCCGGTTCGAATCTTGGCTGGGGGGAGGTTCGAACCTTGAGGGCAGTGGCCTTTCTGTGTGGAGTTTGCATGTTCTCCCCGTGTATGCGTGGGTTCTCTCCAGGTTCTCCGGCTTCCTCCCACCATCCAAAGACATGCATGATAGGTTAATTGGTTATTCTAAATTCTCCCTAGGAGTGAGTGTGCGTGTGAATGGTTGTTTGTCTATCTGTGTTGGCCCTGCGACAGACTGGTGACCCCTCCATGGTGTACCTGCCTCTCACCTGTTAAAATGCTGGGATAGGCTCCAGCTTACCCACGACCCATATGGAATAAGCAGTCAAGAGAATGTATGAATGAATTAATAGATTCAGTTTATTTAATAAATATGTCTTTAAAAATCTCTATATATAGAATTCAGAAAGTCACACTTTTAAGAGTTTCCTAAAACATAAATACTACGCTAACTGTGCTTACAAATTTGACATCTCTAATATCTTCTAACATATTTTAAATTGGAGCATTTAAGAGTGATTGCTGACTACTAGAAATGCAGAATATTTGTCTTTATCACTGTGTCAACATACTCAGTCTCCACATTGCAAAGACATTTTGACTTAAAATGGAACGAGCACCAATGAAACATTAAGGGCTGCATTCCATTTAGTGGAAGCTCTGCATCTTGTATATTTTCTGCTACTAACCAGCATGCATAGGTGCAGAAATGGAATACTGCCTTCATTAATGTTCCTGAGATTGGCGCCTTACATTGAAGGATTTGTTTATAATTCACATCATATCACCATAGCAGTATTTAACACTGATACTGTATGTTTTCATAATAATATGAAACCCTGCTGTAAACTTTACTTTGTTCCTTTTGTCTTTTTGAATTTATTTTGTGTCAGCTCTGCTCATTCAGTTTGAATCTCTGATATTGTCAGAAAACATTTTTGCTTTAACATTGTTTTGTTTAAAAAGGTCATCCATGAATGTAGTGATCTTTCATTGGCAAAATACAACTGTTCATCTAAATGAGCAGAAATGTGTCCCTTTAGTGGTTACAGAGGTGGACTTTGGTCTGGAGAACCTGGGTTCAAGTCCCCGGGTTGGCAACTGAGGCAAAAAACCACCGTGGATCCCTGAGCAAGGCCCTTAACCCCCAACTGCTCCCTGGGTGCTGGAATCTGGCCGCCCACTGCTCCTAACAACTAGGAGGGGTTAAATGCAGAGAAGAATTTCCCAATTTCAAGAAAGTATACTTCAAAGAAAAAGAAAAAAAAAGATCGTCCTGTTAAACTTGGGGTGGCACCCCATAATCTGTTAAAACCTTTATTCATTGTTATCAATGGAGAAAAATTAAGAGATAATTAATAAATCCATAGGTAAAAAAAAGATTAAGCTTAACTGCACCTACTTCTCTTCAGCAACCAGACTAGCTGTTTAGTAAAGATAAATTCCTAATTCTAATTCCTCCTTGCCTCCTCCCTTTGAGGAGGTTCTGTGACCCAGAAATTGTTCACAGCCAAATGTTTTAAGGACGTCTCAACTCCAGAAATGCACCTGAAGAAGAGGAGAGAGGAGGGGATGTAGCTTTAAGCGAGGATACAGCTGTGCATCCTCACAGGAGTCTTTTCAGCTTCAGTGATGTCTGATTGGGCGTTACATGTTTTTCTTAACTAAATTTAAATTAATTAAATTTCACAAATGTCTTTTTAATGGTCGTCTGTCAGAAATAATGTAAAACAGCAGTAGGGTGTAACAAAACAATGTTGAAGTGATACAGCTTTGTCTCACATTGTAATATAACTGCTGTTTCAGGATATTTAAATGTGTCCCCTTAAACTTATAGAAGATTTAACTAAAGAATATGTCTGAAATAATCTTCAACTCTGAACAATATCCTAGGCTCTGTTAATAGAAAATAACATATCCTCAGCTTGATGCTACCTGTACCGTACTTCACCATGAGGATGCTGTTTTCCAGGTGGGTCGGTTCACAGTAGATAACATGAATGGACTATACAGCAAATTAGTCAAACATTTTTTCTTTTATTTATTACATTCTCAGTTATTCTTTTCAATTCATTATGTACATTATTGCACTGACTAAATGGTAGTTGGTAACCGTGGCAACAGAAACTCAGACGCTGGGCTGCAGACGCGCCAGATCAGAGCAGCCTGCAAGCTTATTGAACATGTAGGAAACTTTCTGTGGACTTTGACTGTGGCATGTGGCATCATCCTCTGGACACACACCAGCTGTAAGAGCTGATCCCGCCCTCTGAAATGTGTGTGTCACGTAACATAACTGCGGCCGACCGAGCTGCAGGTTCTGTGTTAGAGCCGGTTACCTTGGCAACGCGTCACAGCGAAAAAGTCCACTCAGCCGCTTCTTGTGAAAAACATACGATTTTACAGGTAAAAACAACATTAACGCCTCCGAGGAGGCCATTATCATAAATTAATGGACGACGTGGAGGCGTGAACCGTCCAATGGGCATTATCCCTGACTTATTGTGCCATGAAAACATGTCAAAAACATATTTCGAAGCTTAGAAAGTTGCATAGCGCTACTTTTAGGGGTGCAGCAGATAACTGTAAAATGGAATAAACATGTTATTAATCAAATGAACTATGAAGTGTTTTGATAAATCACAGTTAAACTATTTGTTTTTATCCCTATTGTAAATTTAATAGAAAGTAGAGCACGTGTGAGGGGTGACTGTGTGATACTGGGCCTAATATAGATTGTGAAGACAATGCAGCTGGAGGCCAGAACAGCACAGTGTTGGACTGTCAGTCATCATTTTACGTGCACTTTTTTTAACAGTTGCGTGCAGACAGAAGAAGCAGCACATCATCCATGGGCATCTGTCTTCAATGCATCATAATTATCTTCATGTCTTGTGTGTTTTCTGCACAATCTGCACATTATTTAACCTCTTAATCAAGACAGCCCCCTGTACAGGGAGCAGCATGAGATACATGCAGTATAGAAGATGTTTGCACAAGCAAGGAAGCAGCAGTCCTAACATGTAGATTACCAACATGACAGGAGAAACTCAGCTAAAAGACTCTACCAAGCACTGGCATCCAAACCAAACACAGTTCAAACCCCAAGCAGTTATATGGGAATGTAAGAAAAACACGAGAGCAGCTCGGTCCACACAAACACGGAGGCACATGAAAGCAGAGACTGCTGGTTACAAACACGTCTGTCTCATCACTGTGTATTTTATGGTGAAAAGTTTGATTCCAGCTCTAAAAAACTGCTGTGTTCTCCTATGACTCTGCCTTTGTTTGAAATGAACCATGAAGGTCCTGCTGGTTTCCATGGAAATGAAGGGGGTTTTATAGTGAAGTATTCATTCTTCCTATCATAGACTGTCTTGAGCTTCACTTCTTTCTGGATCCTCATGGTGTTTCTAAGCTGAATGTGGGGGCTATCCCTGGATTCTCATGACTCTAACCATCGCGTGACCTTCGTGACACATCCACTGACCCTTAAAACTACGCTAAATCACCGGTGCCCCGAGCACAAGCACATATTGTCAACAATTTCTAAGGTATGGTATAGATTAACTCTGTGGGGTTCATTTTGGTGGATAGTTTAACCTTTGGGTGATCTATAGAAGTTTTCCAGGTATTTATATCCTGTCCCATAATGACTGATCCACGAAAACTCCGATCAGGAGCAGCCAAAGATCAACCAGTGAGCAGAAAGTTCTATGTGTGTGTGAAAAGAAGAAAAATAATGCTCCTCTATGGCTGGAATAAAGCCAAGAAGACGTTTCTGATGCACGGTGGCGCCACAAAGCAGTTGAGCTGGAGTTGGTTTAGTGAGGATAGCAGGTAAATAGTAGCAGGAATAACTGGAAATGAGGAAAAAGTGGAAACATGGAAATAGTTTCTGTTGTGTGTTTGTTTCAATAACAATATTTTTTCTCCTGAAAGCCAAGACTTGAGAGAACGATGAGATGAGAAAAGGTTTGGTCACTGTTGATCTGTGTGTTATTTCTACAAAGTTCTGTTAGTAATAAATTCTGCTTTCTTCTTCTGGTCGACCTTTATGCTGCTAAATCTATTCATACATTCATTTTACATCATTTTAGCCTCATGATCTGACAGCTGAGGCTGTCCTGAAAACATCATCTGAAAACATCAAGTTTGACCAGTGGCCTTTCTGTGTGGAGTTTACATGTTCTCCCCGTGTATGCGTGTGTTTTCTCCGGGTGTTCCGGCTTCCTCCCACCATCCAAAGACATGCATATAAGGTTATTCTCCCTAGTATAAGTGGTTGGTTGTCTCACTGTGTTGGCCCTGGAATGGATGGCTTGGAGTTTTGAGGGTTAAAACATCTGTAAAACTACATTTTTAGCTTCTACTTTTACACCGTTCCTCATCAGACATTACTAATTTCTATGACTAAAAGGTTCTTAGGTGAACTGGGCTGCTATCCTCTGCTTTTCACTGAGAGTATTTTTTTCCTAGGAGGAGATAATCATTTACATTTTCTGCTGTGTTTCAGCTGAATTTAATCTGACACATTACATGTATCCTGATTCTGACACTTCTGTAGTAATCTCACATGCCTCAGCTTTCTTTTGAGACCAGTATTATACATACATCCCTTGTAGATGTGAAGATATACTTAATTTATTTTGTTATTTCATATAGGAGGCAGAAAAATAGGCTTCATGAAAAAGAGATACGTTATGAGAACATATCGGATGACTTTCATTCCCAGTTGTGTTGCTGTTACCTTCTCTGGACTGAGAGGAGATTTTAATGCTTGGTTGAGGTTACTGAGTTCATCTTTGACAAGGCGCCAGACTTTAGTCTGAGGTCCTAATTAACTAGTACAGGCTGGTGAAATATGAAAAGAGGCTTTTGAAGTAATCCACCCATTGCTGCCAGTAAGCAACGATTGCTCCACTGAGGCGCTCTTGGTCCTTGTTGCTCTATTTTCTGACTTTGCTTTCATTCTATGTTTTTTCTTTTCAGCCTCTTTGGCAAGCCCTTTGATGGTGGGAAGAGGATGGACCATGGTGGCCCACAGGATCAGCGGCAACATCCAATGGAGCAGCAGCAGGCGTACCATTCACAGCACCCTGCCATGATGCGGCTGTACGAGGTCCACAAGGAGGTGTCCTCTCTGGGGCCTCAGGTGTGCACCTTCAGTGGCCTGCAGAACGACCGGGAATACAAGCGTCTGGAGCGCGAGCTGACCCAGCTGCAGCTGGTGGTGGACCAGGTGGACACGGAGGGCAAACCTGAGCTGCAAGGGGCGCGCAAGAGAGCCGCGCAGGACGTGGAGGGCCTCCTGCGCTACCTGGAGGAGAACGCCTCCCATCCGTCCCGCCAGGCCATCGAGAAGCTGAGCAACGAGGCGCGACAGCTGGTGGACGAGCGTGTGGTGGCCCCGCAGCGATCCGGCGGGGTGGCGGAGATCAACGATGAGCTGGTGGATGCTCTACAAGAGCTCGTGTTGAAGCTCACCCAGATCAAGACTGAAGGAAGGGTGCCGCTCCGCAAAGCGCGCTACCGGGCGCTAACACGCTTGTGCGCCGTACAGGATGTGCTGGAAGGACGCACGCAGCAGCAGACCCTCTCCTTACCGCTGTCGGGGGACACCCATGAGGCGGTGCACTGCATCAACCAGGTGATGATGAAGGTGAGCGTGGCTCGCAGTCAGCTCGTAGCTCTGCTTATGGGCCTGAGCGGGAGGGACAGCTGCGCCCACCTGTCACGAATCCTGACGGAGATGCAGGTAGAGCTGGATGCTCTGGACGTCTCTGGGAATGCAGTGATCAGAAACTACAGGAAACAGGTCGTGGAGGAGATAAATGGGCTCCTGAAACACCTGGACCTGGAGGGAGAGGGAGACGACACGCGCAGGTAGGCGTCTCAACGAAAGGATGAACTTGTGAATGTTGTTTGGTCTAAACATGCACCTCAGTATCCATAAACCGCTTTACAGGGGGGTGGACGGGCGATTGATGTGGATTAGACTCGCATCTCTACACTGTAAAATATGACAAGTTGGCTCTCCTAAAAATAAAAGAAAAGGGAAACTAATTTCTAAAACAGTGACTGAGGACAATTAACTAGATTTTCTTTTTAATTTGCAGAACTTAAATGAACTTGAAAAATCTAAATATTTTGCCTGTATGTAATGTTGTAAATAATTCACAAAATCTTGTTTTTATTCTCAATACATACACTACTCTCTCGTCCACCTTATTTAAAGTAACTGGTGAACTCTAGATAGTTGTGCTTTACAGGAAGAACTTGGTGTGGACGTGGTTTTAGTTAAAATGAAGTCAGACCTCTGACCTTTGTTAAGCTGCCTGGATGTTTGGTTTAAAATACAAGACTGACCAGTAACTGGAGAGCAGTCACATAACAGTAGAGATAGAAAGAGTTTTTCACCCCATCAATCCCACAGAGAACTACATTTTGTAGACTGATTGACTCGAGTACAACTTCCAATCATTTCTCCTCTCAACTCGCTCCGCCATGTTGTTCTTCATACTCCAACTTCATGTTGATGTTGACATGTTGATGAAACAGATGAGATGCTTTCATTTTCTTCTTTCTGTGCTCTGAGCTGTAAATGGACACCATGCAGTTTTATGTACTAGGAAATCATGTTTGCAAAAGCAGCGCCTGGAGCTGGATGATAAGCAAAGATCACGATGATGGAGTGATGTTTTTCTGTTTATCATGCTGCTGTGAAGTGACGTTTTTAATGCTGTAATTATGGTAGGAATATGTGGGAGAGGCTCCGAGGGATCGCTAACTGTGCAGCTTGTGAAGCCCTTTGAGAGAAATTTCTGCTTTTTAATGTTTGGATTTGGAGGTAAAATAAAATTAACTAGACATTTATTCATCCCACAGAGGCAGTGAATTAAAGGACTGTTTAGGGAAGTTCTAAAATAGAGTAGGATAGAAGTACTTTATTGTCTCGCCATGGCAGGAAGTTTGTCTTTGGTCAGCACACAGGTACATAAAAGAAGGAAAAAGCAGCTTTTTTGTTTGTTTTTGTGACTTTTCTTCTGATCCTTTCTTTCTTGCTGCTGTTGCAGTAGAATCTCGATGCTGGGGACAAATAAAGGTCTTAACTTATCTTGCATGCAATACGCACTAAAACACAAATGTCAGCCTCATTAAACACAGAAACACATTCAGCCATCTACATACAGCCTTCACTCTGATGTTCAACTCAGACTACAGCAACTAAGATGGGGATGAAGGAAACTTGTATATCTTTTTCTTTGCGGGGTGCTCTACAGCGCCACCCTGAGGGGAATAACTCAGACTCCTGACACAGGAGGTGCGTATTATACTAGTCTTAAACTCTTTTAGCTTCCTAATTCAAAAGCCTCTGACTGGCTTTCTGACATGTCTCAGCAGGGCCTGAAATTCACTATTCAAAAATACTGTTCTCGACCGATTGGCTGAGCAGAACTTTCTTCTCGTGGGGCTGTTAGAAATATTGCATAATTGGTTGGACAATTGAGGTGGTTGTTGTTAACGTGGAAAAAAATGAAGAGGAAAGTTGTGGCTCTGCAGTTCCCATAGCTGGTCAAGGTGGTGAGAAAGTACGTAGATGTATACAACACACACGGGATTTGAAGACACGGACATTGCCGTGTGCACAACCCCTCGCTGCCATGGACAAAGTTCTTGTTAAATATTAAATAAATTGTTCAGCTGTTCATTGCACATAAAAACGGCAGTAATCCCCACCCCGATGAAGCTTCTCGTGGAGTATGAAATGACCGGACCAAAACAAACCTTTTTTTCTTGTTCCTGCAGCCTCAAGAGCAAGAACAAAGTTCTCGCTTCTTGCTGAGTATGTAACAAGCTTTACAGCAGAAGTCACTAACAAATGGACTACGGATCCATATCCAGAACCAGGACCTGTCCCATATGGGCCCGGACCTAAAATATAAAATCTACTTCACTTGACAGAGCAACAAAGACAATGCCTGTAAATAAATAGGAAATACAGTTTATTACCAAAAGTATTTACTCACCCATCCAAATAATTGAAATCAGGTGTTCCATTCACTTCCATGGCCACAGGTGTATAAAAATCAAGCAGCGAGGCATGCAGACTGTTTCTACAAACATTTCTGAAGTTCAATGAATTCCAGTGTGGTGGCCCCCTGTGCAACAACTCCAGGTATGAAACGTCCTCCCTCCTACATATTCTACAGTTAACTGTCAGTGGTGTCATAACAAAGTGGAAGCGATTGGGAACAACAGCAACTCAGCCACGAAGTGGTAGGCCTCCTAAAACGACTGAGCAGGGTCGGCGGATATCGATGCATATAGTTTGCAAAGCTTGGCACCTTTCTGCAGAGTCGGTTGCTACAGACCTCCAAACTTCTTGTGGTCTTCAGATCAGCTCAAGAAGAGAGCTTCATGGATCGGGTCTCCACGGCCGAGCAGCTGCATCCAAGTCATACATCACCAGAAACATTGCAAAGCGCCGGATGCAGTGGTGTAGAGAACGGCAACACTGGACTCTGGATCAGTGGAGACGCGTTCTCTCGAGTGACGAATCGCACTTTACCATCTGGCGATCTGATCAAAGAGTCCGGGTATGGCGGTTGCCAGGGGAACGGTACTTGTCTGACTGCATTGGACCAAGTGTAAAGGGAGGAGGGATTATGGATTGGGGTTGCCAGGAGCTGGAAATTAACTCTGAATGCTTCAATATATCAAGACATTTTGGACAATTTCATGCTCTCAACTTTGTGGGAACAGTTCAGGAATCACCCTTTCCTTTCCTGTTCCAACATGACTGTGCACCAGTGTACAAAGCAAGGTCCTGCACAGAGTCCTCACCTCAACCCAATACAACCCCAAGGCCTTCTCGTCCAACATCAGTGTCTGTCCTCACAAAGAGCTCAGTAATTTCAAATGCTCCTTGTAGCTTTAAAATAGTCTCAGAAGGTGACTGAAGAACAATAAGGGGTCACAGTGGTCTTAGGACCAGGGCCTCCTCTAGAGGGGACTGTGAGGTCCCACACAGAAAAACAGCCTTTGGACAAAATGCTCTTTCTGTAAAGGCCAGCAAAATCTGGAACAGTCTTCCACTCTCCATAAGGGAGTGTCCAACATTATCTACCTTCAAAACTCAGCTCAAGCAGTGGTTTAAAGCAAACCAGTCCTGTAACCACTGACTTTTAACTTCTTAATAATGTCCTGTCTTGTGATGTGCTCTTATTGTGATCTATTGTCCTGTCCATTGTCTTGTCATGTTTTTGTGTTACCTGCCTAGGGACTATGGATGCAAATTAGCATTGTTGCTATAATCCAGCATGTTTACATCTGTCACTGACTGAAAAGATGTTCATTAATGTGCACTGTCCCTATTAAATAAATAAATAAATAAAAATAAATATTTAATATTTTTTATATTTAATATGGCAGCTCAGAAAGTGTGTGTTTGAACGCCGCCAACTGCACACAATTTGCTACCTGGTCTGTGGGAAACTGGCTGTAATTTGTTGTAGTGTGTCTCTCTTCCATGCTTTGATCCTGTCTCCTGTATTTATTACTTTCCATTTGATAAGAGTTCTTGTCTTAAGGAGGGCAAAGCTCTGAAATGAGCATCAGATCGTTGTAGTTTGTGTTATTCAGTGGATTTCAGAATTTTGTTTAATTTCTGCTTAGTGTGTTTATTGGGCCCATCTTTCCATCTGAGAGACTCTGCCTCTCTGAAATGCTCCTTTTATACCCAGTCATGTTACTGTTAGAAGTTACAGAGTTTGACTCCATGTTTGTTTCTGCAGGTACGATTTGGCGCAGAATAATTCCATCCGTGAGATTGAGGCCATCCGAGCTCACGTCTCCCACCTGCGAGAGGGCGTCCTGCGACACTGCGCCATGGGCGACCTCGGCTTCAGACCCAAAGCCGAACTTCAGAGTCTCCTAACGCACCTGGACCAGGTGGACACGGCCAAGAACCCGTGCATCAGAGAGGCCCGCCGCCGCGCCGTGGTGGAGGTCCAGGCCGTCATCACCTTCCTGGACCTACGTGAGGCCTTAGCCCACCGCCACCTGGGCCCTGACGAGTACCCGCCGCATCGGGCCGTGTGGATGGTCTTGGGGAGCCTTTCTGACCTCCAGGCCCAGGTGTTGGGCTTTGACGGCAAGCGGGCCGACAAGAGCTACATGATCCTGGAGGAGCTGCTGACCAAACAGCTGCTGGCGCTGGACGCCGTGGACCCACAAGGCGACGAGGGAACCAAGGTGGCACGGAAGCAGGCGGTGAAGTTCGCCCAGAACATTCTCAGCTACCTGGACATGAAGACAGACGAGTGGGAGTATTGATTGATGGACGGGACGCCGCTGCAGGAAAGGAGGAGCTGATAATGTGTGTAAATAAAACACTGGTACATTATCATTCCATGGGCTGTAAATACTGACTTAAATCCCCAGAATGCACTGCAGCAGCGCTTTTCTTTGGTCTCTTTGTGGTAGTCATGGCCAACACAGAAATCCTTTTGTGAAACACATTTTGACAGTTTTATTTGTGTGTGTGCTTTCTGGAGATTTCTTTTGACATCTCCTGAGTGTGTGTGAGTCGTCATCTGTTGTCGTGGTGGTTGGTGTGTGGTTGTAGGAGCTTCTGCTGAGGCGCTATGGGACGCTCGTCTCATCCCCAGACTGCGCTGATGCTGAAAAATCTCAAAGTGTGGCTGACTAAGTGTCCTCTCAGATTCATTTGATTGTCAGACGCTAACAGAGACGGATGATTCCTGCGTTGAACAGGTTCAGCCCAGATTGGGATACATGGGGATTTTGAAAGAGAAAAGAAAAAAAATTAACACAAAATGTTCGTAAAAGGTGAAACATGAGAGAGTCAAGCAAGTTAGTTTGAGCTCAAATCTCCCAAAACAACCTCCCCAAAAATAAAAGAATCAATCTGCTTGAACAAAACTTTAACAGAGAGCAGGATGCTTGAAGAGTTATCGTCATCCCCCTTCCCTGCTTGTGTCTGTATCGCATTCCCAGTGTTTGTCCTGACTTTTATACGACGGCACCAAACTAAAAATGGATCAGGTTTGAAACCCACAGACCCGAGAGGAGGCAAAAGTTAGCTGCTGCTTTTTCTTTTCATGTTTCTTTCTACTGATGGAGGAGGGTGATTGTGAGAAGTCTCTGGAGGGATGAAGAGGAAGAGGAAGGAAGATTGGATTGACATATCAAGGCTGAAGCTCACAGTCGGCTCCTGTGCAGCGAAGTACTGATGGAGATCGGAGACGACAGAGCCTCCTAGAAACTTCTCTGAGCTGCTGCTGGTGAAGAAGACGGGAAGGAAACGACTAGGTTTAGAAATCTGAATCTCTGTGCCTTTATTTTCACCTTTTGAATCAGTTCATAAAAGGAAAATAAAAAAGCAGCCTTGTGGCGCAGCGAAAATAGAAAGCAAGCTTTTTTATGCATAAATGCACAAGAATGAGGAAACTGAAGCCCTGAATGTGTTTATGGAGAGCACCTTGGCCATTATCACTACAAGAAATTTGCACTAGTCAGAAAATGAGGCTTTTTTTAAAATAGGTATTTATTAATTGATTAAAGCTCCAGTCAGTCATTTTTGTCTGACTGATGGCAGAGGTTTGAGTCATGCTCTCACACTGGGAACAGCCTCGCTGATCAAGCAGCGATCAGCTGACAAGACTGAGTAATAAAGACAATTTAATGACTACAGCTTCCCCATGAGGCCGATATCAATAGAAGTGGTTGTCCCGATCGGGAGGAAGTGGCAGCTGTTATCCGGAGTTTTCAGGCATTTCATGTGAATTTTACCAGCAGCTTTTCTTGAAAATCCACATTCTTCTCTTTGCTTTGTGTATCTGCTTCACGTCTCACTGGTGGATTAAAAATACATCAGCTGGAAAAGATCTGATTCAGTCGTTTCCAGGCTTTTTCTCTCATAGAGTGAAGGCACACTAAAACGGTCAGATGTTTACACACAAGTGATTATCGCCACAAAGCCTAAGCAAATCTTCAGGGCTTTGTGCATCGCCCCAGCTGGCGACAGCTGAAAACTTCGTCGTCTGTATCGCTGCTTTTTGCAAACATGTTCCCGTGAGCTCCCACAGACCCTTTTCATCTGCTGTAAGCTGCATCTTCTGGCTCAAAAGGCTGCAGCTCGGGCCTCCTGGGTGTGGAGCTGACTCATACAGGAGAAAAAGTCAATTAAAACAGCGTTCATTACACATCGCCGAGCCCGCCTGGCTGTTGCTGCAACAGATGCTTCCTCACAGCGAACCTTATACGCTCTCTCAGACCAAACCGACCCGCACACACCTTAACTTTTACTTTTTTACTCGAACAGATGTACATTCGCTTCTGTTTCTGTACCAACATCCTTTTGAATAATTCATCTTTTAAGTGTCTCAAAGCCATACAACCAAACCAATTTGTACGCTGGTTCATGCAGTCTTAAGAGGGAGGATGAGGAAGGTAAAACACCCTTTTTTTAAAGAAGCGTTTTCCCCAAGTAAAGAATTTTATCCTGATGGAAGTGGTTCCTTCACTGAAACTGTGCTGTTTGTATATGAACACTGCTTTTCTTAGATTTAGATATCACAAATTCCAGTTTTGTTGCATTTTTATGGAGGAGTGACAGACCCTTTGTCTTTATGCTGAAAGGGAAAATGTATTTTGGGGGTTAAAAAAGAGGAATGAGGATCCAAAAACTTAAAATTGAAGTATTTCTGCTTATAATGATGATGCATGAGTGTGAATGTTGGCTCATTGTTACATTTAAAAGGATAAAGTTGGAGATACCTTGTAAATTTATTTAATTTAATCCTTTTTTTATTTTAATTTTGTTTTATGTAACCACTAATATTCTAGTTGCACTTTAACTCTTTATTACTGCTGACATAAATCTTTAAAAACAGGCCACTAATATAATTATTTATTTTAAAAATCTTCAGTTTAAGCAGCAGACTCGCCCATTTTTGTTGTTTTAAAGATTATGTTCATTAAAAAGTGTGTTTTCATGTGTGAAGGAATATTGTATTTCAGCCTCTAATATTTGTTAGGCTAAAATATTTGTTGCTTTTCTTTCTACTTGTTCCATGAGAATTGTTTAACTAAAACATTACCAAATGTATGTTTTATAAATTGAGATAATTCTAAAATTATTTAATCCCATCTGAATATTAAAACAGTTTCTGAGAATCTGAAAAAATCTAAATATTTTTTAAGTAAAGATGAGCAGCAGATTATCTTTAGTTGTTTATTACACATTATAAAGTAGTTATAAGCAGATAAAAAGCCCTTAGTATCCTTTAAATATATTATTTCAATTGATTAAAATTGGTGTTCTTGCTATGTTAAGATTAAGAAGAAAAGCTCAGATTTTTTGTAATTCTGTTGAGCTCAGAATTGTTCGTTTCCATGTCTAATTAGTCTTTCATCTAAAATCGACAGTTTCTTTGTTTTACAGTTAACTTTTTATCTAATTATTTATTCTTTTTCAGTTTTAAGTAAAATGCTAAATATTTGATGCCCTTCTTGGTTCACAACAGCAATGTCTGTTTTTGTCAAAGTATCAAAGTTATAATTTCTACTAAACATCCATGTTCACATGCAACAAAACATCTTTGTCTATATATATATATATATATATATATATATATATATATATATATATATATATATATATATATATATATATATATATATATATATATATATATAATTAGTTTTAAAACTAATATTTATAGAGTAACATTACAAACAATCTTTTATCTGCTAATTGTTGAAATAATGATCAATATCAATATTTTATCAATAATATGCTTCTATAATATCATGGTTTGAATTCAGCTGCAAATACGTGTTTTTGTTAATTAGCTAAATTTTTTACATCTTATTTACAGAGTAGTTAAATTACACAGTAAAAAGAGACCAAAATGATTTTTAATCAGAAATTAAATGGAAATGAGTCAATCCGTATATATTTTTAAGTGTTAAATTATTGTTGAGACTAATAATCTTTGAGCATTTAAAAACAATTTGCTGTGGGTGTGAATCAGATTGCATTTAACTATAGATGGATGAAATAAATCAAGACTTTTTATCTGCTTATAAATCTACTGTAGTGTGTCGTAAACTAATAATTACGTCTTTTTCCCCTACAGTTGCTAACTAATAACTAAATTATCTCGTCTAAATTGTGCTAAGTATAAACATTTGGTCTGATGCTCTTTTAAATGGCTTTTTTTTTCACTGTAAGCAACATATTTTCTTTAGAGCTCTTAATTGATTATGAAAATAATCAATAATGCACGGATTATTTAAATAAACCAGTTTAAACCGTTACTCAATCCTCTATCCGACACTGGCGATCTGCTGTTTTCTCCGAGTACAGCCGGACTAAAAGCAAAGAGCAGCTCCAGGCTTGTTGAGAGTGTCTCAAGTTGGTGGCACTGGAGTCCATTAGAGTTTAAAAGATTCAGATCCAGTGGGTATTCAAGGGCAGGACGATGCATTCACACTCAAACTGAGTGACTAGCAGATGGATGAGTTTAAAGGTTTGAGTTTCCTTTTCTTTAGGGTGAATGTAGTCATTGAGGAATGTTTTTTGTTATTCATAATACCAAAGTTTATTTGAATAAGAACTAGAAATAAGTAGAAATAAAAAGGTGGCATCAGAAAGATTATGATAGTGAAAAAGTGTTTTGGCTTCCAAGTATTGTGTAGATGAAGTGGAATAATTGTGCTTTCAATTTAGATATTTTAAAGAAAGGCTATTCTCTTGCTTTTATTTTACAGTAATACCTTCTTTTTTACTTATTTTTAAGCTTCTACTAGCAGCTACATACAGCCAGATTAGCATTTTTGGTCAAGATGTTTAACATTTTTATGCCAGGTAACTGTCGAATTACCTATCTTGTGTTGGTTTAAGTCACAGGACTTTCACCCATAAGATGAAGGTTTGTGTCCTTTCTCATACCATCATGTTTCCTTTTCAGTTTTCCTTCTTTTTTAGACTGACTTTTATTTGTTTTTTTAGATACAGGGTTGTATGTGTCAAACTGACGCTTTCACATTGCTTGCTAAAACTCCACTTTCAGTTCACTCATGTTGTAGGGGTGCTGAGTGTGGACCCCTACTGTAAGCTAGCTGCTAAGCTAACAGAGTGTGGACCCCTACTGAAAGCTAGCTGCTAAGCTAACAGAGTGTGGATCCCTACTGTAAGCTAGCTGCTAAGCTAACAGAGTGTGGACCCCTACTGTAAGCTAGCTGCTAAGCTAACAGAGTGTGGACCCCTACTGTAAGCTAGCTGCTAAGCTAACAGAGTGTGGACCCCTACTGTAAGCTAGCTGCTAAGCTAACAGAGTGTGGACCCCTACTGTAAGCTAGCTGCTAAGCTAACAGAGTGTGGATCCCTACTGAAAGCTAGCTGCTAAGCTAACAGAGTGTGGATCCCTACTGTAAGCTAGCTGCTAAGCTAACAGAGTGTGGACCCCTACTGTAAGCTAGCTGCTAAGCTAACTGAGTGTGGACCCCTACTGTAAGCTAGCTGCTAAGCTAACAGAGTGTGGACCCCTACTGTAAGCTAGCTGCTAAGCTAACTGAGTCTTGACCCCTACTGTAAGCTAGCTGCTAAGCTAACTGAGTCTTGACCCCTACTGTAAGCTAGCTGCTAAGCTAACTTGTGCAGACTTGCATCATCAGACAAATGCATAAAAGTTAGCTTGAATTCTTTTAGCTACAACTAATCAGATGCCACAATGTGGTGTTGATCAGCTGTTACAATTTCAAATGCATTTCTTGTTACACAAACTTCAGTTGGGTCAAGATTTATCCCATTTTTATGGATCCCAGGTCAGATTTTGAAACAATAATGCATATTTTAACTCACATTTTAACTCATTTAAAGTGTTGCTGCAACAAGCTGCTGTTTTAAAAAGGAGGAAATTAAAAAAGGGATTTTTCTTCATTGATAAGCTTTTGATCAAAGTTAATCGAAACATTATTTAATTTTATTTTTTGCTTCTTAGTTATGCTAGTTTTTTGCTGCCTTGCCTTTCTTTCTGCAAATGAGAGGAATGTGTTCAGTGGTGGATACAGTATTGCTTTTCATTTAATTTTCCAAATAATTTTCTTACGTAGCCTTTAACTGCACTGATTGTGACAGGTTCGTGATGTTTTTTGTTTGTTTGTTTGTTTTTCCAATACAATGCATTTGTACAAGAAAAAAAAAAAAGAAGCACATTGATACTGGATTAAATATGTTGTGTGAATGTTTCATGGATGGCTGTGTTTAGAGTTTGTATTCCCACTGCAAAATAAAGACAGTGTCTTGTTCTCTTTGCTCTGAATGTGTCATTATTACATTTTCTTTGTTTGCCAGCTCTCCATGTGAGGATCTGACAGGATTCTTTAAAGGTCATTGCAAACTTTTAAAGAACTACTTACTTTAAAAAGAGCAGATAGTGTCACCAAGGGACGCTGGATGAAAGACATTTTATGCATCGTAAGCCTTATCCTGCTGGAGATGTGCATTAAAGTTTTAGCTCTCCTTTTCCAGAGCAGGGTGGGAGGGGGGTGTTCAGTGTCTCTCACCCAAGGGCACTTGGACAGGACATGTGGCTGCTGCAGGGAAGAAGATAGTTATACTTTGTCTGATCTGGGACATAGATTTTGGCCCATGCAACCATCAAAAATCAAAATTTATAAATAAATAAATGTGTTCTCTCCTTCTTGTTATTTACAGACTGTGTACATATAATTATAAAATTCAAAGTATTGTGATCCATGCTTGCTAACACTGATTTATGCCAGTTGGTTGTTTTGTGGGAGGACATTGTTTCATTAATGAATTCATCCCAATACACAACATACAGCATCTTAATTTTCCTCTGTTTAGCTGTAGTTCAGAGATTATCTTCTTAACACTGATCTGCTTTTTTTAACTGCAGAAAATAAATAAACAGCTTGGTAGCATTTTGTTTCTTGGATGGTGACAGTACAGCGTTTTAATCTCAAGTTCTTAAGTTCTTCAAAGCATTTAATGATGCGTTTGTGCATCCATTCTATGGCTTCTAGTTCTATAAATGCAGAACTTCTGAATAAACTTTTCTGATCAGCAGCTAATGTGGCTGGTAGACCATTCCAGGGGAATTTAAACTAGCCAAAGTTAAATTTACATTTATTTTAAAATCTTAACATTATTATCATTTTAGACAAAAGCCGTGAAGCATCTAAAGGCTCTGATACAAAGACTCTCCTCCTGAGGCTTCCAGGTCTCACTGCAGAGTCAGTCTCCTTTTTACTGAAGAAAATGAAAAATCATATTGTGGAATAATAAGAAATCCTCATGAGAATCAGAGCATGGTTAGTTAAATTAGAAAATAACAGCGTATATTTGTCACCTGCCAGGTTGCTGACCGAGGGTCAGCCATGCTGGAGGTGTGGTGGCGGTGTAGGTTCACTTCTACATTCTACTTCTACTTCAGTTTTTTTAAAATTTTAAATTCAATTCAAATTCAAATTTAGAATAAAATTTGAACTGTAATTTGACGTAACACGTCTCCACACGTATTTCTTTCTCCATGTACTTTGTTGAATGCTACCACTGTCCTGGAATGTCCCTCCATGTTACTACTACTATTTACTGTTTGGTTTAATAAAACAATAATAATTTCACCATTAAAAAAATTTAAAAAAAGTATGTGGAGCAAATTTAAATCATAATTCAGATTATTTCTCCATGTACCTCAAATAAACCTTTGAATTTGAATTAGCAAAGGTACGTGACATTACAGGACGAAGGATTACAAAGCAGAAGAAAAATGATTTGAATGAAGAGAACATGAGAAACAGAGAAAAGAAAAATTTGGAAATGTTTTATACTTTGGCAAATGTTGCAACTGTTTTCCTCTTCACGCTATTTGTGTCTTTTTGGATTCAGCTGTTTTCTTTTATTCATGGATCTATTTGATTAATTAAACACCTCTAAGACCATCACCTGTATTAATCTTTTTCTTCTCAGGCTTGTATTTGGTTCCACTTCTGCCATAACTTTGGACTAATGTGGATCATATAATGGGTTTCTTTTATTTGAATTGTAAATTGAGAGCAATAAATTGGTGTAACTTTGGCTGTATCTTGAAAAATGGCTTGAGATAGCTTCATTGTGAATGGGTACTATATGATTAAAGCTGAACTGAACTGAAAATGTAATTGAATTTAATTGAGCGAATACACAGGAGCATGTTTTATGGTTGTGCATGAGGGAGATGGTGACAGAGGTTTCAGATTTCTACACTTTGACGCCCCCTAACGACGACTACCGTGCAGCTTCTCAGCCTGGAGACGCTGCAGGGCCACGGTGAATGTCAGCGTACCACCAAAACGAGTCAGAAGCAGAGTTTTAAGGTCTGAAGTTATGGAGTGCTGCTTTAAAATAAAACTTTTTTAAAGAGCTACAAGCTCAGGTTAGAAAAAAAAACCTTTTTTTTAATGCATTATAGTTTTGTTTCTTCTCCTCAGTGTTGTTTTCTGTGTCTTTGAGATTATTTCTTGTTTTGTTTTTGTTTTGTTTTATTTTACTTTTTATTTCTGTGATTTTTTTCTCTGTCTTAACTTTGTCTTTTTCTGGTCATTTTTTTTCTTTGTGGTAATTTTATTTCTTACGCTGATTATTTTGTATGTCTTTAGGGCTTTTTTGATCTCTACATTTGTATTGTGTCTACAGTCATTTTTTCTTGCTTCCCTCTCTTTTTGGTCCAGTTGTCTCTGTAGTGGCGCTGTGGTCATTTAGTTCGTCTCTGCCATTGTTTAGTGTTTGCTTTTAGTCATTCTTTCTCTTTGTGGTCATTTAGTGTCTCTTTAAGGTTTTGCTGGTGTTTTTTTATCCAGTGCCCAATACCAACCATTTTGCATTCAGGGTTAGCATGTGTTTGTGGTCATAATACATCACTTTAAGTTAGTTTCATATCTCTGTGGTAGCTTTGTGTGATTTTTGTATATCTTTTTCTTGATTATATTCCATTTTGCATTTGTTTTGCATCTTTCGCTCTAACTTATCAGCCTTAGAAAGCATAAGCAGGTTGTGAAGGGTACAAATATGCATTTAGATGTAATAATTTTTGTTATTATTATTAATTTCAGATAGTTGTTTTGTGGCTGAAGATCAGCAGTGCATGCAAAGCTTTTGAACACTAGAGAGCGCTCCTCCCTCAGAATGAAAGAGATGCTGTCAGGCAGCAGAAATGTGTGTGGACAGAACAGGGTGAGGCTGCAGACAAACAAGCAGCCAGAGTTGTAGCTGTGTGTGTGAGGCTGCTGACTGCATTATGTGTTACACAGAGGTGATAAACTCTTACATAAGTTCACTACTGAAAGCTGGGAACCACTGATGGTGTGAGGAAACAGAGTTCAGAAAGTTAAATTATGTCTTTTTTTTCTAATGTAATTCTGTCATGATTAAAGTTTGTTTTTTTCAATGAGAAATAACTGGATTTCTGGACATTGTGGGCCACAGAAACAAAGTAATCCATTGATGTCAAGACTTAGATTTAAACTTTTAATGTGTGTGTATAATTTTTTTCTGTATTGTTCTCTCTATTTATCTCCCTTTTTTCTTCAGAACCTCGTTGATTCTGGTTGTGAAAAACTGAACAAGGTGTTGAAAACCTTCCTCAGATGTTTCCTCCATATTGACATGACAGCATCACACAGTTGCTGCAGGTTTGTCGGCTGCATCCATGATGAGAATCTCCCGTTCCACCACATCTCAAAGCTGCTCTACTGGACTGAGATCTGGTGGCTGTGGAGGCCGTTGGAGTCCAGTGAACTCATCGTCATGTTCTAGAAAGCAGGTGGAGATGATCTGAGCTTTGTGACATGGTGCATTATCCTGCTGGAAGTAGCATCAGAATATTTAATGACATCATCCTTGCCGACTAAACCTAGGCCTAATGAATTGATGTGAGCTGGTCTCAGGGACACATTTCACTCCAAGCTGAACTCATACAGATATTTATTGCAGCAATGGTCTTTGGAAAGAGGGGAATTCTGGTTGTTTGAACACCAACACAAAAACCTGAACTTAGCAGACAGATGAAAATCACTTTCCCAAAATTTAGCATCAGTGGTCCACAGCTCCACATTTTCTCCCTCTGAATGGGGGTTAGTACCTGCCTGCAGCATCAAAGGACTCTGAGATGGCTCACCCTTACAGCACCTGTCCCACTAATTTCTTCCTCTTCCTCATCATAATTTAATTATATACTGTGTTATGGTCGACTCTCAGATGTTTATGAAGGTTTGTGGTGTTGCTACAGCACCTCTTTGTCTTACCACACACATCATACATCATACATACATCGGCCTGTTGTTGTTCAGCTCCACACGTGATGCTACAGCCTGAGAGATGTGCTGCTGCGCCCCCACTCTGGGCCATGTCACATATGACTGATAGGCAGAAGAAAAAGTAGTTCCTGTCAACTGGCTATAATTTAGAGAAGATCTTGATATTATTGTTACTTTCCGTCATATTCGAGTTCATGATCAACTGGATTTTTACCTCAAATCACAAAATATTAATATTCTAACATGAGAGTTGATTCTAGAACAGAATAAGCTGTTAGTATTGATATTTTAGTATCAATCCACACATTACTATAGCAGAATTAAAACGCTTCACACTATAGCAGAGGAAATGATCATTCTGTCACTGACATGGTTTTAACCATAGTTAACCAATGTGGTAGTTCTTTGGATTTTTACCCCAAAGCACAAAAGCTCTTAATTCGTAATACATCAGAAACTCCAGGCAGGAGCTTAAGAACATGAGTCCATTGTGACTGCAGCAAACTAAATTCTTCTCATTTAATAAATAAGCTTTTTTATTTACATAGTTTTTAAATTCCAGAGCCCAAGATGATGCTTTCAAATAGCTTATTGAGATGTGTAGTTTTTTTTCCTACAATAAGTAACTGATAAACCATCTAAAGCTTTATTTGTAAGTTTCAATTACAATTTATTTCCAAATTTCTTTTGAATTTTTAGAGACAGTTTTTTTTCTCAGATTGATCAACCTCTGTCCTTCTTTACATCGGAGAGACTCTGCCTCTCTGAAATGCTCCAGTCATATTACTGATGTGTTGCCAGTTAACCTGATTAGTTGTCAATTTCTCCTTCAGTTGTTTTTGATTTGTGCCATTTACTTTTCCAGCTTTTCCACCCTGTTCCTACTTTTTACGGATGTGTTTCTGCCATCAAATTAAAAATGAACTAATATTTTCCATGAAATGGTAAAATGTCTCAGTTTCAGCCTCTCATGTGTAGTTTATGTTCTATCAGGAGTTTATGAGATTAGTAAATCCTTTATAAATCAATAGATTTTTTTTAATATACATCTTAAACCACCTTTTAGGAATTGGGGTTGCACTATAAAATTTGGCATTTCTGCTTTACAAATTCTGAGTTAGCGTTAGCCTCATAGTTTAGATTCCCCTTCGTTCTCTAAACCATGTAACTGTCCAGGTTTGCAGGTAGAGTCCATCCAAGCTGACGTACCACAGATGGCCTTCAGAATTAAACATGACGCAACGTTCCTTTATATAAACTCCCCTCCATGAAAACAGCTCAGCCAGGAAAGAAAACGTCAAAATCACATAGATGTACTTAGAGGACAACGTGCTTTCTGATGGGTTATGTCATGAAAAACACGATGTACAGAACTATGAAGCTTAAAACTGTCCGAGTCTAGAAGGTGGTGCAGAGCCTGAAGGGGAAAGTGAGCATCTTTCTGCTTTTTTCTATGTAAAATCACAAATAATTACACATTACAAGAGGGAGGAAGGCTGAACAGAGAGCCAGAGGGCTAAAACAGAGAGGAAAACATTGAGCGATGACGGAGGATGGTGTGTAGTTAGATGTGAGGAGGGTTATGTCACGCAGTGTGCAGCAGCCTCCCTGGTGCCTTCAGCTGTGCAGCAGAGCAGAAACAGAAGAGGAGGAGAGTTATGTAATACCCTCAGAGCCTCCTGAGAGAGAAAAGCCTGCATTATTGGTGTCAGCTGCTCCCATTGCACAGCTGAGGGGGTCACAATAAAATGTTATATATGTGGTGGATACAAAGACCACCAGCAGTTAGAAAATTGATTTGCTGTGTTAAAGACTTTCCCACTGCGGTAACCGGTTTTCATCTGGTTTTAATCTAAATTCAGCATATTCCCAGAGACTGGAGCATCATTATCTGAGCCTGGAGAAGTCTTTATGTGTGAGGTGCACAACAACAGGCCAACCAGAACAAACAGGAAGAGGCTAACCCTAACCCACTGTGGTTCAATAAACGGAGAGATCAATAATAAGGATGGAACAGAATTTATTGATCTACAAGAGTCATATTTAAATATTTGGTAGTCAGATTGATGTATCACCTTATTAGAGAGGAGATATAAATGAAGACAAAATCTCCTGAAGTCTAAACCCTGGTGGTTGATGAGCAGGATTTGAAGACTTTTGCTGAAACTCATTGATTATCAGGAAGAAGTGGAGATGGGGAGGAGGTCTGGAGGTAGAAAAACCAGATAGAGGAGAGGTTACGTGGAGGTTTATGACCTCATTTGTGACCTTCCCTTGACAGACAAAAACTAAGGTGGTTAGGAATTTAATATATAACGTGTAGGAACCAACATTAGTTTTCACCCTGATGGGTAATGAAGGAGACAGAGCCTTATTTGGCTGGTTGCCACGGCAGCGGCAGGAATTCCTTCGTCCTCCACATCAGCTGCGCTCCATTCAGCCTGCAGATATTTTCATGTGTCTCCTCTTTAACGGATTACATCTGCAATATACTTGTCCAGCTGTACAATCTGAGGCTGGTGCAAAGAGTTACTTAACATCATTATCATTTTTAGAGTATAACAGTCTGTAAATATTAGTTGTAAAGTAATTATAGGTATTAAAATCAGCTGTTGCTGAAATAAAACCAGATGTAGCCATTAACCTTTACTAACAGAGTTATTACATGAGATAAAGCTATAAAAAGACATGGACTCTACACTGAGCTGGTGTCTCTATGTCAGGATACAAAGTGCAGCAGCATGTGTGCAGCAGAACTGCAGGGGGCAGCCGACCATCGTGCCGGATCTGTTTCACCTTCAACAAGACATCTTCTGAGTTTGTTTTCCGTGCACGAGGAGGCTTTTGTTCTCTTTATGTGGCCGCTGACATTAATGTTTCACTAGTTCACGAAATGCTCCAGGAAAAATTCATTTTTTCTGACTGCATTTGTGTGTAGTTGAAATGCTAACCAAGAGTTTGAAAATCGATTTGTAATGTTAAATGTGGACAATATAATGTGCAACAAATAAGGAAGCAAAATGAGAAAGTACATCCTCTTGTCGTCTTCCGATTCTTAGGAAAATCCACCAGGTGACCTTTAAAGCCATAAAACATGTTTTATGTAGCTTTGATAAAGATCTTATGACTGAAATATGACATTGGTGCAGAGTCAGGTGACTACAGTTACAAAACTCCAACACAGAATGACAGCAGACACAAGTCCAGCTTTAGACAGAAATGTAACCTGAGACTATTAAAACAGTGAGGAAGGAATATATATGCATCCCTGCAGTTCTCGGCTCTGCAGGGATGCATCAGTGTATGTGAAGGTGTGTAAATAAAACTTCTGGAGAAACTTATGCTACCATCAAGGTGACTTACTTCCCCAAGAGATCCATGCTTGTTTCAGCAGGACAATGTCACAATGACCTGCCTGAATTTGTCTTCTTTTACATGAATGGAGCACCTTGAAGAGGAAACCAGCCTGTTGAACAACTAAAATCTTTGATTCATATAAAGATTTTGTTTTAAAGATTTAAATACATAAAGGAATAAACACTTACTGGCCACTGTATTAGGATCAATCGCCAATTAACACAAATAACTAATCAGCCAATCACATGGCAGCAAATAAACACATCTGGTCACGTGGACATGATAAACACAACTTGCTGAAGTTCGAACTGAGCATCAGGATGAGAAAGAAAGAGGATTTAAGTGACTTTGAACATGTCATGGTTGTTGGTCTGAGTATTTACTAGGATTTTCATCCACAACCATCTCCAGGGTTTCCAGAGAATGAAGAAGAAAAATATCCAGCGAGCAGCAGTTGTCTGGTAGCTTTAACATGTAAACAAGTCTGAAGGTTTGCTGTCGTTGTAGACATGAGTGTAAACCAGAAAAACTGTTTATTACATGTCTGTGGTCTGGAAAACACCACAGTTTGTGTTAAAGGACATTTGGTGAAAATTTCCTTCCTAAACTGGAACACTTTACCTTGAACGTTGTCAAAAATGCACAATTTGTATCCATCAGCACAAAAGCAGTTTAATGCAACTTTTCAACAGTCAGCAAACATCGGCGTCATTTTCATTTTTTATTCAATGGAGATCTTAAATCTTAAAGGGACTTTAAGAAAGGAGCATTTCTTAACATCAAATCTTTGGCAATCCTCATGAGTTTGTGAGATTAAACAATGTGAGTGTTCATGAAGAGCTTCTGATGCTGATAGTGAAATAAAAACTCAGTCTAAAGTATAAATCTATAGATTTTATGCATCAGCCACCTTAATGTAGTTGCTCTCACTGCCACAAAATAAAAGTTCAGCTCTGCTGGGTTAAATACAGTAGTTTCTATTGTTAGCCAGATGTCAGCTGCCTCTGCTTGCAGTTCCTCAGTCAGAGCACTCCTCCCCATGTTTCTATTTTCTGAGAAAAGCTCAAAGCTCTGGATGCTGCTTGTTGCATCCCATGACACGGTGACTCACACAAAGGCTGCATGTACTCAGACACATGGAAAATATAGATCTGATTATAACTCATGGCTGCACAACTGTGACCGCCCAGATGAGGGGAGATGTGTGAATCTGATTCAGTGTTACTGCACAGGGAGGAAACATCCTGTCAGTTCATTTGACACTGAGAACAGCCACAGTGATCTCTTGACTGCTGTTGTAGTGATTTGGATTGCCTAAAGTCGTGCGCGAGTAGTTAAAACAAAGCTTCTCAGAACAAAGCTGTGACTTGCATGAGAAAATCAAGGTTAGAACATGATAAAAAAAAAAGAGTGACAAGGAAATGAAGTTATATTTGAACTGAAGAGTTGATGGTTTAGCTCAAGAGTCATTTTAGCTTTAACCAACCTACAGTTCATCGTGCCATGGAGCAGTAATGTCACAGGCTTGCTGATTGGCTGATGATGATGTCACACTGATAAATCCTTTGCCAACAAGGAAGTTAAGTTATAAAAAAGCGATATGAGACGAGAACCCTTTGACCCGAATGTTGGCTCAGTGCCTCTCTAATCGCTGCCTTCTGGGCAGCAAACACACAAGTTAACTCCGACTGTTCAACCTTGTGGTGACACAGCAGGACAGACTGCTCATGTAGAATGTTGTGGAATTTTATTTATCAAAGATCACACACTAAGTGAGAATCAAACAAAGTATTTTATTAAGAGCTGATCAGACAATGAGAGTCCCACAGCCAAAGAGGTTTGACTGCACAGATACATTTGGTTTGGTTTATATAAACTAGCATGAGCTGATCACATCAAGACAAATCATTAGTCCTCTGTTTCAAAGGAATGTTATCAGAAGATTGGAAGGGGAGGTAGATGGAGCTCACTCAGTTCATATCTGGGTACCAGTCATCCTCCTTCCTTAGTAACTCACAAGACAAGGTTTTGTAACAATACAAAGTACAGACATGTGTGTAAATTTTCCATTACAAGAAGCAACAGCAACGTTTTAAATTACACACAAGTTATTTATTTTTATTCATGTATACAGAGACATAAATCAAGGTCAAACTAACTGGGGAAGTCAAACTATTCCTTTAGCTGGACTTTTAACAGTGCTCCTGTCCAACAGCTTATTAATGCAAATATCTAATCAGCCAATCACATGACAGCAACTCACTGCATGTTGTCATGTAGACATGGTCAAGATGACTTGATGAAGTTCAAACTGAGCCTCTGAATGTGGAGAAAAGGGATTTGGGCAACAAGAATGGGCAGACTGGTTGGAGATTGAAAGGCGACAGGAAGTCACATCAGCGCAGTGATCCAAGATATCAGGCAAAGGGCTGAAGAAAGGACTCAAACCTGAGCTACCTGCTGCTCCCATGTCCACAATATTGAAAATGTATTTCAGATTGTGATTCCAGAAACTACAGAGTAGTTTTTAGGTTTGCCCTCAATGTATTTCCTGAGTTCTGGTTCACATAAAGTGGCCCAGCTTGCTATTCAGCATTGGGTTGCAGTCTTTTCCTCAGCTTACAGAGGTTTCTTCACAATTTCAGTAAAACATACTTATTTGTTTTTAAAACAATACAATTTATTTGTTGCAGGGTTTAATAGTTTCCATCTTAAAATTAATTAAAGGTTTTAATATTTGCAACTCTTTGCATTTATTGTCCCAACTTTTTTAGAAAGCTCTAGTAGTTTTTTCACAGCTTTAAAATAACGTCCAACTTCCATTTAAGGCTGCAGCATTTTCAGATTAAAAAATCTACTGAGAGCAATGAGAATAAAGAAGGATATACTGATTATTTTAGCCTGAGTATTTGAGAATGACCTTCCCAGGCTCAGACGTCACACAGTCACCTCTGCAGAGAAAGTCAAAGATAACAGCCTGCATTCGTGCTGCATATGTTCTCTGTCTGCAGCCGGAGGACAGGCCTCACATTTACACTCTGCTCAGATAAGATACTGATGGCTGCAGCACTTTGCCTTAAGTTTATACCATAAATGAGCTCACTGATGTATTTATCCATCCTCTTCTTCATAAAGATGCAAACTAGAGGGGTGGAGCACACATCTAAAGAAGACTATCATACTCAAATTACCCTCATGGAAGCGATTTCAAAAGTGTTTTCATTTGCAAGGGCTCATTTATGACTATCTATGTAAATAAGCACGTCCGTTTCAAACGTCAAACGTAGCTGTTTTACTTTGGCATAGTTGTAAGTTAATCCATCCACTAGAGGGCAGTGCAGAGTTCATGTCCAAGTTTGGTCCTGCAGAGACCTTCTTCATGGATGGGTGGATGGATGGATGGATGGATATTTGCACAAAATCTTTCCTTAAAAAAAACCCTGCCACTTCTGTTCTCTTCTTTGTTCCTTTCACTGGTCACATGTGAACTTTCCTGCACGACACCTCTCCCATGATTTCCGGCTGTTTGCTGCGTTTGGGTTTGTGTCATCAAGCTCTCTGACAGCGACATGAGCGCAGAGGATGGACAGAAGGCTCCACTCATATATGTATGTGTATTTAATGCTGAGCATAAATGGACCTTAAAGCAGCATTTACAAAAAATCTCATTTGTGTTAAATAGCTACTGTCATCATACAATATCCTATCAGTTCAGTGGATATTGATTTCTGTCATGATATCGTTTTGATTCAGGATCCAGTGATCGATTTGAAGCGAAATCGCTTGTTGATTTAACACAGTCACAATGAAAAACAATCTATTCTCTGAATGAAAACGGTTCACATCATGTGATTTCTTTTCACATCTTTCACTGAAAGATTAAACTTCTATTTTTAGAAATTAGGGACCTCACTGTTGAACTGTGGCAGGTTTTCTCACAGAGGCGTGTCCTAAAGGCCCAGTTATGCTGCCTTAAACAGCGACGTCCGTTTCCAGTGTTGTCATACGCCGCCGTCCTCATACATCCATGTGTGTTTTGCATTGCCATCGTTGTTAAGTCAATTTCTCCTCCAGTGCAAAGTTCATGGGTTCTCTCCTGTGAGCCGATGTCAGTTTCAGACACCGGTTGGCAGCAGTAACGCATCGCTGTGAAGTTGTTTTCAGAAGCCCAGCACACCCTAAAGACTCCTTTACATGAGTTTTTCTTCAAAAGCTTGTGCAATTTCTACAGTTGTCCTCATCTTCATTCTTCTTCTACTTTTTTGTTTCCTTCCTGATCTTCTTCTTCTTCTCTGGTTTGTTTCTTTCGCTGGTCGCATGCATGCTCAGCACTGCCCTTGTGATTTTTTTCTATTTATTTGAAAAATAGACCAAATAAAGGACGTAACTAAGGCAGAAGACGAACAAAACTGTCTGTCCGTCTTCGTATCTTCTGTGTCGAGCATAAATGGGCCTTAACGAATGCTAATTCAGCATCCATCTTGCATCCTGTCTCTTTTCTAGGATCTTCTCTGACAGTAAAAGTCAGTTTGATGTCTTATCTCTTCATCTGTCACTTTCTCGCTTTCTTTTCTTCCCTTCCTCCGATAATTTACTCTTGGGTTTCTTTACTGAATCAGCTATAGTGCGTTCAAAATGACCAGTGTGTTGATATCCAGTTGCTGGCACGTGACGTTGTGCCTTAAAGCAAATTACAGCCGTAACGTGACGCCCCTGGCTGGAAAAAAGAAGTTTTTAGGTTTGGATGTTAGTGTGCCATAAATAGGAGCCAGAAGCAGAGTTTTAAGAATTGAAAGTTATAGTTTTGCTTTAAACCAGGACATAATATAGACCTTACTCCTGTCCAGAGTCACAAACCAAATATTGGCTCATTGATCATTGAATTTATGTTTCACACCCTAAAGTAATCGGAAAAGAGATCTAAAAGACAGGTTAACCCACACAGTTTCACAGTTTCATTAAATTCCTTCAGTGGAAACAGAAAAAGAGAAACAGGCTTTATTTCAAAGGACACAGTTTTTAAAAAGCATGTTACTAAATATGCTTCAGAGATATTTCATTTCCTGGCCTGTAAATCCTCTTACAGATCCACACAGTGTTACTGCAGGACACAGGAGACATTTTCAGAGCTGCAGAAACTGTGACAAAGACTCAGCTGACGGCTTAGTGACGTCAGAGCGAGGCAGAACAAAGCCTCGCCTCCGACCTCTGAGAAATAACCACTGATAACACATAGTGACCACAGGACTGCCTGACTTACAAAGGCTCATAGTGCTGCACACACACCCCCAGCCTGCTCTGACCGTGGGTGTGGACACCTCGTGTCTTCAGCGTCACATTTCAGAGCAGCGGATGCACAACCTGACCGAAACCAACTAATCCAAACATTTATTTGTACTTTATGATAATGAGGTCTTTATTATTCAAATGAGGACTAGTTTGAGTTTAAATGCATTGCACGGTATTTTTCCGAGTCTGTCGAACACACCCTCGTTTTTCCCAGGCTCATAATGGCCCTCAGTGTGTCCACTGCTGAGGGCCCATTTTCGCTGGTGGACCCCTGCCAAACACTTCTTCCATTAAGGGAAGACGAGCAGAGTGCCCCAGTTCCCTTTTCATCTGCTGTAGTGAAACACTGATTAAGCCTCCCTTGTTGTACCCCTCTGAGTGCGACCCCACACTTCACATTAAAATGGCTGGCTGGTGTCCAAACTGTGCCGTTGGTGGAGCGGACGAGTGGAGCTGAGTTTTAATGAGCTTAGTTCCCAGGGAAACAAAAACTGTCCTTTAAAGCTCAGTGGGGAGTTTAAAACGGTGAAGCAGTCTTTTAATTACTGACAGCCTATTTTTATCTACATTATCACTTCCTTCTCTTATTTTACACCATCTGCTGATCTTCTATCAAAAACTGTAACCCAGAACAAAAATGAACTATTCTGATCGTAATGTGAGAAAATTAAACACAATTTGTGATTGTGTTATAATAAAATACATGTTTTACTGGGAATAGAAACGATGCTGGATAAAATTAGAATAACTAATATTGGATAAACTTAATTCAATCACCTGTTACCAGTTCAAGCAAACATTTTAATTGGGTTCAGCTGGTCTCTCTGTTGTTCAGGTATTATTCTGTTAATGTAACAGGGCATATACTGCGAGAATTTCTTTTCAGATTAACAGAGGAGTTTGAACAGTTAATGGTAAAATGTTTTTGGAGAACAAAAAGCAGGCATTTTCTGTAAAAAGGTTTCAGTAGTTCATAAAACCTCTTTCAATGAGATAATTTGGTTGGTTTAGTTTGTTATTGGGAAAAATTACTCAAAACATCCACTAACGTTTGGCTTTTTAGTGTGATGGGAAAGTGTTTAAATGCCATTCAGTGCTGTGTCAAATGATCTTATAATTTCATATTAATGGTATTACAACATCCAGCTTACCTTTCTATGTACAGAAACACACATTTCCAACCAGAACTGTCCATGTGGAGGTTCTGCAACTAACAGCAACAAGTCATGGTCAGAAGGAGATGAGGTTGGTTGAGTTTACCTGAGGGATCTGGCAGCTGACATTCAGTCCTGCATTGAGGGTCAATGTTTGTGGTCAAGTCCAAAAATTGGAAAATAATGAATAAAATTTGGTCCCATAAAGGCCACAGAAAGGGGGGTTGGGGGTGAGGAATTTATACCATCTATCATGGGATATGTTGCCAGTCCATCACAAGACCAAAGCAGAGACAAATGAGACAAACAACCATGCACACCCACATGCTCATTCCTACAGTCAGTTTGGAAAAACTTATTAACCTAACATGCATGTGCTGTAGAATAAAACCAGGGAACCGAATAGAAGCAGCTACCTTTTAGTTTATTCTTTACAAACTGAATAGCTGGGTTTGGGTGTTTACTGTTTGGTTCCTGTCAGATAAAAATGACGTTTGGGCTTGAAATGCACGTCCTCATTATGTTCATCTGACATGTTGGATAATCAGGCAGAGCTGCAGGTCACTTCTGTTACGTGTTGTATTAAAAACGGATGCTTAACACTTCCCTTTGTGAGAAGGGTCCAAACATAGCTGTATGTGATGCCACTGAAATGTGAATAATTAACTTACATAAACCTTTCAGTGCCTTAGTGCTTAGCTTGACGTCCACATGATGGGACTGAGTGACCTGTGTGAGCAGAGGACTTGCAGGTTGTGGAAGCTGAAGGGATTATAACACAATATGGTGTGAATGACAGATTCCTAAAAACACCATCATCTGCACATTTAGAGGGTGAAGTGATGCACAATCTAAACACTTAACAGAACAAGTGCATCAACTTAAAGAGACTTTGGATGATAACTGTTGAATTTTCTTTCCAACCTGAACAGTTCATACATGTAATCCACCTCCTACTGAAGATAAACTTTAGTGTGGATGTCAAAGACAATTAAAAAATGAATGCCTTAAGCTGTGAAGCAGTTCCTTTTATTTTAGGTTATATTTACCAGAGGATCAATTCAAACTCATGAGTATTTTCAGCAAAATAAACACAGTGTGTTCATGTTAATGAAGTGTTATGTCAGCAGTGCGGCTAACTGATGCTTTTACAGAAAGACGATGGAGCTCAGTGACACAGAGGAGGAAGAAACATCTTTTTTTTTATCATTAGAAAAGGATAGACAACGTCCCCCAGCTTAAATCCTGACCATTTTTTCATGCTTACGGTTATGACATCTTGGAAACATGATAAATGATTCATTCGTGTACAGATGGTGTTATCCTGTGTTACATTTAGATGAATACACACGGTCCAAAGCGTGTCCGAACCAGCTTCGGTCCAAACTGATAAACTGTAACATAAGAATTGACTGGAAAAACTTTCTAATCAATATTTTATGAAGTAATTAGATCACAGAGGCCAGCATGGAAACTTTTGTCCCTCGCTGTGTGAGGAACTAGGCCACAGACTTTTATAACTGGTGTATGATTAGATGAGCTGCTCGTCACAGTCAGACTTTTTCTCTTTTCTAATCTGTCTCACTTCTTATTTACACACTGTAAACAGTGTTGTACCGAGCTCCAGTATGATCTACCTGCCCCCGGTTAACTTCACTACAGGAGGGTTCATCCTCAGGGCACCATGAAAATTTAAAGTGAAATGGGCTCTATTCTGATTAGTAGTTGATTGAATATCAGTTCAAAAGTGACTCTTCTCTGAAACTTTTCTTAGTGTGACACAAAGTCTTTCTGCAGCACCTCTTGATGTGGGGGTGTCTGCACCTCTGAAAGGGTTCAAATGAAGCTGCTCATTAAAAAAATGACTGTTTAAACAAACACAGGCCCAAAACCACTGGTAACTTTAGACCTACGCCCGTCTGAAATTATAAGCTGTAAACTGTATTTTCTGCAAAGGCCACCCGTCTGAGGGCGCTTGTTTCTCGGGAGTCCACAAAAACCCAGAAAATTGTGCTTCAAGTTATCAGTTTGTGGCTAATATGCAAAAGTTTGGAGCATTTGGTGGTCCGTCAGGCCACAGACGGGTTTTAGGTCAATGACACCGGCTCCCGTTCACTGACTGGTTCCTGATTCATCTGAGTGGCTGAAGTTTGCTAAAACGTTGACAAACAGCTGCTAAATCCAGTCTCCTGATGAGAGTGGTGGTTTGAGGAAACACGTTAAATCCTTGGTTATTTGTGGTAAAATAAAAGATATATTTTAAAAGTATCCTGTTACTGTCTTTTAGATGATTTTCTCTATTTTCACAGCACATATTAAAAAACATTTTTTACACTCGTTTTGTTTTTAGTTTTTTTCCTGAAAAGCATTAAAGTCTCGGTACAACTTCATCTGTGTTCACCATAAAACATTTTCAGCCTTCAAGTTACAGAGTGCATCAACAAGAAAGATCGATGGGAAAATATTAATTCAGGTTTCTATTCTATCCAGTCAGATTGTAAAATAACTTATATTTTCATTACCTTAGAAGGAGCCAGTCATATCTGGGTCCTACTATGGGAATTTGGGCACATTATCTCAAATATATAACACGAAGAAGTAGATCAGTCATGGTCAACAGTAAAGAAAAACATGAAGGACTTTGCAGTGGAGGCTATTTTCTGAGCATTTTGAAGGTTCACGTTTGAGAAAAAGATGATCCTACATAGCAGTCAAAGGTTGGGACACATTTTCCTGTTTAATGCAAGAACTGAAGTGTGAACCATGAAATAAACAAAAACAGGAAAAGACAAAGTGAATTCATGACAGATGAGGCCTGTAAATAAGAATAAATATGTCTAATTCAGAGAGGGGTGTGGGGTGGAACGTAGGCGAGGCAGGTACACCCTGGACCGGTCGCCAACACACAGAGACTAACAACCTTTCACACTTACTCTCAGGGAGAATTTACAGTGACTAATTAAGCTAACATGCGTGTGTTTGGATGGTGGGAGGAAGCCGGAGTACCGGTGGAGAACCCACGCATACATGCAAACTCCACACAGGAAGGCCACTTTTTACCTCTCAGTGTTCTGATGAGGAAAATGGTTTGTTAGGTTCGGCAGCTTGTTCAGTCTTTCTTCTCGGATCAGTCAGCTCCACATCTTTTACCAGAAGAGAACCAACATCTTGGTACAGACATGATCTCAGCTACAGCAGTAGAGTCTTCTCTTTTCTTTCTTCTAGATTCTTCTGTGTTGCATTTCCAGTCTAATCTATTGTCCAGCTGGACTCGGAGGTACTTGTACTCCTCCTCCACCTCTGATCTCAGGATATAAAGAGTGTTTTATTTACTCCTGCTCCTCCTGGAGTCAACAATAATCTCTGTTGTTTTGTTTGTATTGAGGATGTGTTTTTGACCCCGTGTTTAGATAAAGCTTGTATCTGCTTAATTCAGGTGTCAAGCCTGCAGATGATGTGCTGATGGGTGACTGAGCAAAGACACCCGGCAGTGCTGCGCCTACGACGACCTCTGACTGCACCACTTCGCCATAATTGTAGCACCTCATACAAATTTGTGTTGACATTAACTGAGTTATTGATCTGATAAAAACCCATCTCTGCTGCTGTTCTGATAGATTGTGACTCTTGTGTAAGAGCTTTATTCAAACAGCCAAGCAGCAACACAGCTTTACCCATCTCAGCCTCTAATCTGATCATCGCTAATCTCCCTCTCCGACTCTTTTAGTCCCACCAGGATTAAAGGGTTAAAAGAAAACCCAAGAAGCCTCTGCAAAGCACACAGAGTCAAATAATAGCAGCAAAGGCACAAATTTAAGGCTTATTATAGAGTAAGAGCAACAAAAATCATGGATTTACTGTTCTTAAAGAGGTGTAATCTGTTGTATTTATAGTGAAGTCTGGCAGTGATCAAACTATTTAACTGTTAAAAACACTTTTTATGTCTCCATTTGTTCTTTATTTTATTTTAATCGACTAAAACAAGTAAGAATTTGTGGTCTTTGTATTACTGGTTCAGTTGCTATTTTTGTTTGACAACAATGACCAGGCTGACTTCTTCTTCCTCCTCCTCCTCCTCACCAGGCAGACCTGCTGGCCTCACACGCCCTCTCGCCTCCTTTTGATCCGGTCGCGTGCCGTAGCGTCCCATGTCGCTGTCCTCGCTCCATGGCTGCACGCTTTCAGGCCGGGATGCTTGCAGGGTTTCAACCCTCAGCTCATGAGTTCAGAGGACAATCTGATTACGGGGCAGGATTTCCAGCAGCTCAGAGCTGCTATTCCAGGCCTCGGCCTGCAGATTAGACCCTCTGGGACAGGCCGCTTTTGGTCTACGGGCTTCATGATTCGTTAAACAGTCAAGTACTCAATTACATGACTCAGTTTTCTGGAAGCTGACCAGAAAAAGAGCAGTTTATCTTAAACTTTGTCTTATTTAACGCGTTTTCAGCGGTGCTGGCTGAGGAATGGATGCTTCTGAAAGTTCATGCTTCATTTGCTCTGGATGAATCCAGCCGAGCCACCGAGCCTCGTTCGTGCCGGACCAATCACAACGTTTATCTAAAATGGAGCAGGTTTGATAGGATGATTGTTCAGAGGCGCTTCTGCAAACAACTTAACTGGTTAATCTGATGTAAAACAGTCTTTCACTCCTTTAAAGTTCTCACAAAAAAAGCAACAGAAAAATGTTTCTTTGCTCTTTTTTTCCCTTTGGACAATAATCACAAGAATCAATGTTTTTTCAGTTTTTTTTATTGTTGAGATGACAGTTAATTATATAATAATAGTAAAAGGGTCAATGGTCACTCTCCAGAGTCAGAGTTTGGTTTGTCCTTTCTGAGCTACTGTAGTAACATACAGTTAGGTCCAGAAACATTTGGACAGTAACCCAGTTTACACAAGTTTGTTTTTTATCTATTTATCATCATTTATATGTTTTGCTTATTGTGAACGAATGAACGAATAAAACTTTGTCATTCCAACAGGTGCAACGAAAGTTTTTTCCAGCACAAACCCGTCCAAACCTTCACAGCATCAGGCAGACTGAGGCAGCAGACTGAGGCAGCAGCCGCCGTGCAGCGCACCATTGTGTACTCATTTGTTATGTACTTATTATTTTACCTTTATTTTTTCATGGTTCTTATTTGTTCTTACTGATTTTAGGTTCATTTTTATCTTGTTTTAACTTGTTACCTTCAGAGTTTATCTAATGGGGATCCTCCACATCGGGGGCGAGGTCTACTCGGTCTGCGGGTCGTTGCTGTGGAGATCGTCCTGGTCGGGGTGGGTGGTGGGGTCCTGCACTGCAGCCCTGGCTATGGTGTGAGGCCCCTGCCTGCTCGGACCTCAGTGGTTTTCTATGGTGGTTCTTGGTGAGGCGGCTCCTAATGTGGACGGATCCTGAAGATTTTGTTTCCTCACCTCAGTGTCAGTACAGATTTAAATTTCCAGAAGTTGAACTCTAGTTATGTTTTTGTACTGATGGTTCAGTTAAGAAGATAGAAACGAGGCGGCTGTAGCTCAGGAGGAAGAGCAGTCGTAACCGGAAGGTTGGTGGATCGATTCCAGGCTTCTCCCGGCTCCATGCCTACGTGTCCTGCCTCCCGATGTGTCTACAGGGTGGATGGGTGACGGTGACATGCAGCGTGCAGCGCTTTAAGTGGGAAGCTAAAGCTATAAAAGTACAATGCATTTACCAAAGAGACAGAAACAGAAAAGGGGTTGGGGGTTGTATGTGTGTGTGAATATAATCAGGTGTGTGTTACTGAACTTTTCTTTAGACTTGTATGAGAAGGTCTTATTTATATTCAGATTGCTTTTATTATATTAGTCACTTTGTGCTGCTTTTTGTATGAAGAGTGCTTTATAAATAAAATTTGATTTAATTTGATTTGATTAATTCTTTGTTGAGAATCATTTGCAGGCAACGACTGCCTGACGTCTGAAACCCATGGATACCACTAAATGCTGGTTTCCTTTCCTCTAATGCTGCTTTCTGACCTCTACTGCAGCTGTCTTCAGTTGTTCAGCTTGTTTGTGTAAGTGTTCAGTTGGGTTGAGATCTGATGACTGACTCAGCCACTGCAGAATATTCCACTACTTGGTTCCCTGAAATGTAAAATAGGACCATGTAAAGATCCCCACACGGATACCTTCATCAGTAAGTCGTGACCAGTGGCTATAATTCCCAGTCAGAGGTACAGGAGTCTGACTGGCTGACAGTATGATGAAGCAGATCATTTAAAGGCAGGAAACAGTCTACGGATAATCGAAGCTCCTTTAAATTTCTGTAACTGCTACAAATACCCAAGTAATGTTCTGCATTCCTGGAAAACCTTCACTTGCTGAGACCATGGCTAAAGAGGAAGAGGAGGAATCTCAACAAGTATGTTGTTGGATTAAAACCAGAAGAACTTCCCATAAAAATGCTGGAGAAGCCTCAGCATATGTTCATCCACACGCTGCACAAGGCAAGCATAGCGTATGAGGGAGCAAACAGACAAGAAATGCTCCTTTAGTTTTTCTTGTATCTTCCTAATGAAGGTAAAGTCTGGTATTCATGCAAACTCCTCACAGAAGCTGGTGTCCCATTAGATGCCAAATGGTGGTTACTGTTATTTATTTTTTTAATGTTAACAGCTGCAAACAGCAATTCTTTCACAAAAATACTTTGTCTATAAAGACAAGAAAACATACGTCGGTGTTTGCGACCCCCACCCCCACACGATGACTTAGTGACTGTATCAGATCTACTTTTCTCCATCTTGCAGCCATTTCCCTTAAATGTAAGGCTGGAAAACGGTCAGGATCTTCATGAATAAGGAGGTGGTTCACCACCGTGACAAGGCACCTACATGCCTAAAAACATGGCATAACTTGGCATGGTACTAACTTGGATTTTTATGCGTTAAAAAATGGAGCACATTTCAAAGATTTATCTCTTCATTAAAGGTTTAATTTTGACAGCCCTGGCAAAAAATCCCAAATTTATTTGATGAATGTAGGCTATATATATTTTTAATTATCTAAAGACATAAAGTAGCAGCGGCAGCTCAAACCTGTTTACCCTCATTCAGATTCACAACTCCACTTCTACCCAGACGCCATTAAATAGTACAGAATAGATCTGCGAACACCCACCTCCTCGACAGGGAGCGTTACTCACTTCTTCCTCCTACTCTCAGCCTGCTGATGTGGAAATCAACCCAGACGGCTCCACACACTGACAGCTAAATGATTCAACAAGACGCATTTAGAGTAACTTACTCCCTGAAAAACACATATTTTAGTGCCAGTGGGTTTTAATTTCTGCTTGTGCCTCACCTGTTTGACCCCAGCAAACTGCAAACACCACAGAGCTTTTTTATAACCCAGTAAGTTCAGGATTAAACTGTTAACCAGCAGCTCCCAAAGCTTCTAAAACCAGTAGCTTTGATTATTACACAAAAAAACTTTTAAAGGTATGAGAACACATCGTAAACAGGTATTTTCTGATGTCATGTTTTACAGTGAACACTTTCTTTGCAATGTTCTGCAAAGATAAAGTCCTGTTTAAGATGATAAATAAGAGAATTGATGATTTTTCTGGTGCTTCCCTGTGAACTGAACTTTCCAGACGGGGACCAGTGTGATGGTGAAATAAGTCATGTTGGTTATATAACGCTGGATGGAAAAGAACTGTGGCCTGTTTTATGAAAGCAGCCTCAGCAGAGGGACGGTAGCCTCCAGTTAACAGGACTTACCCTTGTGGTTGTGTTCTTCCTCATGTTTTTATTTTTCATATTTTGGATAGCTGTGGCTTCTAAACCCAAAGCTACAGCCGGTGAAGTCACATAAAAACGAAGATCAGTTTCAGTACGTCAAACATTCAGCTGTGAGCCTTCAGAGATCCTGAGACCAGAAACTGGAGACCACCTTTCTGAAAACCGCTCGTTGGCAGATTAAAGGGCCTCTTTCTGGTTTCTTTTAATGCCCCATCTACCCTGGAATTCTGGATGAGCTAGTAGGTTTGGGTTATAATAATCTCAATCTACAGCCACCAACCACTTTATTAGGAATACCTGTCCAAATACTTGATGTCAAATATTTAATTAGCCAACCACATGGCAGCAAATCGATGCGTTTAGTCATGTGGACATGGTCTAAACCTGCAGTTCTCAAACTTGTTGAGCCATGCCCCCCAAAGATAAGGTGTGCTGGTGTTTGCAAAGACCAGCAAAACTTTATAAAAAAGTAAAGTCTATTGAATAATATTTAAAACATACATCTTTACCCAAAAATAAAAAGGGCTTACTTAGCAGGCCACACCTTGAGCATGTGATCAGTTTTCATCCAATTGGGGCGGAGTGGCTCAGTGGATAGAGTGGTCGCTTTGTAGGCTGAGGGTTGTCGGTTCAATCCTCAGCCTGTCGAGCTCATGTCGCAGAGTCCCTGAGCAAGACACCAAACCCCAAATTGCTCCTGAAGGGGTGTAGTTAACGCCTTGCATAGCAGCTTCTGCCATCAGTGTGTGGATGTGATGTATAGTGTGGGTATCATTCCAGGTACGGTAAAAGTGCTATATAAATACACCATTTATCATTTTACTGTGGTTTAGTGAGGTCATGGTGGTAGTGTAGTAGTATCCTGGTAACCCTGATTTTCCTGCACCATTTCATTAATGAACCATGAGAAACACCACAGAGCAGATGATACGTCCCTATTAAAACTTTTTATTTTTAAACAAAGGAATGCGATATGTTGGCAGTTACCTTAACTTTGGTGTTATCAAAGAAGAGAAACAGACTCACCCAGAATGCATCATTTGTGGTGAGAAGCTAGCCTATGATAGGGTCGCCAGCTTTATGGTGGTTGCATGAAGGGGGTCCACATGGAAAATATAAGCCGGGAACAACTGGTCAAGACAACTTGAAGTTTAATCTGAGCATCAGAACGAGGAAGAAAGGGGATTTAAGTTACTTGGAATGGAGTATTTCAGAAACTGCTGAACTACTCCGATTTTCACACACAACCATCTCTAGGTTTACAGAGATGGTCTGAAGAAGAGAAAATATCCAGTGAGCAGCAGTTGTCTGCACACACTCACCAACACTGGACAACAGAAGATGGAGAAACGTTGCTGGTCTGATGAGTCTCCGTTTCGCTCCACATTCAGATGCTCGGCTCAGAATCTGCTGGAAACATCATGAAAACATGGATCCATCCTGCCTTGGATCAACGCTTCAGGCTGCTGCTGGTGTAATGTAGTACCACTGAGCATGGTTTAACCACCACAGCTGAGTCTACAATTTGCACAAGCTCATGAAAACGTAGTATTGGTGAGGTGTACCTAATGAAGTGGCCGGTAAACATAATAATCTCAATCTGAACATCTACTCCCAAAACAAAGAATTCAACATTTACGCCGACCTTGGCTGCTGTTACGATTTAATCCTGTTTACTTTCAGTAGAGAAAAAGATGGAAATGTTTTTATTTTGGTCAAACGTTTCTGAGGTTATTGAACCTTTAGAGGAAGAGCAGCTTCAACTGCTGCCAATAAAGAAACAACAGCTGCTGCTTCAGAGACCAGCAAACTTCAACTTGTTTTAGATTAATTCAGGTTAATAAATCAAACAACCTGCTCAATGAAAATAAAACACAAATCCTTTGAACTGTTTATTAAATTTACTCAAATACAAAAGTGTAAACAAAGGAAAAAAAAAACCATAAAATCGCCAAAAAAAAAAAAAAAAAAAGCACTTATCAGAAGTTATTTTAATAAAAGAGGAGGTAATCAATCAGAAATGGCCCAGTTATAAATCCTGATCTTGGCTAATTAAACTGCTGTCAGGTTGGTTTTCACTCCTGCTTGATACAAGCAACAAAGTGGTGCCAAGTGACGGAGCAAAAAAATTAAGTAACCCTTAGCTGTAAATCCGCTTGGTGCTGCAGGGCCTGCTGGGACCTGGGGGAGCCTGGTACCCCTTCCTGGATTACTAGTGGTATAAATGAGAGAGGCGGATTATAAGCTTTTTTAGAAAAAATTGAAATAATTCTACTCTCGAGCTTTAAGTTCTGGGTTTGGTAGCGAAGGTGAGGTACCCCGTGTGACCGGGCATTTCTCTGGGTGGCGTGGTGGTCTTCATGGTGACGGAGCTGTGGTTTGGAGCAGCAGGTAGAGGCGCCTTGTCCACGATGCCTGGCTCAGCCCGAGCGGCGGGGTCGGGGCCGAAGTCAGGGAGCGGCAGGGAGATGGTCCGGACGTCGTGGACCCTCAGCAGGACCTCGAGGGTGCTGATCTCCTGGAAGCCCTGATCAGCCAGTACCTCACATGTCCGCTGAACCTGCTCTATACATGGTGAGAAGGAGCAAACCCGACCTCCTGCAGGACACAGAAAGGGGAAAAAAAGTAGAATAACTTCCATAAGCACAAAGTCAGAAGGTTACATACACTGAAAAAGAAGACACATTAACCTTTTTTTCCCCCACTGACGTCAAATCAATCAAAACTTCTCCTGTTTCAGGTCAGTTAGGATCACCTGAATTATTTCTATTTGTTAAATGTCACAGTAATAACAGAATATGTCAGAGAATTGTTATTACTTAAAGATTACCATATCTTTAACTCACTGGTACCAGATGTCCCTACAAATAAATATGTTTTTTACTCAGTAAGGCTGGACGATTAATCAAATTTTAATCGCAATTAAGATCTGGGTTTTCAACGATCATAAAAATGAAAGGAGAATTATTTTTGTCCTTCGCAGTTTCCTCTTGTGCCGTTTTCAGTTGCAAATCGAGCGCAGCTGGCATTGCAGAGTTCTGCTGCAGACTCCTCCCACTGCTGCAGACTCCTCCCACTGCTGCAGACTCCTCCCACAGCCCGACCGCTTTAGCTTTATTTGCCAGTTATAGGATGGACACACGGGAGGCGACGTCGCTCCTTCTCCATAATTTTCTATCGAAACTTGCGCGATGAGGTGGAAATCCCTGCCCTCCTCCAGCCAAGCGACAGGTGACATTCGTGCATGTGAAGTGTTGCGCTCGTTCACGTAGACGTGCACACGGGGCTTGCGACGCGACACAAGAAAATAGAAAAATGTTCAATTTTTGTGAGTTGCGACTAAATAATCCACCAGCTTCCAGAGACACAGAGAGACAAACATTATAAACAAACAGAACTCTTTCTCAGTTAACACATTAAATAACCGGGATTTAAGAAACTCATCAACACGTTGGACAAACGGCATCACTGCCGTCTCGTCTCCATGTTAGTCGAGTGTCTCTCCTGCCCTGTGGGATGAGTGTGGTGAGTTTGGTGTGAAGGACGTGGCTACAGTCCAATGTTTCGCCACCGCTACGGTTCTGTGGTCAAGCCGCACCATAGAGCCATATAAAAATGTCGCGCTACATTTTATTGACGCGGATTTCAACTTGAAAACGAAATGTCCTCAGACTAATTTTTCCCAGATCACACCGGGCAGAATGTAGCTGCTGGTCTGAGACAAACAAGAGCTACGGGGACATGGAGGAAAGAAACTAGTCTGTATTACTACAGACAAGCTTCCAATGATAGGGGTGTTGAATTAAATCGTTTCTACGATGCATCGTGATGCAGATGCCAAGCATAATCAATAAGAAGTAATGTAATGTATATGATCTTCCGCTGCTTGCTTGTGTGGTGTGAAATAGCCTGCAGCAACAGCTCGGCAGCTCCAAGACTAAATCTGTTTTGTAGCCTTCACTCAGGAAAACTGTCAAACTAAGAACATATACAGAAAAAACATCAGTATATTACTGGAAATAAATGAATTGTTTCAGTGAAATCGCATAACATTACACATGAAAATGTATAAAAACCGATAGGTTAGCTTAAGTTGTTCTAGAATGCGCCGCTAGGTGGCAGCAGCAATTGTAGTAGCTCTGTTTTTAACTTATGATTTTTTTGCAATATGGCCGTCTTTTTAAGATATCAGCTGTCAATCTGTGTCTGTTCGGGTAGATTTTTTCGCGCTGGTCAGAGGCTGTGCTATACGGGAGATTTTTCTGAATATTTTTTCTTTTTGCAAGACTTGTTATTGTGAGTCTCCATGGCAACGAGACTTGTTTACCATCGGGATCAACTGATAAAACTCTCCAAACTCAAGATTATCAGTGAAACAACACTTCAAATCCCAACGGAGTTGAAAAGAAAGAGAAGAGGATGCAGGGCAGGAGCGAGGCAGAGAGAAAAACGGTGGCGATTCAAACCGTTTCTTCCAACGGTTGTTATGGGAAACGTGAGATCGCTAGTTAACAAAATTGATGAACTTCAGGTGCTAACCAGGTCTCTTAAAGAATACAGAGAGTGCAGTATTATGTGCTTCACCGAGACATGGCTGCATGAACACATCCCAGACTGTAATGCGTCTGTACACGGCTTCAGGACGGTCCGTGCAGACCGCAATAAACAACTCAGCGGGAAGTTGAAGGGAGGTGGAATTGCGGTGCTGGTAAACCAGCGCTGGTGTCATCCTGAACATGTCACTGTTAAAGAGAAGATCTGCAAAAGAGTCATTGAACTGCTAGCTGTGAGTCTCCGCCCGTATTATTTACCCAGAGAGTTCACATGCGTTATTCTGGTAGCGGTATATATATTACCTGGTACCGCTCCAGACGCAGCCTGTGATGTCATTAACTCTGTAGTGGCCAGGCTTCAAACACAACATCCAAACGCATTTGTGGCGATCTCTGGAGATTTTAACAACATCTCCCTCTCTGCAACTCTACCAACTTTCCAACAGTTTGTCAGCTGCTCCACCAGAGAAAACAAAACGTTGGACTTATTTTATGCAAATATTAAAAATGCATACAGCTCCTTTGCCCTGCCACCTTTAGGAAGATCAGACCATAACCTAGTTCTTCTCTCCTCCTCCTACAAGCCCATCGTTCAGCAACAACCAGTCATTAGAAAGGCTATTAGAACCTGGTCTAATGAAGCTGAAGATGCTCTGAGAGGATGCTTCGAGGCTACAGACTGGAACGTCCTATGTGAACCTCATGGAGATGACATCAATGCCTTGACTGAGTGTGTGACAGATTATATTAACTTCTGTGTGGACAGCACCGTTCCAACAAGAACAGTGAGGTGCTTCCCCAATAACAAACCCTGGATCACCAGTGACCTGAAAAAGCTGCTGAACATCAAAAAGAAAGCTTTTAGGGATGGAGACAGGGAGTTATTGAAGTCCACACAAAAACAACTTAAAACACAAATGAAGAAGTGCAAGGAGGACTACAGGAAGAAGTTGGAAAGTAAGCTTCAGAAAAACAATGTGAGGGATGTGTGGTCAGGAATGAAGAAGATCACTGGCTTCGGGATAAAGGAGGATCAGACTGATGGAGGTCTGGACAGAGCGAATGAACTGAACATGTTCTTCAATAGGTTTAGCTCACCTCCTGCTTCAACCCCAACTAGCCACACACCCTCCATGAGCCCACTGCTTTCCTGTCACACCTCCACTCTGTCACCCTGCAGCTCAGTCAAGGACCTGGACACAACCTCATCTCCCTCCACATCAGGACTTCCTGAAACCTCCTCTGCCTCCACCTCCACTCTGTCTGTCTCCTGTAACCAAGTCATGCAACAACTGGTGAAACTGAACCAGAACAAGGCTGCAGGTCCAGATGGTGTCAGTCCCAGAGTTCTCAAGACCTGCTCAAAACAGCTATGTCCGATTCTCCAGCACCTGTTCAACACCAGCCTGAGCCAGAAAAGAATCCCGGTGCTGTGGAAAACATCCTGCCTTGTTCCAGTGCCTAAAAAACCACAACCAGCTGAACCAAAAGACTACAGACCAGTCGCCCTGACATCTCACGTCATGAAAGTCCTGGAGAGACTCTTACTGGCTCACCTCAGCAAGCAGGTGAACACCTTTCAGGACCCATTACAGTTTGCATACCGTAATGGGCTTGGGGTTGAAGATGCCATCATATACCTGCTTCAGAGAGCCCACTCTCATCTGGACCAGTCAGGCAGCACTTTGAGGGTCATGTTCTTTGATTTCTCAAGTGCTTTTAATACGATTCAGCCTGCTCTGCTGTGTGAGAAGCTGCAGAAATTCCAGGTGGATCCCTCCACAACCACCTGGATTTACGACTACCTCACAAACAGACCACAGTTTGTGAGACTGAAAGGTTGTGTATCTGAGATGGTGGTCAGCTGCACTGGAACACCACAAGGGACTGTACTTTCACCATTTCTATTCACGCTGTACACCTCAGACTTCCAGTACAACTCTGAGTTCTGTCATCTGCAGAAATACTCTGATGACTCAGCAGTTGTTGGGTGTATCAGTGATGGACAAGAAGCAGAGTACAGAGAACTGGTCGGTCAGTTTGTGAAATGGTGCGGTGACAATCATCTCATCTTGAATACCAAGAAAACAAAGGAGATGATTGTTGACTTCAGGAGGAACAAGAACACACATAGAAGTGTTTCCATCATGGGAGAGGAGGTGGAGGTGGTGGAGGAATACAAGTACCTTGGAGTTCAGCTGGACAACAGACTTGAGTGGAAAAGCAACACTGAGTACATTTACAAGAAAGGTCAAAGCAGACTCTACTTCTTAAGGAAGCTGAGATCTTTTAACGTCTGCACCAAAATGTTGCAAATGTTCTACAGGTCTGTTGTTGAAAGTGCAATCAGCTTTGCAGCAATCTGCTGGGGCAGCGGCATCAGAACCAGAGACTTGAAAAGAATTAACAAACTGATCAAGAAAGCCGGTTCTGTGCTTGGAGTAACTCTGGAGCCGCTGGAGTTGATCATCAAAAAAAGAATTCTGTACAAGCTGACGAAGATAATGGAAGATCCTTCACACCCTCTACACAACGCCGTGACGAAACAACAGAGTGTGTTCAGTGGGAGGCTTGTTCAAGTCCGATGCAAGACAGAGAGATACAGAAGATCCTTCCTTCCAGCAGCTATCAGGCTGAAGAACAAAGCCCTTAATTAATTAATGTGATTGTTTTACTTTACTAAAAAAAAAAAAAAAAAAAAAAAAAAAAAAAAAGATTACTACTACTACAATATTGAATTTCCCTTTGGGATTAATAAAGTATTTTTCATTCATTCATTCATTAAGGCTAACGTCTATAGAAAATACAACTGGCAAGCTGGCGGTTAGCATGCGCGAACATACTAAAGCAGGGGTGTCCAGCTCCGGTCCTCAAGGGCCACAATCCTGCAGGTTTTTGATGTGTTCCAGCTCCAAAACCACCTGACTCAAATTGATGAGTCATTGCGCAAAACTTAATAGGCTGTTGGATCCATTTCATTTGAGTCAGGTGTGTTGAAACATTGGAAAATCTGCAGGACAGCGGCCCTCAAGGATCGACTGTACTAAAGAGAATTAAACAACCTTGTCCATAAACAAATGTTTACATCAACTATATTCTGTGCTCAAAAACAAATTGATTAGAATACATACAGTCAAATGTTTTCAGACCATAAAGGGGAATATAAAAAACATCTTAGCTTTTATATTCTGTCTGAACTAACTACGGAAAGACTCAGGAGACAAAATTGCTTTAATGCAATAAATCTCACCACTGGTGGGCTGCTTGGCTATTTTTGATCACAGAACATCACAGTATAGTGATGTTTCCTGATTTTCCGGTAATGGAAAAATAAAGTTCAATAATGAAGTTGAAATATTAATGAATATTAATAATTTTTTACATGTTTATGATGTTTATAAATAAACAGAGTTCATAATTATCTGACTGCTTGTATTCATTGAGGAAGAAAGAAGCAACGTGCAGAAAGAAAAGTGAGGATGCAACAAAGTGATGCATCGTTGAATTAAATGGAACTGTTAACAAGATAATCGTAATCGAACCGAATTGTGACAGTAGTGAAGCTGCACAGCCCTATGGTCTGATGAAACTAGAGGGTAACTGTTTGACCTTAATGATGCTCATAATCCTGGGAGCACCATACTAACTGTGAAGCATGGGGGTGGCAGCATCATGCTGGCCGTTGGTGGACTCTATAAAATAGACAGCATCGTTATGAAAGAACATTATGTGGAAATATTTAAACAACACCTCAAGTAAATGGGTCTTCCAGAAGGGCAATGATCCTAAAGATATGGCCAAAGTAGTTAAGGGGTGGCTTCAGGACAACAAAGTTAATATTTTGGAGTGGCCATCACAAAGCTCTGATCTCAATCACACATAAAATCTGTGGGGAGATCTGAAAAAGCGTGTGCGAGCGAAGCGGCCTACAGACCTGACCCGGTTACACCAGATCTGTCTGGAGGAATGGGACCAGAGGTCCAGCAAGCTACTCTGAGTATCTTGTAGAAAAAACCCAAAATGTTTGACCCAAGTTATACAGTACATGTATACATGTAAACCTCTGACTGTGAAGAAATAAAAAAAAAATATTGTGGCATTTAATAGAAACAATTTTAATAATCCTAACTTACCTAAAACAGCAGAAGTTTAGACTTATTTAACTTGAGATATCAAGACAATGAAAGGTTTATGTTTCCTTTGCAGAGTGTATGTAAACTGGGTTTTCTGATAACCTGGAGAGGGTCAACACGTCACTCATTTAACTGCCCTTCTTGTTTCTGACACACTAAAACTATTACCCAACATAAAGCTTTGCTCTTTGACTGATTAAAAGATGGAACAGCTTTAAAATCTGTAAAAAGTCCAACATTCAGATTCATAAGGAGCATTTTACCCTGAGATTCTTCGTGGCATCACGGCTGATGTTTTTTTTTTCCCTAAAACCACAGAATGAAGAAAAATAACCCAGATTCCTGAACTTGATAAGCATTAAGAACACATTTAGTCCCACTGTGGGGGAAACCCGTGATACTACAGCTCTATTAATAAAGTATTTATCTTGTGCTGGAAAACGCTGCAAAAGCACATCTCTTGCTTAACAAAGCAGTCCGCTGACCTGCTGGGCTCAAGGCTGTGGTCTGTGGATCATCAGGGGATGAGCTGGTGATCTAATGAACAGGGATCACCTACTGGCTGTGGCCTCGTCTTCAAATGAAACCCTGCAGCGATCGCAGCAGGAGATCAGAGCTCGGAGCCAAGAAAACGTTTCACTGGCTGAGCTGAAGAGTGAAGAATGTGACCGAGTGCTGCAGCTGCAGAGGACGCAGGTCCGACATAAAACTACAAACTTAGACATAACGGACACTTTAATAAGTACACCTGCACAAATATTTAATCAGCCAATCACATGGCAGCAACTCAATGCATTTGGTCACGTAGACATTCAGTTTCTAGTTTATCTATAAAGCACATTTAAAACAAACAGCAGCGTACCAAGAATAGAAAGTCGTCTTTGCAACAAAAAGTGTGACAAAATTAACTATAAATTAATCTTGACATGGTGAAGACAACTTGCTCAAGTTCAAAGTGGGCATCAGAACGAAGAAGAAAGGGGATGACAGGTGTACCCAATTTAAGGGGCCAGTGAGTGTGGCGTACAACATATAAAGTGGTATTACTGCAGACGATTTACCTGGAGCAAATAATCACACCCATTCTCTCTGGACTATGCTCACATGAGCTTATCAGCGAGTGGGTTTGGCTCAAACTCAAGTCCAAATGTGCTGCAACAGCCTCTGACATTTCTGTTGTTATTCAGCTGCGTTTTACTGCTTTTATCCCAAACCTGCTCCAAGTTCAACTTTTATCAGGAATGCCTGAAGTCAAATGGTTCCTGTATAAAACGAGGATCGAGTCTGCAGAGGGCAGCCTTGTTGAAGAGTCCACTGTGTCTGGAAAACATTACATTTAGACCTCAGCGTGTTTCAGATGACTGTCGTTCCTTTGGCAAACAGGACCACCATTCTCCCTCGAAACAGCCACAAACTAAGTGGTCTCCTAGCAACCAGGTCAGATATACAAGGAAAGGTTGGGATGATCATTAAACAAGGGCGTCTCCAGCGGTTATTAATACAACTGAATATCAAGTGAACGTGCAAAAGTGGGAGCAATAAATACATTAAACTATGATTTCTCATCTTAAACTTCAGAGTTCAAGTTTTCTTTAGCTCATGTGCCACGTTTGCTTTATGATTGCTTGATTACAGCCGGTGGTCTGAGAAGGAGTAGAAATGGAGGAAGGGATGGTCCAGCTGAACAGATGACTGGGCTGCAGGCCAAAGCATTAGGAAAATTACAACTCAGAGGAAGGGAGAAAAAAAAGAAGAAGAAATGTTTCTCTTCTTCTGGTCTTACACAGTGCTGCTGCAGAGAAACAGACCACAGCTAATTCTCTCTGAGCTCAGAGCAGCTTGGAGACGAGAGTAAAGGTTGCCCTCTACAACACTGAAAATGAGGAAAATACTTAAAACGTTGCGACTCGCAGACAAAATCTGGAGGAACAAAAAGCATCCATTTTTCTACAGTCCCTGAGCTGAGTGCCGGATGTAAAGAAATTCTCAGAAAATGGAAGATTTCAGTGTTCAGTGCCAAAACAATCTTTAAATAAAACACAAATTTTACTGAGGCTCAGTGGGCTAAAATAATCCTTTACAGGACAATCTGAGAAGAAAGCCTCTGTGACAACTTTTGGATTAAGGTTGCAGCGTTGTATGGAGCTAGGACTAGGACATAACTCATATCTCCATATTTGTTCAAGTACAAATCAAATCTACAAGAATGGAGTCGTTCTGCAGGTCTGAAAGTATGAATCTGTTTTACCAGGACAAAATATTTATCACACATTTTACTCAAGAACCAATCAGATTTATCTCATCTGTAACAAGGGATCGAAATTCATTTGAGCAAAGAAGAAAAATAAATAAAATAATAAATAAATAAATAATATATATATATATATATATATATATATATATATATATATATATATATATATATATATATACACACACACACACTTATATGTGTACTTTTATACATATAAAAGTATTTTTTAATTCAGCCGGTTTGTTTTTTAATTAGTGGTGGGCAAAGATAAACATCTTTCTCTCTCAGAAAGAAAAAAAAAGTCTCATGTTGACCCTTTTCTTCTCTCTTTATTCTGATAAAGTCTTATAAAATTTCTTTGCTGAATTAGCCACGGTGTGTGTTCAAAATGGCCAGTTTGTTTACATCTGCTTGCTAGTGTGTGGCGAGTGCGCAAAGCAAATCTGCAGCAACGTCACGCAGCATAAAAAAGTCGCATTTCTCAGCTGCTGGACGCTGCTGGGCAGCGGCGGCTTCAGTAATGAACATATGTCACTGTCATCAAACAGGACCAGAACGCAGAGTTTTTAAAGTGAAAAGTTACCGAGTGGGTCTTTAAATGTTTTATCTATACATGAAACAGTCTTGCTGGCCTTGATCAGACAGTGGTAGCGGTACTCTTACACCCGACAGAGTTTGGTTGTGGTGGGATAGCATCTTAGCCCTCCTCTGTGATTGGTTGGGGATTAGGGAAATCTAACTGGTTCGTGAGGAGGCGTGTAAAAGTAGGGACAATCTTTTTGTAAAACTGACTTGTATGTTGTGACTTGTTAATTATTCACTTTTATTTCTTACACTTGTAATATTTACTGGAAGTTTCAGATTTGCAATGTTTGCTTGTTTTTCAAACTCAGTTTTAGAACCTTAATATTTACTTGTTTTTTCAGCCTTGTATTTACATGTAGTTTTTTGTAATATTGTGTTTATAGACTTGTACTTTGACTTCCAAAATTAATCCATAGATAGATACAAGTTAAAAATAAAATGTGTATAAGTCGCAAAATTGAAGTCGTTGTCCGAGCTCCATATGTTTGGATCCGTGATGAACTGGAGAAAAGATCCAGTTGAAATAGAGAGAAGTAAATAAAACCTTTCCATATGAAGCCACATCCAGCAGCTCTCTGCTTGCAGCAATACCCAGTATGGTCATGGGCCTCTACAACGGGGCAGCACTCTCTTCATCTGGATCTGTGTGTGAGAGAGAGGACCAGCAAGCTCAGAGGGAATATGTAGCAGTGCCACCATAAAAGGGAGTCAGAAGAGGTGGGAGAGTTGCAGGGCAGCATCCTCGCTCCTCCTTACATTCCTCTTCATATTGGGGCTTAACTTTTATAATCACGCTGCCTTTATGTCCCTGCATGCAC